>NC_056743.1:1891717264-1891859764 GCF_019279795.1 Protopterus annectens | reverse complement strand
TTTTGATGAGGCATTTTCTTGTCCAAATTTAATAATTGGTTTATATAAATAATTCCTTTTGGCCAGTATCTCATTCTTCACTCTATTAAGTAATTTCTGCGGATAACCTCTATCCATTAACATATATATAAGTGTGTCAATTTCATTGGTAAATTTTTCATCGTCACTTATAATACGAGATAACTTGACCATCTGTCCTTTTACCAGGTTCCTTTTTTGAAAATGAGGGTGGCTACTATCATAATGTAGGAAAGAATTTGAATAAGTTTTCTTCCTAAATATATTTGATTCTATGCCATCCTCATTTAAATGGAATGAAATATCTAAATATTTACAATCATTATCGTATATTTTGTTTGTGAAAGAAATGTAGATGTAGTTTCAAGGAATAATATAAAGTCTGATATTTCATCTTTACTACCTTTCCAGAAAATTAATATTTCATCCAGGTACCTGCAATAAAGTACTATATTGGGCCAAAACCTCGAAGTAAAAATACATTTATTTATTTATTGATTTTAACTATTAGACGAATTTATTTTTTAAGTTCATTACCTTTGTACAGAATGAAAATGTAAATTTAAATTCACATTCTGAATTAGTTTTAGGTTGAATTAAGTATAACAAGTGTACCCCCATACACTACTAATTTGAGATGAACAGCTTGATTATTAGTATTTTTACTGCTTGTTTAATTGTTTTATTAGAGGTGTTGTGTAATTAGCTAAAAAAGTAATTAGTTTACTTGATTAATAAGCATATTTAATTAAATTATATCTGAGTGAAGCCTTCAGTACTCTGAGGATGCCCATAATCTAGATGGGTGAAAGCACTTAGTACTTATGTGTTCTGCTCCGTTTATTTTATTACTGTTTTGTTTTTTGATTGTGGATTTTTTTAATAAACATAGTCCTGCGTGGCAACTGTACAGCTTTTTTGTTTTATCAGTTGCTGTTACTTTTTGTTTTTGGTTTAAATCTAATATACTTGAATGTCTCTACTAGTTTTCAGCTCTCTGGCTCTACTAGTTTTCAGCTCTCTGGCTCACATGAACACATTAATTTAAATTTTTTCTCAGACAGAGGGCCATAACCTCTGATTTTAGGTGCTCCTTTTCAGGCATGGCCCTTCATACACAGCAGTGAGCAGCTTAAGTACGTGTTAGAGATCATAATCACCTCAGGCTAAGAAGACAACAGCATTTATAAACAACAAGAATACATTTATAGATCATAATTACTTCAGGCTAAGACGACAACAGCATTTATAAACAACAAGAAAATATTTATAGATCATAATCACCTCAGGCTAAGACGACAACAGCATTTATAAACAAGAATACATTTATAGATCATAATCATGTCAGGCTAAGACGACAACAGCATTTATAAACAACAAGAATGCATTTATTTATTTATTTATTTGTTTATATTATTCGCATTTGTTTACCAGGATGGTCCAGCTGGGACAGAAGCGCCCATTTTCAGTGGCGTCCTGGGGAGAAAAGCTCCACATATAAGACATTTCACATACAATACAGAATTTACATTAATAAAGACATTTAGTGCATATTATTGGCAGCTTATACAATTGGTGAAAAAACAGTACATAAGTAATCGTTCTCAAATCAAGATATTATACAAGCAATACAGAGTATATACATGAGAACATTCCACATAAGTAGTTTTCAGCTAGCAAATTTTATATAGGACACTTCATGCAGTGGGTGCAAAGCAGATACAGGAATTAATTAGAGACTAGGTACTTAAACTTTTCACACATTTAGGAGGTGTAACAGCTGAGCGATAGGCTATATGAGTCCTGCTGCAGGAATCAGTAAAGTCAGTGGATATTGTTGCAGATATAAGTGGTGGTATGATATTAAGGTAAGCTGCGAGAGTACATGAATATCTCGTCTGGTTCAGTGGTAGGTCTATAAGGGTTAGGAAGAGAAGGAAGTATTCAGGAGGGATCAGTGGTAGGACAATGAGGGTTAGTAGAAGAGGGAAGTGGACAGGATGGAGAGGTGGAGTAAGTAAAAAGAAAGGTGGATGTGAAAGGAGGATGCCAGAGTAGTAGAGTGGAGGTGAGAATAGTTGTGATGGTTGAAGTTAGGTTATATGAGATGTGGTGTTAGCACATGTGCACAGCCAAGATGAGGAGAGGTGTTGTTTCAGAGATGTCTTGAAGAGGGTTACTGAGTGGGTGGAGCTAAGTATTGGGGGGGTTACAAAGTTTTGCGATGATAAAGGATTAAAGCATCTGGCCAGCCGAAAGTTTGGATTTTCTACATTTACAAGCATTTGCTTGTTGGATCGGAGTGGCCTGTTAGGGTGGCGTAAAGTAAGTATAGAAGACAGCGCACGGCACACGGATGGATTATGAATGAGTGTGTAATGTGTAGTTAGTTGGATAAAGGTGAGATAGTTGGGGAGTTCAAGCCATTTTAGGTTGCATAATGATAAGCAGTGGTGGGATGAGTAGGAGGCATTAGTTACGAACTTAGCAATTTTGTTGTAGCATGAGTCTAGTTTGGACTTTAGAGGGGACTGAATGTTGGTGAGGTGGGAGGCAACATATAAAAGAGAGGGTAATAGAAAAGAAGAGGCAAGGGAAAGTCTGGCTGATGCACTGAGTAGATGTTTGTGTTGGTAGAGTGTGCCAAGCTTTTGATGTGTCTTTTTGATATTGGACTGGATGTGCAGGTCGAATGTGAGGTTTTCGTCTATGATGACACCTAGGAATTTTGTGCTAGGTACAATGTCAATGGTGGTGCCATTTAGGGATTGAATGGTGAAGTTCCCTTTTTGTAGAGGTGTGGACTTTTTGGGGGCAAAGATTACTAGTTTGGTTTTGTTGGGGTTCAGGGCAAGATGATTATTGGACATCCAAATTTCGGTGGCGGTGAGGGTGTTTTGGGTGTGTTGGTGTAGTTCTGAGGAGTTGTTTGCAGTGCAGATGATAGTGGAGTCATCTGTGTACTGGATAACTGAGCCTTGAGAGGGTGCAGTGCCGAAGTTATTGATAAATATGCTAAACAGAAGTGGGCCTAAAATGGAGCCTTGAGCAACACCAGTGGTGGTGTTTTGGAAAGGGGAGTAAGAGTTCTGTCATTTAGCTGATTGTTGCCTGTTAGTGAGGTAATTAGTGAACCAGTTTAGAGTTTGAGGTGAGGTACCTCTGTTAGAGAGTTTTGTTAGAAGGAGAGAGTGGGATATGCTATCAAAAGCTGTAGAAACTTCAAGAAATAGTGACGGAAAGATGTTACCAGGCTCAGTTGACAGTGTCCATGACGGATATGAGGGCAGCGGTGGTACTATGTCCTGGCCTAAACCCATGTTAGATGGGGGGAGGATGCAGTGTCCATGATGGATATGAGGGCAGCGGTGGTACTATGTCCTGGCCTAAACCCATGTTAGATGGGGAGGAGGATGCAGTGCCCATGACGGATATGAGGGCAGCGGTGGTACTATGTCCTGGCCTAAACCCATGTTAGATGGGGGGGAGGATGCAGTGCCCATGACGGATATGAGGGCAGTGGTGGTACTATGTCCTGGCCTAAATCCATGTTAAATGGGGGGAGGATGCAGTGCCCATGAAGAATATGAGGGCAGTGGCGGTACTATGTCCTGGCCTAAACCCATGTTAGATGGGGGGAGGATGCAGTGCCCATGATGGATATGAGGGCAGTGGTGGTACTATGTCCTGGCCTAAACCCATGTTAGATGAGGGGGAGGATGCAGTGCCCATGAAGGATATGAGGGCAGTGGTGGTACTATGTCCTGGCCTAAATCCATGTTAGATGGAGGGGAGGATGTGGTTGTGAATCAGATGCTGAAGAAGTTAAGAATGAAAACATTTTTCCTGAATCTTACAGATGGGTGATAGTATAGTAATGGGGTGGAAGTTTGTGGTGTCCATGTCAGGGCCTCCCTTTTGTAGAGGGAGGATATAAGCTTTTTTCCAGATGATGGGTATTAGAATTCTTGGACAGATCTGTTGAGAAGTAAAGGGATTGCATCCAGAAAAACGAGGTTATTACCTCTCTGTACTCATCCCTTATTAGACCTACTTTTGAGTGTAATGCCCCATTTCCGATGTAATGCTCCAAACACCTGCACCAACTGGAAAGGCCACAGAAATATCTCACAAAGAGAATCCATGGCCTCCAACACCTATCCTATTGCGGACAGGCTTAAATCACTATCAATGTACTCTGTATCATACAGAATGCTCAGAGGTGATCTGTGTCTCGCCAACAAGGCAATGTCAGACCTTGCCCTACTGGAAATGCTGCATATTGGTAAGTCTAACTCCTCACATATTACCTGCTCAATAGGCCTAAATCTAATATGCGACATCAACAAAACCTGCTGGAGAGACAGGTTTGTCTCACAGAGGCTGCCCCGTCTTCAAACACAACCTTGATGAGTGGATGGGAAACCATAAATTTGTCCCAGGGGTTCCACCTTTGTCCCTCATTGACAGGAGTGACAGGTGCTGACTGAAGTTTCTTTTTATGGGATAAACTCTTGGCTAGGCTTGTAAGGGCCCCAGGAGCATTAGCCTAGTAATCTCTATTATCCTATGATCCTATGCTGATAGGGTAAGCAATTGAGTTGACTGAGATTTGCAGGTATTTGGCGTGTATATTGTCAGGGGCATTTGTGCATGGTTTGAGTTTTAGAAGTAATTTTTTAATAGCTGAGGTGGGTCTAGGTGAAAGAGTAAAGGTGGGAATAGGGGATGCATTGGTGTTAGCTGTGGAGGGGTCTGTGGTGGACAAGTTGGTCTTGGGAAAGGTAGCGGTTAGATTGGCTAAAGTATCTATGAAATAGGAAAGAAATGAAAACAGTCGTTCTCCAGAGGTATAAATGCACTCCCAGATAAAGCCACAACCGTGGCTAACAGAACAATTATCTTAAAGTACTAGTAGAGCAAACCAAGGCACAAAATATACGAAAATATCATAAAGCAGTTTTATTGATGTAAGCGCTTTCATGGCTTAAACTTGCCGCTTCATCAGACATAGTAAAATCAGTGTCAACCATTGCTTTTTAAAGAATTTTACTTCCTGATAACAACACATTAACAAGCATCAATTAGATTATTAAAGAAATATAGCACACTTGAAAAATACACATACTAAAACAACAGCGCTTAGGAATATATAACATATAATATAAAATACATCTATGCAAAAGCCTGTATAAAAAATTATATAAAATGTTATATAAATTATTATATAAAATTCATGTGTAAATAAAACCATTCATGCCAATAATATTTGTTCAATTTCAACCCACTGTTTTTATTCTTATTCTTTATTTTTTGAACCTCCTGTTCTTCAAAATAGGCTTAATGCAAATTTTATCATTCAGTCCTCTGCCTTTATTACCTCTCATTCTGATAATCCATCTAAGCTCAGTGGATTCAACCTTATTCTCTACGTCACCTCCACGAACATTCTCGTGGATTACCTCTAGAGCCATAAATTTAAAATTATGTGATGTGCCTTGTGATGTAATATGTTTAGCCAAAGCATTGATGCATATAGAGTTATTTATACAATAAATATGTTCTCTTGTTCTATCTCAAAAACGACAATCTGTTTTACCTATATCAAAACTGTAGCAAACCTGGCATACAGCTAGATAAACTAGATGACAGGTATTGCAGTCAGCTCTGACTTGAAAGTGAAGAAATTTTCCTGTATCTGGGTGTAGAAATTCACTTGAACTATCTATAAACCTACACCAACTACATTTCCTACATGGAAAAGTGCCATTTTCTTGAACTAGTTGAGTATATAGATCTTCTTTAGGAAAACATAATAGTCTTTTCAGATTCTTTTTATTTTTATATGTAAACTTGGGTTTTGCGCCCACTGTTGATGCCACTTTTGTATCCGTAGTTAATATAGACCACTTGTTTTTTACAACTTTCTCTATACTATAAATATTTCCTGAATGTGTAAGGGGCATCATAAATTGATGTTCATCTCTAACTGTCTGTGAAGAATTACTTCTTGTTCTGTCTGAAAAATATGGTTTCCCATCATTTACACGCAACTCAACAACCTTATTTAAAACAGTATCAACTTCACTTTGGCTATAACCTCTTTGACTGAATCGATCTGAGAGGGAGAGGGTTTCCTTTTTAAAATCAGCCTCACTGGCATTTAACCTGGATGCACACAAACCTTGACTTTTAATAACATTGCGGTAAATATGTTGGGGGTGCATACTTTTTCTATGTAGATAGTTGTTACTATAACAACTCTTTCTATGAATTTTAGTAGAAAATGTATTATCTGGTAAGCTAAAGATGGTAATGTCCAGAAAGTTAATAGAAGACATAGAATAACTGATAGTGAATTTTAAAAATGAAGTAGATGAATTCAAAATTTTAAAACATTTCAACAAAGAATTTGAATCACCATCCCACAAGGTTTGCGTGCATCCAGGTTAAATGCCAGTGAGGCTGATTTTAAAAAGGAAACCCTCTCCCTCTCAGAAATTGGTGCACCTTGTTTGCTGTCGCATAGACTAGATCCAGGCCTGCTGAATCTAGCTTTGTTTGTATGCTTGTTGTCTGTTTGCTTGTTATTTCCCTGAAACGCTAATTCCACCTAAAGTGTGGCTTTTCAGTGCTTCTGTGGATCCCTAGTGACATCTGCATTGCTTACTGTACTTATTTCCTTGTTTCACTTGAAAGAAAGTTACTGTTTTGTTGTTTTTGCATTTAAGTTACCTGTAACACATTGCATTTAAATTACCTGGCACTTGCTCACTAAAGCAATTATATAAGTCAGCACTAAAAAATGAAAAGCACTATACCCTCACAAACTCCCCTTGAGTACCTTGTTCCCCATTGGCCCCTTTTTTCAATTATAAAGGAATTCCCAATACTGTTCTAGCATGTCGAAAGGTCAGTTGTCAATTTCCTCTCCGGTCCAGCTGGTGAATCTGAGAATCTTGAGGCAATGTTACAACTGCCTCATGTACACAGACAACCCTCTCCTCCTCCCAACAAATTCCAACACATGTGAGAGATGCAACCATATAGCCAAACTGGAGGCTAAGCTCTCTCATCTTAGTACTGGCGTAACCAGTCAGGAGGAGAAGGAAACCACACACACTACAATTCCAGTCTCACATAGACCTACCACGACAGCAAACCAAACACATAAACACACAAAAACATACTCGGAGGCTCTAAATAAAAATCTGCCTTAGCAGTAGAGACCTCCAAAGCAGACACCCAAGCAACCGCTACCCCAAAACAAAACACATGCAACACATAGCTCACAAAGCCAGTGTGCCGAACAGTCACAGCCCTTAAGGCTAAACAACACACCTGATACACTTGTAATAGGTGACTCTATCGTCAGGCACACTGACGTCCCGCTCACCAGGCTGAACAAGGAGAAGGTCATGGTGAGCTGCCTGTCAGGCGCTAGGATCCACCACATAACACAAGCACTCAGGTCACTCCGAGGCAAGTACAAATATGACTCAGTCAATGTCCATGCTGGTGTGAATGACCTGAGACGTACCTTTTTGGACTACATGAAAAGAGACATAGAGGAGCTCTCTGAGCATGTAGCCCAGGCCGGTATGACCCTGACCTTGAGTAGCATCTTACCCTCACCAAGAATGATGCCACAATATGAAGACAAGATGATCAATTTCAACAATTGACTTAAGTATTGGTGTCATTCAAAGGGAATCCAATGCCTGTCAGCCTGGGATGACATGCTCGACAAGCCACGATGCTTCGCTAGTGACGGCTTGCACCTGTCACCCCTGGGCTTTTGGATATTGGCAACGGCTCTTGCTACCCCCATAGTGCCTTTTTTAGGCAAGGCTCAAAAGACAAACCCACCTCCATAGGTATCACAAGGGATAAGAAACTAACAGTAATGCTACTCAACGCCAGAAGTCTAAACCTCAAGATGCATGCACTCAAAACTCTCCTTAGCATGGAGGACATCGATATCTGTGCAGTAACAGAAACCTGGTTCAAGGCTCCCTTGAGCACCCCAGCACTACCAGGTTATACCTCATACCATGCTTTTTGGCCCCAGAACTTGGACCGAACCACAAAAGGAGGGGGAGTATTAATATTCGTAAAAGATACCCACACCTCCAGGTTGGTGGCACAGCACGAAGCATCAGAGACTATCCATGTGCAACTAACAGTGGGTAAAACTGCCTTCCAGTTTATAGCCTGCTACAGACCACCCTCCCAAACCCGGGAACCCCACTCGACCTTCCTGAGAACACTGGAAAATATGAAGGTCTCTCCAAACACCATTATATTGGTGACTTCAACTACCCAAACATAGACTGGGAGCATTACTCTAGCTCCAACACCCTAGCCCAAAGGTTCCTAGAATTTATAAACTCAAATGCTATGGAACAACTTGTTACAACTTGTTACCACTCCCACAAGAGGGGAAAACATACTGGGCCTGATCATCACCAACATGGGGACTCTATGCTCCAGACCAGAAGTGTATCCCTCACTGGTAAGATCAGACCATAAACTAATCTCACTGGATATTCACATCCCAACCCCACCCCCTGCCCAGAAAACCACAGTGAAAAACTTCTCTAAAGCAAATTTCACACTCCTCAAAACCGAGGTGGTATCCTTCAAAGCCCCCGGGCTTGTGGAAAATATGGCCCAGACCGCACAATCCTTTATAAACGCATTCTATGAACACCTTCAGGAATGCATGGATCATGCAATCCCAAATAAAACCAAGAACCAATCCTCCAAAGGCAGACGTCCTGTCTGGTGGACCCCAGCCATAAACAAACTATACAATAGAAGGAAGAAGCTACTACATGATAGAGCAAAATCCCAAAAAAGGAAGGCATCTCTGATCAGTATTAGCAAAAAACTACAGGCACTCATAAAATTGTCTAAGGCCAGCTTCGAGAGAAAAATTGCACAGGACACTAAGGATAATCACAAGGCTTTCTTTAGTTATGTTAGGAACCTGGGTGGGAATTCCCAGATATGCTCAGAATTAGTCCAAAATGACAAAAAATACACCGAACCCACAGACATTGCCAACGTCCTAGCTGACAGGTTCAGTACAAACTCCCCCCCCATCAAAAGGGCAAATATCTATCCCAGCAGAGTGCTGCCCCCCTGACATCTCAGATGCTCAGGTAAGAGCTGCCCTCTCCAAAGCAAAAAACACAGTATCAATGGGACCAGACAGTGTCCCGGGCTGCATCCTACATGAACTCCAAGAAAAGCTAAACCCAAACATAAAACTACTGTTCAATCTCAGCCTTACTACAGGATATGTACCCAAAGAGTGGTGTGCAGCAACAGTGGCCCCTCTCCACAAAGGTGGTGCCTCAACGGATCCTGGAAACTATCGCCCCATAAGCCTGACTAGCTTGGTCTGCAACGCTATGGAAAGGATCATCATGGACCTCATAAATAAAGATATTGGAGACCTACAGACACTGGATCCTACCCAGTTCGGCTTTGTTAAGGGCAGATCCTGCCTCTTAAACCTGGTCAATTTCTTTGAAACAGTCACCAAGGCCATTGACGAGGGGAAGGTGGTCCACACAGCCTACCTGGACCTCGCAAAAGCCTTCGATACAATACCCCACTCGGGCATTATAGTTAAGCTCACCAGCTTAAATATAAACCCCTATGTCACTAGATGGGTTGCAAACTGGCTCAAGGACAGAACCCACATGGTTAGAATTGCTGGAGCCATGTCAGACACCAAACCAGTTACAAGTGGTGTCCCACAAGGCTCAGTCCTGGGACCTCTCTTGTTCGGTATATATTTCTCGGAGGTACAGGCCAACACGGAAGGACTGTGGCTGACCAAGTTCGCAGATGACTGCAAACTGGGTGCCATAATTGACTCTCCAGCTGACACAAGCATCCTCCAAAAGGGCCTCATAGAAACAGACAACTGGTGCCAGAGCCATGGCCTCAAGCTAAACGCCAAAAAGTGTATAGTCATTCCCTTTGGCAAAAACAAAGTGCCCACAAATTACCACATAGGTGGTAATCCATTAAGAACAGAAGAAGTAATTAGGGACCTGGGGACCCAAGTTGATAGCAATCTCTCATTTGACAACCACATGGTCAAAGTGGTTAGAAAAACATTTTATATAGCCCACCTAATCATGAAGGGATTCACATCTAGATCAGGGGAGGTCATCGTGCCTCTTTACTCATCCCTCATCAGGCCCATAATTGAGTACAATGCCCCTTTTGGGATGTACCTTACCAGACACCTGCAGCAACTGGAAAGACCCCAAAAGTACCTCACCAAGAGGATCAAAGGGCTCAAACATATGCCATATGCTGCCCGGTTAAAGAAACTCCAGCTCTACTCAGTGGCATACCACCTGCTCAGAGGCGATCTGTGCCTGACGTATAAAGCCATGTCCAACCCGGAATTAATGGACATGCTGCACCTCAGAAAATCCAAATCCCATCAAGCTACGTGCTCGAGAGACTTGAACCTCAGCACTGAAATAAATAGGACATGCTGGAGGGACAGATTCATAACCCAGAGGGTCTCTTCACTCTGGAATAAAATCCCAGTCCAGGTTAGGCAGAGTCCCTCATTGACTCTCTTCAAAAGGAATCTTGATGAGTGGATGGGAGATTGCAGGTTTACCCCGGGTATCACTTCTGTGTCATTGTTAGACAGAGGCACAGTATACTAACCTCGAAAAAGGGCATAGCAAAATTAATTTAAAATGGGTGGCGAAAGACAAAGACACTCTGGCTAGGCTTATAAATGCCCTAGGGCAGATAGCCTAGTATGAACCTATGAACCTATGAACCTATAATAATACTGTGTTACAGCATCCTGAATACCTTCTAGACTATCAGTATGTAGAGTGTACGGCACTGTACTCATGTTTAATACACTATAATAATACTGTGTTACTGCATCCTGACTAGCTACTATCCTATCAGAATGTAGGGTGTACAGCATAGTACTTGTGTGTTATACACAATAATAATACTGTGTTACTGCATCCTGAATACCTGCTATCCTGTCAGTATGCAGTGTGTACGGCACTGTACTCATGTGTTATACACTATAATAATACTGTGTTACTGCATCCTGAATACCTACTATCCTGTCAGAATGTAGGGTGTACAGCACAATACTTGTGTGTTATACACGATATTAATACTGTGTTACTGCATGCTGAATACCTACTATCCTGTCAGTATGTAGCATGTATGGCACTGTACTCGTGTGTTATACATGATAATAATACTGTGTTACTGCATCCTTAATACCTGCTATCCTGTCAGTATGAAGCATGTATGGCACTGTACTTGTGTGTTATACATGATAATAATACTATGTTACTGCATCCTGAATACCTACTATCCTGTCAGAATGTAGCCTGTATAGCAGTGTACTTGTGTGTTATACACTATAGTAATACTGTGTTACAGCACCCTGAATAACTACTATCCTGTCAGTATGTAGCATATATGGCACTGTACTCGTGTTTTATACACGATAATAATACTGTGTTACTGCATCCTGAATACCTGCTATCCTGTCAGTATGTAGCATTTATGGCGCTGTACTCATGTGTTATACACTGTAATAATACTGCGCAGTAAGTAGAGTGTACAGCACTATACTCATGTATTATACATGAGTACAGTGCTGTACACAAGTGCAGTATTCATTTATTATACACTATAATAATACTGTGTTACTACATCCTGAATACCTGCTATCCTGTCAGTATGTAGGGTGTACAGCACAGTACTTGTGCATTATACACTATAGTAATACTGTGTTACTGCATCCTGAATATCTGCTACCCTGTTAGTAGGCAGGGTGTACTGTACTGCTGTATCATGTACCTAAACTTCACAACAAGAAATATTTTGAGTGTTTAATCTACTGTTGTACATTAGATCACATACTTTTGCCATTCTGTGTACTGTCAACATTTGGAATGTTATGACCATTTCACTATGATGTGTGCTGAGTGTGTATTAACAGATATGTGACACTGTTTATGTATCACACATTTGTCGTCACATCACCCGACTTACTGCCCGTACTGTGACTTTATTCAGTGCACCCATCCTTAGGTGGTACCATTAAGGGTCACTTTGTGTGGCTAAAAGTAAACAAAAAGTAAAAAAATAAATTGATTTTAACATAATCTGAAGACATTGTACTATGTCAGCACCAAACATATGAAAACAAAATAAATAATAAATGACTAAATACAGATACTTGTCTGTGCTAATAGGCTAAGAATTCCATCTATATCCAGTCCACAAACCTCTGCCTCAAAACAAGTAAATAGAGATAGTTTCCTTCACTGAGTACTCAGAATGAAACCCATATCTGGAGAAAGCTAAATTAGAGATCATTACAGAAAACATAGCTTTCAGTAAGCCCCTTGGCAGACGCTTAGAGTAAACCCTTTAACAAAAGTCATTTATTGTGTGTTTGCAGACATACATATTTGTGTATTTGCAGAAGCATATGCACATATGTGTACATCTTCTGTGTATGCATATGCAAATGTGTATGCATAAATATATCTACATGTATGTCTGTGTTTCATGTGCACGTTTGTGTACATTAATGGAAATGCAAGTTTTTGTGCAAGTGTTTCTGTTTTATGCATGTGCATATACTTGTGTTTGTGTGCTGCAGAGATGTGTTTTATCTGTCAATGTTCACGTTAATATTTATTTATGTCTACATAAAGGTATGATTTGTGTTGTGTGTGTGTGTGTGTGTGTGTGTGTGTGTGTGTGTGTGTGTGTGTGTGTGTGTGTGTGTGTGTGTGTGTGTGTGTGTGTGTCTCTGTGTCTGCATGTGCATGTGTGTGCATGTTTTGCAAGAAAGAACATTGAATCCTAAAGCTCCACAGAACACCTTTGGATACTGCAAACATCTAGACATAAAGAAAATGACATTCTGGTAGTCAGACAGTTCATGTGCAGCTTCAAAATGCAGAACGTCATGAGTGTGGCTTTTTCCAGTAATGGTAATGAAGATGCAGCACATCACCTTTTAATCTACATAACAGAAACAGTGCCGTAATGATAACGTTTCAGTAATGGATACCTTTTTGTACAGGACATTTTGCTTTTTCTGAAGTATTAGTCAGCCTGTTTCTCATATAGAATTTTTAATACAAAGCCTTTGGCATACTATTGTAAATATTTTCACAAACTGTATTTTTCTCTTGCAGGAAGTGACATGGTGGAAGCAGAAAAAAAAGGAATTCATATTGTAACCTCTCCATATAAAATTCTATTTACAAAAACTCCAAAATATTACAAGCCTGGAATGCCTTTTGACCTGATGGTAATCGGTTACATTTTTTTTTCCTCTTTTTGTTACAATAATGTTCTGACATACTCTGCTTAAAAGACATTTCTTAGCATATGACAATCTAGTCACAAGCATATTTTCTAATTTATTTATAAAATGAGAAAGCAAATTGGTTCTGACCACAAAGACAAAGGTAAATTATATACCGTTGACTACATCTTATCAATCAGCAATCAGCATGCTTTTGAAAGGTGGGAGTAAAAACGAGTGCATATTTAAGTAAAAACAACATGGCTTATAATACGATGTTTACAGGACAATAACCAGCTAAGTGATAATATGTGATGATTTTAGAACAAAGATAGTGTGCATCTAATGTATATCATTGCAGTATTAAAGCTTTATTTTTAATTTTTAATTAGTTTATCATATGTTAAATGAGATAACCACACTAAGCTAGGCTGCATACGAAAAATTAAGCAACATTTCTTCACTCGTGATAAAATCAGACAAGTCATCCTTTCCAAAAATGCCCTCCAGGGATGCACGTCACTCTCAAGCATGTACTAAAGTCTTCCAGTAGAATTAGGTTGCAGCAAACCCATAGGCTCTAAGAAAACCAAATATTCTGTACAGCTGTGGATATATGTGTAACATGGAGACTAAAGATAGAGAGATGGATTCCATAAAGTTTGCAGAATGCATTGCATTACACTAATATTAGCACTAAAGATATAGGTAACAATGTAATATGCAAATGTGCCAAAGTGAATCCCAAATATCTCCGTGCACAAAAGATTATCTCAATAAATAGTAATGGCACACTGAGCAATAACCGCAAATAATGTGCAATTAATTATAACTCGCTGTCAAAGCATGATGTACATATACAAAGTAACAGAAAAAATATCACAGTCTTAAATACATATCTGTAACAGAATCTCTCCAGTAAGCTTAAGACAACTATGGAATATCACCTTAACTTCATTATTATAAGAAATATATTAACTGTCACTTAAAGATTCGGATGGGATCCATCATTTTTCTAATAAAAAAATGAATAAAGGTGAAGGGTAATCATGGCCACATCACCACAGGTAACAACAGCTAACAATGCGTGCATGAGTTGTGTGAGGAACACAGGTAATGAACACACCCTAGCAAAGTGGGAAATAGAAAAGAAGATGTGGGGTACGGGCAAAGAAAAGGGACGCACATAAGGGGTGATGGATGAGGAAAATCAGAGGTAAAGGCAGAGGGCCGTGGGCAATTCTTTTTTTTTTTTGGTGATAGTAGGCCCAATTTTTTATTTTTTAGGGCTAGAAGGAAAGGTAAAGAAAGGTAAAGAGGAGGAGAAGGCCATCGCAGCAGGTATACCCATAGAACAAATAGCACAATACAAGGCAGACAAAGGCAAATGCAAAGTTGTCACACAGGCTGGGGATGAATACCAGCCATGACGAAATGCAGAAAAACATATCTACCTATGAACTATCATGCTATAACATGTTGCAAACTGTGTGGCAGTCATGCCTGGATGTGTATGACCAGTGGTAGATGTGTGTTGTAAGGTAATAAATAAGGTTCACTCTACACATTAAAAAAATAGACACATACCCAACAGTGCAAGTGTAACCCAAGCAACATCATACATGAGCAAATACAGCTCTAACAATGCTAGATACCTCTAACACAGGACAGACTTGAGCCTCTAACCATGCATGTGAAATGCTAACAGCCAAGCACAGTGTCAGACATCAGAACCACAGCAAAGCAGCAAAATGGCTGCTACATATGCAAGCAGATGTACAGAACCCAAATAAATGTGTAATGGAACGCATATATGTGACACACATATGCCATGTCAATGGCAACAAACAGGCATAGGTGTACATGTATGGCTGTCAGTGACTGCCTAAATGGAACATATATGAAAGGCAAGGTCAATTCACATGCACACACCAATGTACATGTAAGGCAAGGTCAATGCACATACACATACCAATAACATGTAAGGCAAGGTCAATGCACATACACACACCAATAACATTTAAGGCAAGGTAAATGCACATACACATAAGCATGCATGATCCTAGTCATTAATTGTATATAAGTTACTTAAGTTAGAGTCAATAGTCAACAGTAGGAATGCATTTGTATGTAATAAAGCTGCTTGAACAGAACCAACGAAGATTTGTTTATTCGTGTCCTAACACGAAAGCAGCAGTGTGGTTGTAAAAAGAATTGCATCTGGTTGTAGTATGCTTTGCGTGTGAACAGAATTGACATCTGATTGTAGTACAGTGTATCTGTGAACAGAATTCACATTTGGTTGTAGTTTGGCACGGTTGTGAACAGAATTCATATCTGGTTATACAATGGTGTGGTTACGAACAAAATTTACATCTGGTTGTAGTATGGTGTGGCTGTGAACAGAATTCACATTTGGTTTTAGTATGGTGTTATAAACAGAATTCACATTTGGTTGTACAATGGTGTGCTTGTGAACAGAATTCATATCTGGTTGTAGTACAGTGTATCTGTGAAAATAATTCAAATCTGGTTGTAGTATAATGCAATTGTGAACATAATTCATATTTTATAATGTGGTATGGTTGTGAACAGATTTCACATCTTGTAATATTGTGTGGTTGTGGACACAATTCACATCTGGGTATATTATGGTACGGCTGAGAACATAATTCATATCTAGTAGTGTGGGTGTGGTTGACAACAGAACTCAAAACTAGTTGTATTATGGTGTGGTCGGGAAGATAATTCACATATGTTTGTATTATGGTGTGGGTGTAAAAAAATTCATATCTGGTTGAGCTATGCTGTGGTTGTGAACAGAATTCACATCTGGTTGTACTTTGGTGTGGTTGTGAACAGAATTCACATCTGATTGTAGTATGCTGTGGTTGTGAACAGAATTCACATCTGGTTGTACTATGGTGCAGTTGTTAACAGCATTCATATCTGGTCGTAGTACAGTGTGTCTGCAAACAGAATTCAGATCTGGTTGTAGTATAGTGTAGTTGTGATCAGAATTCATATCTGGATTTAGCATTGTGTGGTTGTAAACAGAATTCACATCTGGTTGTACTATGGTGTGCTTGTGAACAAAATTCATGTATGGATGTAGTACAATGTATCTGTGAACAGAATTCACATCTGGTTGTAGTATGGTGCAGTTGTGAACTTAATTCATATCTTGTAATGTGGTGTGGTTGTGAACAGATTTCACATCTGGGTATAGTGTGGTGTGGTTGTAAACAGAATTCATATCAAGTAGTGTGGGTGTGGTTGAGAAGAGAATTCAAAATGTGTTGTATTATGGTGTGGTTGTGAACAGAATTCACATCTGGTTGCAATATGGTGTGGTTGTGAATACAATTCACATCTGGTTGTACTATGGTGTGCTTCTGAACAGAATTCATATCTGGTTGTACTATGGTGTGCTTGTGAACAGAATTCATATCTGGTTGTACTACAGTGTATCTGTGAACAAAATTCACATCTGGTTGTAGTATGTTGTAGTTGTGAACAGAATTAAAATCTGGCTGTAGTATGCTGTGGCTGTGAACAGAATTCACATCTGGTTGTACTATGGTGTATCTGTGAACAGTGTTCATATCTGGTTGAAGTGCAGTGTGTCTGCATACAGAATTCACATCTGGTTGTAGTATGGTATGGTTGTGAACAAAATTCACATCTGGTTGTACTGTGGTGTGCTTGTGAACATAATTCATATCTGGTTGTAGTACACTGTATCTGTGAACAGAATTAACATCTGGTTGTAGCATGGTGCAGTTGTTAGCATAATTCATATATTGTAATGTGGTGTGGTTGTGAACATATTTCACATCTTTTAATATGGTGTGGTTGTGAACAGAATTCATATTTGTTTGTAGTACAGTTTATCTGTGAACAGAATTCACATCTGGTTGTACTATGGAGTAGCTGTGAACAGTGTTCATATCTGGTTGTAGTACAGTGTGTCTGCATACAGATTTCATATCCAATTGTAGTATGGTGTGGTTGTGAACAGAATTCACATCTGGTTGTACTATGGTGTGCTTGTGAACAGAATTCATACCTGGTTGTAGTATGGTGCAGTTGTGATCAGAATTCATATTTTGTAATGTGGTGTGGTTGTGAACATATTTCACATCTTGTAATATGGTGTGGTTGTGAACAAAATTCACATCTGGGTGTAGTATGGTGTGGTTGTGAACAGAATTCATATCTAGTAGTGTGGGTGTGGCTGAGAACAGAATTCAAAACTGGTTGTATTGTGGTGTGGTTGTAAACAGAATTCATACCTGGTTGTACTACGGTGTGCTTGTGCACAGAATTCATATTGGTTTGTAGTACAGTGTATCTGTGAACAGAATTCACACCTCGTTGTAGTATGGTGCAGTTGTCATAGGATCATATGTTCATAGAAAGTTACTAGGCTATTGGCTGTGAGGCCCTTACAAGCCTAGCCAAGAAATTAGCCCATGTTTCATCAAGTCAGCACCCTATGCAACTGTCCAGCAGGGACACAGGTAGAATCCCAGGGGTGCATTTTCTGTTCCCCATCCAGTTATCCAGTTTGCGCTTAAAAATGTTTAATGAGGTACTCTGCTTTACATGGACAGGGAGTCTATTCCACTAAAGGGGAGTCTCTGAGACACAAATCTGTCCTTACTAATGAGGTGGGCCAGGCAGAAAACTTCCCGTACAACTGAGGCAATATGGTAGTCAAAAATCTGTTTGCTATCAACCTGGGTGCCCAAGTCCCTCACGACTGATTGCATGCTTAGTGCCTTATTATCAATGTGATCATTTGTGGGGACATCATTCTCCTCAAAAGGGATAATGATGCATTTTTTGGCATTCAGTTTGAGGCCATGTTTCTAGCACCAGTCATTTGTTTGGGTGAGACCCTGTTGGAGGATGCCCACATCACTAGGGGGGGATTGATGACAGCACCCAGCTTGCAGTCATCTGCAAACTTGGTCAGCCATAGCCCACTAGATTTGGCTTGCACCTCTGAGAAGTATATCTCAAACAGCAGAGACCCGAAGACCGATCCCTGGGGTACACTGCTTGTTACGGGTCTACTGTTTCAGATGGCTTCCCCTATTTTGACTAGGTGGATTCTGTTAGTGAGCCAGTTTGCTACCCATCTGGTAACATATGGATTGAAGCCTAGTTGAGAAAGTTTATCTGTTATACCTGAGTGGGTAATAGCATTGTATGCCTTAGTCAGGCCAAGATGAGAACATAATTCACATCTTGTTGTACTATGGTGTGGTTGTGAACAGACTTCGCATATTGTTGTGATATGGTGTGGTTGTGAACAGAATTCACATCCAGTTGTAGTACGCTGTGATTGGGAACTGAATTCGCATCTGGTCGTACTATGGTGTATCTGTGAACAGCATTCATATCTGGTTGTAGTACAGTGTGTCTGCATACAGAATTCACATATGGTTGTAGTATGGTATGGTTGTGAACAGAATTCATTTCTGGTTGTAGTACAGTGTATCTGTGAACAGAATTCACATCTGGTTCTTGTATGGTGCAGTTCTGAACATAATTTGCATATTGTAATATGGTGTGGTTGTGAACAGATTTCACATTTGGTTGCATTATGGTGTGGACGTGAACGCAATTCACATACGGTTGTACTATGGTGTGGCTGTGAACAGAATTCACAGCTGGGTGTATTATGGTGTAGTTGTGAACAGAATTCACATCTGGTTGTAGTATGCTGTGGTTGCAAACAGAATTCACATCTGATCGTACTGTAGTTTAGTTGTAAACAGAATTCATATCTGGTTGTAGTACAGTATGTCTGTGAACAGAATTCACATCTGGTTGTAGTATGGTGTGGTTGTGAACAGAATTCACATCTGGTTTTCGTATAGTGTGGTTGTGAACAGACTTCACATCTTGTAATGTGGTATTGTTGAAAACAGAAATTCACATCTGGGTTTACTACAGTGTGATTGTGAACAGAATTCACATCTGGTTGTAGTATGGTGTGGCTGTGAACAGAATTCACATCTGGCTGTAGTACGTTGTAGCTGTGAGTAGGACTGACATCTGATCGCTGGATGAAGAGGATATAAACAGTCAAAAGATATCATTACTTTCCAGCATGGATGTGAACGTGAATGAGGTCTAAACCAAAAGAACCATGAACTCCTGGAACAGCACCACAACTCCAGTGCAAATTACATATACTAAACATAAAACACAGCACCAGAAAATAGGAAAAACATGAAACACAAATTTATTCTCACTTTTTATGGAATGTACATGTCAAGCACTTTCGTCAGTACAGAAAGTGTTCTTGACGTACATTACATAAAAGTAAGAATAAATGAATGAGATCTAGTCACTGTTTCAGTACATATAAAGAGAAGAGAGAGCTCCAAATACAGTTTCAAGAGAATGGACAAAAACTGGACTTAGGTTTGATCACTATATAGTACAAATATGAACATGTATGAGGTCTGGTCATGATTCAGAAATTAAGTGAACAGGAATGACTTTAAGTTATGGTGTAAAATGGATTCAAGCAGCAATGCAGTCTTGTTACTGTATAATGCAACAGGAACGAGGTTTAGATATGGTATGAAGTTAATGTGAATAGGGCTGAGGTTTGTTCAGGACATGGGGTGGGTGTGAATAGGCGTACAGTCTGGTTAGTATATGACCAGCATGAGGTAAAGAATGCTATCTGGTCATGGTGTGGAGTAAAGATAGACAGGAATGTCATACAGCTGCCTTAATGTCTTAATCTGGACTCTTACTTTGGCCACACTTAACTGATCCTGAGGTGGACTCTGGCCACTGTCAAGCTAAATAAATATACAATTGGGCTAACTAGGTCTGGATTACAATCTAATTATATGACATTCTGAGTCAGAATCAGGATTGACTGAAGCATACATTGGTACCTGATTGAGTTGTTACTTGTTACATGTCTGATTAATTACTGAAAATGACTGAAAAAAATACACACTGGCTTAATGTCCAAATCTGCTTCACAGCCAGAGACTCAGTGTATTTTACATTAAAGAAACAATTTGAAAGCTGGTAGACATGTGAGTACAGCTAAACTTATATTTGCTTCAAAACATATTCTGAGTATGAGAGGGCATTAGAGTAACCTTTTTTGGACAGATAGTGTGGCCATTTTATTTTAAACTGTACTATAAATCAGGATGGAATGAAATTTGAAGTTTGGCAATTGCTCAACTAAATTAAGGCGTTGAGTGAAGGCAGGCATCCGTGGCAAAATAGTGTCTGCAGCAGAAATGTATTCGGCTACTAGCCAGATATATTTCTGCAAAAATCAAAATGGAGGCATGACAGCTCAAAGTAAAGCATGTATTATAATCTGTAGGCATGCCAATGGCCAGAAATATGGCACAGCTAAGCAAGAGGGGGTGTCTGGGTCTATAATGACTTATTCCATGAAATGAAGAGCATGTTCATGTCCAGGGGAGGGCCATATCTACTGGAAAGTGTTTATTTTAGCTAAACGGGTTTGCGTGGCATGCACCAGGTCTAAAAAAAAAAAAAAAAAAACTCAGCAATAGCAGGACTGTTTACATTTAGGCACTGGGTTTGCGCAGCACACCTCAGGGCTTAAAAGGGGTGGAAATAGGATGTGGGAAAAAAAGGGAAATAGCAGAATAAAAGCAATCAAGTACAAATAAAATAGCAAGCAGTTGGAATGTATTATAGCAAGCCAATCATACAGGCAATATCTGCAGCACAACAGTATAAACTGTGCAAACACCTTTCAGTCTGTTTTTTCCCACAAACTCTGCACCATTGGTGTACACATGCAGGGGAATTTTAACTGAAAGAATGTTAGGGGCTGCCGTTGCTTTGATCCATCAGTATGTGCTAGAGGTTGAGGGCGGTGAGGAGGATAATGCTGACAACCGTCTCAGACTGAGCTAGAGGAGAAAAGTGTTCTAGACCCAGGGTAACCTACCAGGGGCTGCATGATCTGGAGATAACAGAGCACTACAGGGTGGACAGAGACATACTTTAGCAAATCATCAAGCTTTGCCAGCCTCAATGCAGGCCCAGAGCCAACAGAGGGGGAACCCATCCCAGTGGATACCAAGGTATGTGTAGCCTTAAGAATACTAGCTACAGGTACTTTCCAAAGACCTACTGGGGACATGATGGAGGGGGGGGTCTCACAGGCATCTGCATCCAGGGTACTCCACCAGTACCTGGATGCCATGCTACCACATGCCAGTGAGCACATTTACTTCCCCAAAACCCATGAGGAGTGGGGCCAGAAATATGTGTTTCTTACACTGTGTAGTAGACACCCGGAGGTACTGGGTGTGATAGACTGCACGCACATCCACATTAAAGCACCACTCAGTGAACAGGGTAGGGTCTATGTAAACCGCAAGGGTTTCCTCTCCATCAACTGCCAGGTCACGTACAATGCCCAGGGAATTATCATGAATGTGTGTGCTGGCTGCTCTGGAAGTTATCACGATGCCCACATCTGGCATTCATCACAGCTGTACCAGGCATTTGCCAGTGGGGACATCTGGTGGAGGATGATGATGGCCATGCACTGGAGCTGTGGACAATGACACCCATCAGAAATGGGGTCTATATCAGAACATCGAAGTGCTAAAACATCAAATGTTCTAATATCGACCCCTATTCAGCGAATGCTTGAAATAGCGAAGCTGCAGAACACCGAATATTTTCCTAGGGAAAGTATTCAGTGGGCTGTTTCTGCGGCTTCACTATTTCCTTGACTGGGGTGTAAAGGTGACGGACCGGGTTAAGGTAAGTGTGCGAATGGACCAAGGTAAGGCGAGTGTGTGATAGGGACCTTAGGGATAGGGAGCGGGTAAGGTGAGTGCGCGATAGTTAGGGACCTTAGGGTTAGGGAGTGGGTAAGGTGAGTGTGCAATAGTTAGGGACCTTAGGGTAAGGGAGCGGGTAAGGTGAGTGAGCGATAGTTAGGGACCTTAGGGTTAGGGAGCGGGTAAGGTGAGTGTGCATTAGTTAGGGACCTTAGGGTTAGGGTTGGGTTAAGGTAAGTGGATAGCTAGTAGTGTATGTATGGTTTAGTGTAGGGTTTTGTGAAGTGTGTATGTGTGGATTATGTATTTTGGTGTTCTTGTGGTGTGTGTGTTTTCTCGGAACCGCAAATTTTTTCCCTTGGAAAAAATTCGCTGTTCTGAGCGTTTGAGTATATCACATTTTCAGATTCCAAGGTCAAGCTTATGGTGTTTGATATTTTGGAATTTCGATAATGTGATATAGACCCCAGAAATGCACACACACACAATCAAGAATGCCATAATGAGGCACATGCACAAACCAGAATCATTATAGAGTGTGTGTTTGGGATGCTGAAGTCACGGTTCCACTGCCTTGACATATCTGGTGGAGCCTCGCAGTAATCTCCATCCATATTTGCACTCATGTTCATAGTATGTGCCATGCTACACAATATGATCCTGTGGAAATAGCTGCAGCAGGAACAGCATGGGGAAGGGCTGCACAGCCCTCCACCATTGCCAAGCTCCCCACAGGCACAGAGGGACTCAGAGGAGGAACCCCCTGAGCCAGACCCTGTAGGCAGATGGAGATGCACCCAGTATGCCCTGGCCTTGGCAAAGAGGCAACACTATGACACTGTAGGGACCCAGGGACTGACAACTCTCTCCGACTAGCACACACAGTAAAATGAATGAAACACACATCACACTAACTGTAACTTACGATTTATAGGCAGTGTACTGTGTGCATCTGACATAGGCAGCCCTCAAGCACAGTCCCCACAACTGCCACAGGCACAAGGTAAGTCAGTCTTCTTAACAATAAGTGAATGTATTAGCATATTCTGTTAGCATAGTTATGGTATTGTTGCATGCATGCAAGGGAATGGGGTAGCCTTCTGGGATAGCAGCAGACAACTGACAGCTATGTGGGACACCAGGAAATGTTTGCCCAATACTGGCCTCCTCACACTATGCAGTAGTATCCAAGGTGACACATTCCACTGCGGTATATGTTTGGGGCTAACTAACTGGGGGGTCATAGGTCACAGGCATGGGTATCAGTGTGGGAGTCCATACACACCCCTCATCCTTACCCAGCAAGCCAGCTGTAGAAAACCATTAAGAAATGTTTGGCAAAGGCCGGCAAATGGCGGCAATGATGAAACACCCCCTATAAACTTTGCACAGCGATAGTACAGCAGGTGTTGCAGTTGCAGTAAGGTTCTGAAGGGTAAAAAGTCTGAAACTCAAATTATGCATTACAATCTGACCCGTGGTCTTTAGTGACATGCCTCTAGTCACCAGCACAGGGCACAATACTATGCTAAATGGAAACAAAATGTAAAGCAAATATCAGCACAGTCTGTGCAAATGTGTACAGTTGACACGTGTGCCCCCCCGCCCACACACACATATTCCCATAGAACTGCAGTAACATGTATGTTTGTAGGGAAATAGCAGCAGAGCACACATTGCCAGGGCTGTCCCAATACACATGATAACTTGTTGCATGTCCACAATATGCAGGGGTCAATCAGCTATGTATATGTGCGGTTAATACTGCCAAGATGTGGCCAGCACTTACTCCCAGCTGTTGTGTCATAGTGGCCTAGGTACAGTACTGTGGTTGACAGAGCCATGTTCCAGGAACTACAGTAACAACTAGTCTGCATGTCAGCTACACCTACGGTAGGAGTTGTACACACTGTCCAGACATCAGTATCTGTTATTGCAGGAAAGCTGGACAGGTCATGGAGAGGGGGCCACACATATGGACAGTACACAGCTTGGAGTAACCTACACAGTGCCTACACAGTGCCTACCATACCTCTCAACTGTACAGACCTATTGTAGAATGTCCAGAGGTTAGCATCACAGTTGTGGTGTGTATATCATGAAATAGTGGTTGTCTGGCAATTCATTGGCAAATCACATAAGACTAAGGTCAGAAAATAATGGCAGATCGTAGTGTCAGATTTCATACCCTATTGAAAAACACATGCTAATGCAAAAACTGTTATTGAATCACCTTTCTAGGTTTGTAAGGCCAATACTTAAAATGGTCCCTATATTTAGGTCTCTGTCCTCCAATTACGTATGGCTTTGTCCAGACGTCTGACTCTCAAGAGGTGAGAGGTATGGTGCCTAGTAGGACAGCAGGTACCTGAAGGTTAGTGTACTGTCAGTGTATAAAAGGCTGCCACCTTTCTCTGTCAGCACTGGCAACATGTCACTGGCCAACAGCCATACCCCTGGAATGACACAGGTTGTCACAGAAGGAGCACAAGTATGCCTTGTATATCTGTTCTGCTTGTCCTAACATTGCATTTGCCTGCCAACTATTCACAAAACAAGAAAGGGTCATGTCAAAACAGCAATGGCAGACTGTGGGAAAGCAGATGTCATACCCATAAGAGCAAACAAGCAATTACCAAACTGGTCTCCCAACTGTTCATGTTTGGCAGAACATTATTAACACCTTGTCCCCATATGTGGGCCTTTGCCTGACTGTCATATTTTGGCCTGCCCAGATGTCAGCTACCACATGTAGCCTCATAATAACATATAGGTTCATAGGTGTGTACTAGGCTAATGGGCCTGGAGCCTTTACAAGCCTAACCATAGGATTACCCTGGCATCTTGCCACCCAACCGTAGTTCCTAGTGCCTCTGTCAAGTACAGCCACTGCAGTGATCCCCGGGGTGAATTTTCTATTTCCCATCCACTCATCAAGATTTCTCCTGAAGAGGGCCAGTGAGGTGCTCTGCTTAACATGTATGGGAAGTCTATTCCATAGCATGGGCAGTCTCTAGGTTATGAACCTGTCCCTCCAGCATGTTCTATTGATTGTGGTAATGAGGTTGAGGTCTCTGGAGTGTGTGGTATGGAGGGATTGGGATTTCTTTAGATATAGCATTTCTAACAGAGCTGGGTCAGACATGGCTATGTAAGTCAAGCAGAGATCGCCTCTAAGTAGGCGATATGAGACAGAGAATAGTTGGAGTTCTTTAAGTCTGTCCATATAGGACAAGTGTTTAAGGCCTAGGATCCTCTTTGTGAGGTATTTTTGTGGCCTCCCCAGTTGTTGCATGTGTCTAATGAGGTACATGCCAAATGGGACGTTGTACTCAATGATTGGGCTAATGAGGGAAGAGTAGAGGGAGACAATGACCTCTTTCTGCCTGGATGCAAAACCCTTAGTAATGAGATGTGTCACATAGAAGGACTTATACTTATATATACTTGTGACTGATACCACTAGCTACAACCAAAAGATAGAGAACATGCTGGAGGATAACAGATTTTATGAGTTATTTGCCATGGATGACATGAAAAGAGCATATGATTTATGGAACACTAATCTCACCACATTATGGGAAGAAAAACTTATCACTGAAAATCTTTATAATTATTTATGGAGCCCATGCCCACGTTTACCCTACTTTTTTGGAATACCAAAGCCACACAAGAACAGAGAAGACCCACCTTATAGACTGGCGGTAGCAAGTGGAGGTTCCCTTACTGAAGCCACAGCCATTTACCTTGATTACTTGCTGAAACCTCTAGCAGAAAAGAATAAGTCATACATAAGAGATTCAATGGATTTTTTTAAGAAAATAAAAAACATTACAGTGGAAGCTGACAGTATTTTGGTAACTATTGATGTGGAATCCCTGTACACAGTGCTCCCTCACAATTACTGTATAACAGCAGCTATGGAGTCTTTTAAGAAACATAATCAGGGTACACAGGCACAACTGCAAAAGTTAAGCAAGCTCATTAATCTTGTACTGGACTTCAATTTCTTTACTTTCAATGGCAAACACTACAAACAAAAAACTGGTATAGCAATGGGCAAAATCACATGAGAACTCCACAAACCTACACACCACAGACTTTGTAGACTCCACACACAGTGGTCTTGCAAACACTAAGGCCTTACCCCAAACCCCAAACATCTACTCTACACAGATAGGCTAACAGCACTGTCCCTCTACCCTATTCCATACAGACTCTGCTGAGGTGACCTCTGTCTGGCCTACAAAGCAATCCAGACCCTGCCTTGATGGGACTGTTGCACATCTGAAACTCAAGCCCCACTCTATCAACCTGTAGGTGCAGCATCAACCTGGGCTGTGATATCAGTACACTTGTTGGTGTGACAGATACATATACCACACACTCCCCCATGTGTGGAATACACTCCCTGTCAACAGCAAACCAAGTACCTCAATACCCCTAGTGATGTCCTCCCTGTATAAGTGCATGGGAAACACAGAATACAGTCCTGTGATCCCACCTGTGTCTCTGCTGGACAGGGGCTCTGCATGCTGATATGTCTTAACATGGGCTACATTCTCATCTGCATTGGTTATAAGGGCTTCAGGGCCAATACCCTACTAATGCCATAGCAAACTACCAATCTATACACAACTGCCTGTCAGTAGTTCACCACATTACTCTGTACTGCTCTGCCACTAACATACCTGAAAATCACAGTGCTATGTGAAATATACTACACATATAATGGACATTTCTGCACAGTAGAATGCAGTATGTACCCACAACCATACCTCCCAACCACTGACAGCAAGACATCTGGACAGGGTCATACATAAAAGTGAGACAAAGGCACAGTGATAGGCACATGTTGTAAATATTTGCCCTTACATACTGAGGAAGTTACTAGGATATGGGATTTTGCATTAACAGGAAGTGTCTGAAGGTTAGGAAGTCTGAAACACTAATATCTGACATTAGTTTGTAACATCAGTCTTCAATTATATGCAACTATCTTGACATAAAAACACAAGTTTATGTGGACCGGATGAAACTTCTAGGCAAACACGTGGACAATCTTCCAGAAAATGCACATTTCAGAGGTATGGCCACACCAGGATAGGACTTTCCAGGTAAGGTGAATACCACACAAGCAGGAGATTCCTAGCCAGTATATCACCAAGTTGCCAGACTATTTACACAGCTTCACTAGTCAACCGTCTGTAGCCATCCCTCTCAACTGGCCTTTTTGGGGAAGAATGTATATAGTCAGGCTCATAATATTGGTCTGTGCATCGTACATCTTATATTCCCCTAGTAAAACACTGTGATGATCTGAGGATGTCTGTCACTAACTAATGACACAATACACTGCAGTGTCAGACTTCAGATATGTCAGAAAATGTCTGCTAAAACAAACCCAGTAACCCTAGGAAAGTCCTGTTTACTTTTGAGCGGTATGGCTGTAACACACAAAACCCCAGACCAGAGTACACCTATCTCTGGAATGGAGTCCCACTCTCACTATACAAAGTCACACTGGGCATGCTCCTACACTTAGAGAATCACAGACCATGTTGGAACCCACATCAGACGATATAACTGTATTGTGTATATATGTCTTTGCATACAGACAGCTATGTACACCTTAACTGTCTCTACACACACCCTTCAGACGGGATTACCCTCATCTAGCTGTAGGTGGCCCATATGTGATATATCTGCATCTGTTGTGTGCGATACACAGACATATATATGGGCAACAGATATCAATATGTCATGCATACACACACATAGATGTGGGGAAGAGAGAGACAGACAGTGATACAGAGAGACACAAGCGGGACACACACAGAGTGAGTCACACACACAGATACCCTGAATGGCATAGAGTGATGTCCTGTTGCAGACAGTGGCATACCAGTTGTAACCAGTTGCATGTGCCAGCATGAAGGCGATCTCCATTGTGTAATAGTACTGAGGTGGGAGTTGCAATATCACATTACCTGCCTGTGTGTGTGTGTGTGTGTGTGTGTGTGTGTGTGTGTGTGTGTGTGTGTGTGTGTGTGTGTGTGCGCGCGCGTGTTTGTAGGTCTAAGTATTAGGACGCTGTTCCCCCTCAGTACACTTCCCATTGCCCTACTGCACAAGATCTGCTGCTGTCATTCACTGTAGAAGTAGCATTGTACACCTGTCAACCCTATAAGATATGTAGTGCATGCAATAACTGCATAACACTATAGTGCAAATAACTAGATAGGTAGGGGGTCTAATCTCAGTCATAGCAAATGTAAGCGAGTATGTGTTTGTTTGTTTGTAGATGAAACAGTTTTAGGCCATTCCAACATAGTACACATCCCAGTGCACAACCTTAGCAGTCCTGCCGATGTCATTCACCTTAGAAGCACCTTTGGGCACTTGTCAGCCCTGTAAGCTCTGTTGCACATGCAATAACTACATAGCACAATAATGCAAATAACTAGATACGTAAGAGTACTGATCTCAGTCCTGGCAAATGTAAGTCTGTGTGTGAGTGTGTGTTTGTTTGTAGGTGAAACAGTTTTAGGCCAGTCCCACACAGTACACGTCCTAGTGTCCCACTGTAGCAGTTCTGCTTTTATCATTCACCTTAGAAGCATCTTTGGGCATTTCTCAGCCCTGTAAACTCTGTAGCATGTGTGATAGCTGCGTAACACTATAGTACAAATAACAAGATAGATAGGGGTCCTACTCTCAGTCCCCAGCAAATGTGAGTGTGTGTTTGTAGGTGAAACAGTTTTTAGGCCATTCCTGCACAGTACCGTTCCCAATGCCCCTACTTTAGCAGTCCTGCTGATGTCATTCCCCTAAGAAGTACCTTTGCATAGTCCTAGCTCTATACGCTCTGTGGCGCATGCAATAACTATGTAACAGTATAGTACAAATAAGTAGATAGACAGGGGTTCTATTCCCAGTTCTGGCAAGTGTATGTGTGTGTAAGTGTGTATGTTTGTAGGCTAAAGTATTTGAGGACTTTCCCATCCACAACACTTCACACTGCCCAGCTTTATCAGTCCTCCTTATGTCATTCACCTTAGAAGCACCTTTGAGCAGTTGTCAGATCTGTAAGCTCTGTAGTGTATGGGACACATTTGTAACACTATAGTAAAAATAACAAGGTAGGCAGGGGTTCTATCCTCAGGTCTGGCAAATGCATGTGTATAAGTGTATGTACAAGAGTTTGTAAGTATGTATGCTTGTAGGCTGAAGTATTTTGAGAGCTCTCCCACCCGCAACACATACCAGTGTCCTACTTTAGCAGTCCTGCTGATGTCATTGCCCTTAGAAGTACTTCTGGACAGTACTCAGCCCTATAAGCTTTGTGGTGTATCTAATAACTAAGTAACAGTATAGTACAGATAACTAGATAGTCAGGGGTTCTGCACTCAGTTGTGCCAAATGTGTGCATGTGTAAAGGTGTTTGCAAGTGTGTATGTTTTTAGGGTAATGTATTTTGATGCTCTTCCCACCCACTACATTTCCCATTGCCATACTTTACAAGGGCTCTTGATGTAATCACCTTAGACATATCTTGCAACACTCTGTAATCCTATATGCTTTGTGGTGCATGTGATAACTGCATAAAACTGTAGTACATATAACTAAATAGGTAGGGGTTCTAAACTCAGTATTGGCAACTGTGATACTGTGTGTGTTTGGGTGAGAATCATATCATCTGGGGGTGTGGGTTATACCATTTTGAGGGGTGTACTACCCAGTACACGTCCCATTGTCCCACTTTACAAGCCCTGCTGATGTCATTCATCTTAAATGTACCTTTATACACTTGACAGTCCTCTGAGCTCTGTGGTGTGTGCAACAACTGTGTAATACTACAGTGAAAATACTCAGGTAGGGGTTCTAATCACAATACTGACAGCTATCGTAGTGTGTGTGAAGCATATCCCCTGTGGCTGTTGTGTGTGTAGGTTATACCATTTTAAGGCCTGTTGACCCCTACCCATGACATTACTTTAAAGACCCTGTTAATGGCATCTGCCTCACATGTACTGTGTAACACAATACAGCCTATTCCAGTCATCTGTGCAGATGTACATGGGATATTCATGTTTGCAACCTATATGTGGTCTGTGTCCCCTGACAATGAGCATACCTGTGATATCATTGCCACATATGTCACCATTACTATAATGACACATGCCCACATCAGACATCTTACCCAACTGACACATCATGCTGACACAAAGTCTGTCACTCTATTGCTTGTGCAGATTTGTAGGAGCAGTAGGTGAGACCTATTGCTATATCTGGTGGGTTATCCCACCATCCATGAAGGCATTCGCAAGACTACCTGTTGTAAGGGGTTGTGTGTGATGTCCCAGGCATATAATCTAGGTGGAGCATGTTGTGTGTACGCAACAGTATAGCACATACAAGTGGATATGTAGGGTTACTAATATGTATATTGGCAATTGTGTATGTGTTTCTGTATGCACAGCCCCTGTGGCTGTCTTCAGTGTGCGTATGTGGTGGCTACACCATTTTGTGTGCCTCTTCCACCCTGTGAACTCCCCCATTCCCAACCTACTGTCAGCCCATACAGATGTCATCCATGGTACAAGCACACTTACACAGTTTCTAACACCAAGCCACCATGGTGCAATGGTCATATCACTGTGTATTGTACATTCATAGATGGGTAGGTCATCTACTCTGATAAGTGTCAGCTCCATGTGCACGTGTGTCTCAATGCATGTCCTCATGCAGCGGTGTGTGTGTGTGTGTGTGTGTGTGTGTGTGTGTGTGTGTGTGTCAGATGATGTTAGCATGTTGAGGGTCCCTGAACCCACCACTGGCAATCCTAACAGTCCCTGCAATTATCACTTACTTCAACAGTAGTGGCAGACACTGCCACACTACAGTACTGCTGTGGTCTCTGTGTTATGTACCTAGTGCTATCGTTCATAAGACTATGCAGGTAGGGGCTGTGCTCGACCCTTCATCAGCTGCCCCATGTACAGAACTATGACTCTGTGTGCACTAAAAGCATGAGAGGCCAAACATGTATATGAAATAGCAGACACACATGCTGGAGATTGCCAAGTTAGACTAACACAGGCTGACCTGTGTCAGGAATACATACCCCAAACCTGTCATACACAGTACCAGGCATACCCTCATCAACTGCATGATGGTTGAGTGAATGTGACAGAAATGGCAGGGGTAACAGGTGCTAATAGCTGAACCTGTTGCAGTTAAAGTAGTGGCTAGGCTTGTGAGGGACATAGTGCCAGTACTCAAGTAACCCCCTCTAAATGTATGAGCCTGTGGTCCTACAGAACACCCAGGTAACATGTATGAAGGCTAGGTGGCTGTGTCAAGGGTATGTATGCAAGCTCACACTGTCTGCCAGAATTGCCCCTCACACACTGTTGCATATAAACACACCTGGTAAACAATGTACATATACAGCTGTACCTTGGCTATGAAAAGGTCAATGTGTTTCCACTCTGCCATACTCATCATTGCTGCTGTCAGCAGGCCCACAGCCTGCAGACAGACAGACTCCTGGAACACAACCAGAATACAGTATGTGACACTGCAGTCAGTCAGCAGTACTAACAGCAGTAGTGCATCATTGCTAACAAGGTACATCCACCTCAATGTGTACACATAAATACAGCCAGCAGACAGCACCTTACACAACATGATATTGCTACACTGTACCATAGTCACCCAGTGCATCAGACTCATATGAGCATGTCTGTGCATCGATGGTATGGATAACAGGGTTGTGGCACAAGTATCATCACATGCACAGGGTGTGGTGTTGGCTTGCCAGAGGCTTTAAGCAGGGCCATATGTCTGACATTGTGTGTGTGTGTGTGTGTGTCTGTGTCTGTGTGTGTGTGTGTGTGTGTGTCTGGAGGGGTGGTGTTCAACTGGGCCATGCAGAAGACCTGTGTGTATCTGGTGGTGACCGGCCTGTGATAGGGATGTGTGAGTATCTGTCTGCACACCATCAAGTGATGTGGATGCCGGACACAGGGCTATGTTGGACAGCCGTTGACTGTACATGGCAGGATGTACGGTTCACCATTTCCAGGCAGGGACGTGGCAACTGATTCTGCCAGGAGTATCACTGGCACTGCCAGGCCCAAGGACAGATGCAGTACTACTCCCTGATGGTGAATGCTGTTTGCTGGATCCACGTCCCTGATGGGACTGGCCAGGACAATGTGCCTATGGTCTGCTCTGGTGTTGTGTGGACAGCACCCTCCCTTTCGTAGTGCTGTTGGCAATGCCACTACGGGACTGTGAATGTGCAGGGCCACTTGGGCTCACAAATGATCATGTTTCTAACCTACTTCCACCTGGCCAATGCTCTACGCCCACCACATGCTCAAGCACAGACATTGCACGGTCGAGCAGTGACAATGTCTCAGCCCACTGTCTATCTACGACATCAGAAAGATGATGTATGGCATCACATATGCCGTGGAGGTTGTCACGCATGGCAGGGACCACTGCATTCATGACCCTGAGCATCTGTCTCATGTTGCAGTTTGTACACGCATGTACCTCCATGATGGACTGTAACATGCATCTGGTGACATTTGCTCTGGCACTTGCAACAGGGGCTTAATGGGCATCAGTCCTCTGTCAAGCATCCCTGTCCATCTGCCTGTGTGTGACCTTGCCTGCTCCCTGCCTATGGCTGGTGTCTACACTCACACTCACCATTCCCAACACACTAGCCTGTTCCATGCCACCACCCTTAATCTGTCCATCATCCATGGCTGCTGGGGATTGGGTATTTGTGGGCATACTAACTGTGTGCATGGAAATGGTGCTTGAAAGTGGGATACAAAACAATGGCATGGATTCAGGCACCAGCATCCCCTCCTGTGCCTCACTATGACCACCATCATCATGGGAGTATTCTAAGACACTGACATCAGGTTGTGAGGGGGAGGGCTACCAACTACTGTGCTCAGCAGTGAGGGAAAGACAACATATGTGAATTAATACTCTTCAGTATTATGTTTGCTGACACTCTCTTGGTACAGTCTGGCACAGCTGTGACACCGATGGGCCCTTCAGGGCAGACCTTACACTAGTTTTGCCTGCCACAAACCATCTCTTTCACTGCTACTGTAAGGCCCACAACAAAGGGTGACACATCCTACTATGTGATGGGCCTAGTAGCAGAATGGTAATTGTGGCAGAGAACAAGGCTATTAGGGTGTGCATTACAGTGCTACTAAGTGCATATAAACGTACTGCAAGAACTGACTCACTGCTATACAGACTACACACAATGCCAAGGTTTAATAATATGTGATGGTAACCAATGAAGGGACAAGACTATACACCATCAATGGAGTAACTACACAGTTCAGATTCAGAGGGATTCATTCCGGACAACATGGCAGGATAGTCTGCAATACATACAGGAAACATGTAAAGTACTGGGTGCATAGCATCATAAGATGATACCAGGCTTTTGGCCCTGATGCCCTCATATGCCTGGCCCAGGTGTTCGCCCATGTTCCTTCCAAGCCAGCACCTGTTTCCTCTGTCCAGCTGGTACACCCGTGGGATCCCAGGACTGTCCCATCCATTTCCCATGCAGTTGTCTAGCTTCTTCTTCAAGAGGGCTATACACATACTCTGCTAGACATGGGGAGGGAGTGTATTGTACAGACAGTGTATTGTGTGGGACACTAAACTATCCTGCCAACAAGTACTATACATGTCACCGTCCAGGTGAGGGTCCTGTGTGCATGATGCATGAGTGGGGTTTGTCTTACAGATATGCAGAAATGCCATCAATGCTAGTTTGGAAATGGCCTTGTATGCCAGACACAGGTCACTTATGATCAGTCTGTATGACACTGAGTACAGGGACACGGCTTTCAACTTACCTGTATTGGATAGGTGTTACAGACCCTGGATTTGCCTGGTCAGGAACCTCTGTGGTCTCTGCAACTGCTGCATTTGCTTGGCAAGGTACATGCCAAATGAGCCATTGTACTTGGTAATGTGTCTGATAAAGGTGAGATACAGGGATATTGTGGCCTCCTGGTTCCTGGCTGATATACCCATATTTGTTAGGTGGGCCATGCAGATGGCCTTCCGTTCAATGGTGCCCACATGGTGGGAAACTGTCAGGTTGCTACCACCCTTGGTGCACAAGTCGCCTCACACCTGACTGCATGCTCAGTACATTGTTACTGTCATAATTAGTATGGATGACATCTGCCACAGCAGGGTGAAAGATGCCTCTCCTGGCATTCTGTTTGTGGAAATGCTTCTTGCACCAATCATTAATGGGTGAGGGCCTCTTGGGAGATACTCACATCAGTTGGGAAATGTAGGACTGTGGCCATCTTGCAAGCATCTGCACACCTGTTCAGCCACAGACCACTGCTTTTGTCCTGTACCTCAGATACATATATCTCAAACAGTAGTGGCCCCCAGACTGATCCTTGGGGTACACCACTTTGGAAGACTCTACTACTAGAGGTGGGTTCCACTACTTTGACCGAGTGGGTACTATCATTGGGCCAGTTAGCCACCCATCTGGTAACATACAGGTTGATGGCTAGCTCTGTAGGTGTATGTATCCTGGCTGCCTGGGGAATATTGTCATGGAATTAGGCTAGATGAAGACAGACATTGGTCGCCATCTTCCCCTCGTCCTTGTGTTTGTTGACCACTTCAGAGAGGTCAACCAGGTTTAATGGGCTCACTCTCCCTTTGGCAATACCATGCTGTGTGGGCATAGGAATTTTGATGTTGCCAGTGTCCCTGTTCATAATGTCCTTGATGTTGCCTTCCTTGCCCTTGCAGAGCAGGCTAGTTAGGCTGATGTGCACATGATTGGCTGGGATGGTGGATTTCTCTGCCTTTGTGTAGAGGGATGACAGTGGCTGTCCTCTATGCAGATGGGATGACAGCTGTGCTCAGGCTTTGGCTGACTACAGTGCAGAATGGATCTGATAGCCCATGCCTGTGCTCAGGTAGGATGCAGCCAGGGATGGTATCAGGCCTATGGAGACTTCTGTGTGTTGCCTTTGAGAGGGCATTATGGACCTGGTTCCTGATGATGAGGGAGGGGGCAGGTGCTGTGCATGCACATGTGTACTGATGGGGGGACAGGGGGTTATGTTTACACTTCACCTGTCTGCAGCCGGTTGCCTATATCTATGCCATATGTGTATGTGGTGTTGTTGACCTCCACTACAGATTAGATTTGCGTGTTGCCTCTGGGATTGCAGACACATATGTGGAAGGCCTAGTGGGTGGCCTTGGTGGATGTGTCTAATTTGCACTCAAAGATAGCCTTAGGGTAATTCACCTGTGACCTTAGTTGCTTGTGCAGACCAAGGTGACATTGCTTCCAATAAGGCACCTGTTCCTTCTTGGCCCTGTCCAGAAATTATTTCCACCTATTATGGTATTTGTGTATTGCTGCTGTCCACCACAGATGTTTACCCTACATTGAGGGAGATGATGTTGTCCTGTCAGGTATTGCTGAGTCCATACAGCTATGTAGATGCCCACATAGTATCGTGGTGTGGGCCTGGACACTACTGCTACTTCCAACTGATGGGACGGTGACTGTGAAACTACGTCTACCTGCTCTGAGGAGATTTATAGTCATTTGTGTAAAGTTAATTTTGTTTGACCCTGACAAGGGGGGCAGGGGGGATGATGACTTGAACAGTGATGGCTATGTGGTCAGATCTTACCAAGGAGGATAACACTGCAGGAGAGCTACAGTGGCTATTCATGTTGGTCAGGAGCAGGTGCAGGATATTTCCACCTGTTGCAGGAGTGTTGACCGGCTGATCCACGGAATTGCCATTAACAAAGCCAAGGGAATCTCTGTGCTTCCATGTGCAGGTGGCATAGGTCATGCACACTATGGTTGGGTAGTTGAAGTCACCCAGGAGCAGGGTAGATGATTGAATCCTGACAGATTCCAGGAAGTCACAATAGGTGTGGTGGGTGTCCATAGTCATGGTTGGAGGCCTGTAGCTAGCTATGATTTGAGTAAGTGTTTTGGCAACTGTTAAATGCACTTAGGATATCCCCCATGTGTCATACTGTTTGGCCAGCCTGGAGGTGTGTATGATAATGTTCAACCCTCCACCTCCTGTGGCTTTGCAGCCCTTCAATTAGAGTCTAAACATATGATGGGATGAGTAGCATAACCTGGCAAGGTTAGTCTGCTCACCACAGCTACAAAGCAAGTGTCAGTGACTACACACATGTCAGCATCCTACAGGACAAGGTACGCTTGCACTGCCATGGGTGTTATGCTAAGACACCTAGCTCCTGTTAGAGCAAGACATCTGCACAAAGGCACACAGCACTGGTGGGCGAAGGCTGGAAAATAGTGTCACTTTATGAATCTAGCTGAAACACACTTCTTCTTCTTTCAGCTTTTCCCAGATAGGGGTCGCCACAGCGGATCACTTGTCCGCTCATGATTGGCAGTGGAGTTTTATGGTGTCGAGTTGCCAGCCCAACGCCCAACCTTCCATGAAAGGCACACGCACACACACTCATGCCTAGGACAAATTTAGAGTATCCAATCCACCTACAGCATGTCTTTGGGATGTGGGAGGAAATCGGAGCACCTGGAGGAAACCCACGTGACCACAGGGAGGACATGCAGACTCCACACAGAAGGAACCCCAGCCGAGAATCAAACCAGAGAACTTCTTGCTGTGAGGTGGCAACACTAACCGCTGCACCACCGTGGCCACCCCTAGCTGAAACACACTTAGTTGCCAGCAAAGACAATGTTGAGTTCATGGGTCTACTCCACAGGATATGACATCTGACAATCAAAAGTATGTTATTATGTTATGTTATGACTTCAGTCTTTAATGGGTTGCCAGTCATGTACCAGACAATACACAACTGTATGAGGCACTGACTACAAATATGAGGCATACGTGTGGTCAGTCTGCAAAACTCTGGACAGTTATCGGGTATGGACTCAGTATATAACATACAGTTCAACACACACTTCTGCGCCCGTTTTGTACTATGAAAAACCCTATATAACTCTCGTACATTTGTAAGACAAGCATATGTATCATAGTAGCATTCAAAGGTGACATATGAACATTTATAACATCCCAGGTAGCTGGCCTAGCAGTGTCACACTCAGTACTGGACAACAGACACTCCAATAGTAGTCATACATGAGCTGAACTTTGCTCGGGTGACTCAGGAGCCAAAGACGTGATCCATGTCAATGCAGACAGGACAAGCAGGAATGGCCATAGGTGCCGGACAGCAGCATGTGAGTCCAGCAAGTCTTGCTGCAACCTAGTGTTTAATGTCTTATTTGACATTATTGCATCCCCCTTCTGTATTCCATTACACGCTTATGTGATTGACATACCTATTATACTGCTGAAAAGTTTTCTTAGAATAATGCAAATGGTTAGGTTTGTGTCACAGTCTGTCTTTGTGTAAATGGGTTCAGACCTGTGTTACGGAGGCAGCAGCTTGTCTTTTGTAGGTCATGTGCATGAGCAGGTGATGGCCTGTGCACCGATTGGTGTCTCCCACTTGCTACTTGCATCTAGAGTGGCTGTGTTGTCTTTCCATTAGCCAATGCCATAGCAACACAGTGCTATAATTACATCCTTCATGTGGGCCTTGCCCCTTTTCCTTGCCTGTGTGTAGGACATTATGGAGGTGTGGGGGCTACAGCTTTACAGAGAGTAGATGCAAATACTGCTCAGGACATGTGGAAACAGCCCAGCAACATGAGAGACAAAGCTGCAGACATGGGTACAGATTGTAAGTATATATGGGTGTTATACACATAGAGGCCTGCTAGATTAACAGGGTTTGTCTGGACATGCATTTTCTGTGTGACTCGACATCTGACAGTGATATGTCTCTGACATACCTCTCAACTGTCCAGATGTCCACAGACTGACCGGAGGTTTGCATGTTATGTGTGGTCTGTTCCTCAGACAACATCTGTTTTTGTGAAATTGGTAGGATAATGTGAGGATTGTAGTCAGTAAATGTTGACATCCACTAGTGTTTCAGACATCATATTCTTCAGGGATGTTATGTTACAACAAACCCTGTAACACCAGCAACTGTTTCAGTTTGTAACACCATTATGTGAGATATGTCCCTCTTTCCGCACCCCTGTCCCCCAAGTATGTCATGCTTTGTCCAGATGTCTTGCAGTAAGAGGTTTAGAGGTACGGTATATCATTATTTAGTGACTGCACTTCTGGTATCATCATAGGGACTCAGCAGACATACACAACTCTCAACTGTACAGATTTCCACAGGATGTCCAGGGTTTTGTATGTCCAGCCATTGTTAACAGACTGCCAAGATTGTGTAGCAGAGTTGTGTGGAAATGTTTGTTGGGCTGAGTAGGGAGAGTAGCAGATGTCAGTGTCATACATCCTTTTCTATCTAACAGTGCATGCCTCTACAGTTGCTGGTGGTCTATCAGGTGTATATGTTTGTAGAGGCAAACTGGGAAATGTCCTGTAACACCTCAGGATTCCCAGTAGACTGTGAGTTGGGCCAGTATATGTCAGTATAGTGTGTGACGGGCAAGCAGGATATGTTTGTTCAAACAGCCATACTCTACAGTTTATTTGTGGTACTGGTATGTTGCTGTGACTGTGGTGCATTTGGTTGTGGGTGGACATTCTTGCACCAATATCTGCTTTTCCATATGGTTCCATCCCTCTGTTGCATGAAATATTTGGAAATACATGAGTAATTCTCCAGAGCTGATTAGGGGTAGTGTCATGTTGCTTTTACTGTGGTTCAGAAGGTGCTGAGTGAAATGGTTGTTTTTCTCTCTTCTGTTACATGACTGCAGTCATACCTCTCCACTGTCCAGATGTCTATACACTGTCCATATGTGTTGCTCATATGTTGGATCTGTTCCCCATAACAGTTGTGGGTTTCTGACAATTCACTAGGGTGATGTGAGCATTGACATCAGTACATAATGACATTCATTTGTGTTTCAGACATGGAATCTATCAGGAATTATATGTTAAATCAAATCATGGTACTCTAGCAGACTTCTATGCATATAACAGCCATATTTCAAAGCTGTCGCTATTGTTCACCCTTTATCCACCCACTTTGTCAGGCTTTATGCAAATGTCTTGCAGTAAGAGGTTGGTTATCTGTATCTATCTATCTATCTATCTATATATATATATATATATATATATATATATATATATAAAAGAGTACTATGGCAATATCTTTTTTCCCTTATGTTAAATGACTGTAGTCATGATATGTTTGTAAAAACATTACAAACTCCCACATTTCAGATGGTGTAATGGTACATTGCTGTGATTGCCGTGCACAGCATCCTGGGTTTGAGACTTGGCAGGGCTGATTATTTTGCTGCTGGGCAGAACAAGAGCTGATGGACACAGAGCGATTAAGGCACTTTTAAGCAGTTGTAAGCAGGTTTGCACAGTTTTGCATGGTTTTGCGCAGAGATAAGTGATGCTAACAGACGGTTAAGCCCTCTTATGTTCACTTAGCACTGCTTACTCCCGTGCTGATTTTAATTAAAGAAAAGAAAAAAGGGTGATAGGAAAGTGGTGAAATGGGGGCAAGCAGGGGGTAAAACATTAGAAAAATCAGCTAGGGATGTGCAGGATGGGTGTAGGAAAGGACATAGCTCTACGTGTTTTCTGGATCAACGGCTGTGAATAATGTGTAGAATTTGGAATTTACAGCCTTACACTCCACAGGAAGGGGTGTTGGTGACAAACTTTTGTAGGATAATTTGTGGGTACACTGATTAATTTCACTGTACATGGGGGCAAAATGTAGAGCTCTGTATGGGGCAATGATTTTTTTGTGGGACAGATGCCCTTTTTTAGGTAAGAGTGGGATGTTGGGGAAGGGCTGTAGGTATGTTTGTGGAGGTAGGTTGGGTAGGATAGGTAACACTTTCAAACAGACAAGACACACAAGACAGCTGACAGGGGTGGTATATGACACATGAGGGGAGTAAAGGCCTTGGAGAGGAAGGGTGGTTGGGAATGAGATGCCCATGAGCCTCCAAATGGATACAGTGGGAATGAGGTCCCCACTCATGGGCAGTCACCACTGCACCTTCACGGCCCCAAAGGTGGCTATGCTGGGGGCTAGACAAGAGGGGCAGCCTGACCCTTGATGTGAGCCAGGCAGCCCTCCATCTGGCACAGCTGTCCACCCAAGTCTGAGCAGATGACGCTGCTCACCATATCCCCAAACTGCTGATGGGTGATGGGCTCCTCTCTGTACCCATGTCCGGCCCCATCCCCTGAGGTGGTTCCACCCAAAGGTGGTGCAGAGCCTGTGGAGGAGAATGTTCCAGATTGGGTCCCAGATGTGCTGGGGCCCGGTGCCATGGCCAGATGGGGTGGAACCGGTGGATCCGCCAGGATCTGTCTTCCCAAACATTGGTTTTCCAAGATATATTGGTTAGTCATGAACAACACATTTCAAAATTAGTTATAACAGCATGCGTGGGAGTTCCCATTAACCCAAACAAACATATCTGAAACAGTTGCCTATAGCAAACAGAACACATGCATGAATGGAACAACAGTAAGCATTTTAACAGCATGCAAGTTACATTGACGGCAACAGGCCACCAAGAATGGTATTTGAACAAGGTATGTTAATATGCAACCAATGAAATATATGAACAATAATAGAACACATGTCCCAACAATAGGTTTGGAGAACAACATAGCTGTAGTATATGAATAATAATTATTGATGCAGATGACGGGTGGAGGGGAGAGAATGAAAGGTCCATTAAGAACTGTATCGGCTTCTAATTTTTACAACAGTACTGCTCAGTACTCTACAGGTCTTCCCTTACTTTACATATACCTATGGCCCATAGCTTCTCTGGTACATACATACCTGTTAGACTGTCAACCTGTAATGGTATGCGGCAGACTGGGTACACTGTGGCTACTTTACTGGAGGGAGCTTGTACATGTCAGGATTACATACTTGACAAAGAAGGGGTACAGTGCAATGATGTTGTGTGAGTCTGCTACTAGAATAGTTCACCTGGATTCCTATCTGTGTCCAAGGTGACTGGCAGCAGTGACCACCAGCCATGACAGCGTGACACTTCAGAGACATGTATTGGGGAGAGGGCATGATGTATGTACCTATCCTGCTGTCATTTGCAGGCACATGGGGTTGGACAGTGGAACAGTTGTACATGGTGTATTAGTATACCCTTCATACAGCTATTACACACATTACTTTACCTTTAAGACCTGTGGAGAAAATATCTGTTAACACTTTCTGAATGTTTCTACAACTATTCAGGTGTATAAGTATACCCTTCATACAGCTACTATACACATTCTTTACCTGTACGAGCTGTGGAGAAAACCTATAACACTTTCTGAATGTTTCTACAACTATTCAGGTGTATTAGTATGCCCTTCATACAGCTACTATACACGTTACTTTACCTGTAAGAGCTGTGGAAAAAATCTCTGTTAACACTTTCTGACTGTTTCTACACATATTCTGGTGTTTATTATATTCTTCATACAGCTACTAACCACATTTCTTTACCTGTGTGACCTGTGGGGAAAATATCTGTTAACACTTTGTTTCTACAAATATCCAGGGATTCTATTGTGTATATATGCACACAACTCAGTACCACTCCCTGGATTCGAACCATGTCTGGATGTGCTAAAATGAGCTATTTTCTGTCACACTGAGCTACTTGAGAACTGCTGTCTCTTGCTTGACTGACGTCTGAGTAATACTCTCTGGGTTGGACAGTCTGACCTTGTAATTCTGAAATTCATGCATGGCAGATAATTATTGTACTGTGTATTACTCCGTTGAATGAATACAATCTGGGAAGCAAAGGTTAACACAAGACTGTAATGCATGCTAGCTGTTTCCCAGAACAGCCTTATTTATTTCATGCTGTCAACACCATATTTGCTGTAAATAACATGTACACATTTTATTTCTACAACAACATACCAGAGTAAATGCAACAGTTTGTTGTATATTTTTATTACAGTGAGATGACACTTTTATTAATGGACATCCTGTGGATAAGTATTAGGGTGACAAACATGTTTTATTCATTAGACACATTACACAATATACCTACTGGCGGTAAACAATGTACTCCTTCTACTTTATTGCACTATATACTGTAAGATAGATTTGTACTCACCAGACTGTTGGCGCATCCTTGTCAGTCTGTCTGCATGGGGCTCGATGTGCATAGCCCTCTCTGCTGCAGCTGTAGGGGTGAGAAACAAACATTATGCATACCTTGTGGTTTGCTTTTTTTTATTTTTTTCTTGTTCGGTGTATTATGCATACCTGTCTATCACATACTCAGGCTAGAATTTGGTACAGCTATATCTGGGATACTTACAAACTACTGGAGCATGCTGGTCCCGAGCATCTTGGATCCATTGGGCCAAGAGCTCCCCTTCCCATGCTTTAGGTCGTCATAATGATGCCATACCTACTCACCAGTTTGGGAGATTCTAGTGGCACTGGTGAGGTTGCATGCCAGATGGTCCCTTGCATCTGCATTGTACTGAGAGCCCTGGTACTGGCCCTGCAGCAGTCTGTCATCATGGTGTTCTATGAGGAGTCCAGCCATGATCCTGGACTCCAGGATGCCCCAGTGCTGCACCCAAAAGCATACTCCCTTTCCAACCCCAGACATGTTCCTGCAGAAATCAGACTAAACAGGTTATGGCTGTATTCCTGCCTGCATGCTTTAAATAAAGCCATATTCCCACCCTTTGCTGTCATTGGACCATTTTGAAAATGCTGAGCTCAGCTAAATAGTGCGCAAACCCGCTAAGCTGGGTTGAACAGTGCTTAAAGGGGTACTTGCTAAGCATTGCTTACTACTGCGCAAATCCATTTAGCTGAGCTGACTGCTACTTAGCATTCACATTTAAGCAATGCTTACACGGACTAAGCATGGCTGAGCACTGCTAACCATTGCTCATTTTCATTTTAGAAAAATGTCAGGATAATGACTTAATTAATCATTGCTGACATATTAAGTGTATATGATTTACTTTACATGACATCCATCTATGTGCTTTCATTACATTACCATGGGGTGTGACTATACTGTAAGTGAAACTTGTGAATTCACATGTTGTATGCACCATTTTAGACCAACTACACTACCCCAGTTGATAAATATCAAGCACTACATAATTTAAAATTAAAATAATAATTTAAACACTGCTTTCCCATGTAAAATTAAAGTGCCTATCTTGGTACTCAAACCGTGAATGCCTGCATGCAAATCCAGGAGGACTCTAATGACTACACTATCTCAGTGTGGAATTTCAGCTGTATATTTTCATTTATCTCCTATGGGATGCTTATGCAATGCTGGGCAGAGGGCCTTAATGCGCACAACCACTCAGCTATGCATAAACATGCCTGAGAATTGAAAAAAAATTCATAAGCCCACTTTATTTACATGTATCTGTACTCCTTGGCAGTCACAGTACAGGTAATTGTAAAGGGACACATGACATATTTTAATTATTGCTCTTACAAACTTAGGAAGTGTGACTATGGTTTTCTAGTAGATCATTGGCAAATCACTCAGGGTTTAAGTCAGAACATACTGACAGACATTTGGGTTTCAGACTTCATACCTTTCAGGACATCTGTGCTAATGCAACCCTTTTATTCTATTGTGTTTCCAGATTTATCAGTACAATATTTAAAAAGTGTCCCTATTTTTGTGCCTTTGTCCCCCATTATTTATGGCTTTGTACAGCTTTATTGCTCTAGGAGGGTGAGAAGTATGTGAGGTAGTCATCTGGGCATTCTTCAGAAACCTGTACAGTTGATGGCTATGGACGCCAGGTGCTTTCACATGGCAGACATTTGTGTTTCAGTTTTCATACCCTTCAGGAAGTCTGTGCTACTGCAAACCTTTTATTATATCAGCTTTACAGGTATGTCAGTGCAATATTTAAAGTGTGTCCCTATTTTTATGCCTTTGTCCCCCATTATTTATGGCTTTATACAGCTTTATTGCTCGAGGGGGTTGTGAAGTGTGTGAGGCAGGCATTTGGGCATTCTACAGAAACCTGTTCAGTTGACAGCTATGGCTGTATAGCACTTTTACAATGCAGGGGGTGTGTGACAGAACCTGTCACACACACCCTGCATTGTTTCATGCTCCCCTAGCTATTTCAGTGTCTGCAGACACTGAAATACTCATTTTATTTCATTCCAGTGTCTGTGGACACTGAAATACTCATTTTATTTCATTTCAGTGTCGAAGGACACTGAAATACTTGTAAAAAGTGCTTATGGCACTTTCTGAGTGCAGGGGGCATGTTAGACACACACCCCTGCAGTCAGTAGTATTCATGTCTGCATAACAAGATTATACTACGAGGAATGCCACGAACAAATACTGTACAGGGGAACAGCTCGTTAGAAGAAAAACTGTCATTTATTAACAACAATAAAAGTTAAGCGCTTTCATCTAAAAAGTATAGACTTCATCAGAACCCACTTACATAGCAACTGGCAGTTTAAATACAAACACCACCAATCACATCCATCATAAAAATGCATTATTCATGACATGATTAATTCATTCAATGACATCATATCCCCTTCATAAATTATATAAGGAATTGTGACCACACACATATATATATATATATATATATATATATATATATATATATATATAAAAGATGTACCCTTTATGTCCTAGCTTCAATAATAGGTTTAATAGGAATATGATCATTAATACCAGGTAGGGTGGTGGCATTCATGAGTATTTGCCATCTCACTTCCTTTTCCCCTAATAATGCTTTCACATTAACCCCCCTGTTTGACTTATTCAAAATTTCTAAATGGGCGAATTTAAAGGTGGAACACCCCTGTTGTCCCTGATGTGCCTGAATAATGCATTATTTGCATCATCCTTTCTAATGGCGTACAACTGATCGTATGTCCTGTCTTTAAAATGCCTCCCAGTTTTACCAATGTAAAAACTGGGGCACCCAGTACACTTGGCAAAGTAAACAACATTCTGCATCTGACAATTCCCCCTCTTACATATATATATATATGGGTCTACTTAATATAATCGAAAGTTCATATAAGAGACCAAAACACCGAAAGCTCAAAACACCAAAAACTCATATGGTCGAAACTCATAACACCAACACATGACATTCAAAGCATTATGCCCTTTCCCCACTGTAGCGTGACCCTGGAGTTAGAATGTGAAGGTAGGCATCCCTGGAGTTAGAATAACTAGATAGGGGGTGTGGGGGGCACAGCCCCCCACATTGAGGGGTGTGGGGGGGCATAGTCCCCAACATTATTTAGATAAATATTGTCATCTCTGTTATAACTATCCACATGTCTTTGAAATTTACTATGTATGTGGGGAGCTACGCCCCCCACACCCCCCTATCTATTTATTCTACCTCCAGGGTCACGCTACAGTGGAAAAAGGGCATAATGCTTTGAATGTCATGTGTCGATGTTATGAGTTTCGACCAAATGAGTTTTCGGTGTTTTGAGCTTTAGGTGTTTTGGTCTCTCTGAAAGTTTGTTGATCATATGAACATTCGATCATATGAAGTAGACCCATATCGATAGATATATATATATATATATATATATATATATATATATTTATATATATATATATATATATATATATATGTGTGTGTGTGTGTGTGTGTGTGTGTACATATATATATATATATATATATATATATATATATATATATATATATATGTGGATCACCTTCATTTGCCTGAAAGCTCATTTGCCCGACACTCATTTTTCTCAGACCAAATGACTGAAAGCTCATTTGCCTGAAAGCACATTAGCCCGAAAGCTCATTTGACTGACAAGTAGTATCAGCAAGAAAATGGAATATGCCCCCCTCCCCACTGTAGTGCGACCCTGGAGTTAGAATATATAGGTAGGGGGGCACAGCCCCACAACGGGGTGTGGGGAAGCCCCACTTACTTTCCTGTTACTAAGCAATATTACATCAAAAGGTAACAATATCATATGAAATGAAGTGGGGGGCTGTGCCCCCCACACCCCCCCACCTATATATTCTAACTCCAGGGTCGCACTACAGGGGGGAGGGGGGCATATTCCATTTTCTTGCTGATACTACTTGTCAGTCAAATGAGCTTTTGGGCAAATGAGCTTTCAGTCATTTGGTCTGGGAAAAATGAGTGTCGGGCAAATGAGCTTTCAGGCAAATGAAGGTGATCCATACACACACACACACACACACACACACACACACACACACACACACACACATATCACTTTGAATTGTCCGACCTTTCTATGCTTGGTCTGAATCATGTGACTAATGTCATTCATTCAACATTCAACATCTGAATTTTTTTTTTAATTGGTTCATAGCTTCATAGTTGTTTACTATGATAATGATAACACAGGCCTTTTTAAGCCTAGTCATGCATCCCAAATTGCTGACAAATTCTGATACCCTTGATAAGTGTATGCAGAGGCTTGGGACATGAAACATTTACAAGCAGGTGCCTATGAGATGAACCATTTACAAGTTGCCAAACCAGGGATGAATTTCCTGTTCCCCATCCAACTGTCCATGTTACACTTGAATTGGGTTAGGGAGGAGGTATGCTTCACATAAATGGGGATTCTGTTCCACAGACTTCCCAAATTATACTATTATGCATTTCTTGGTATTAAGTTTAGTGTGTGGCTCTGACACCATTTTTTTTGTCTGTGTCAGCCTTTCCTGCTGAACATTTGTGTTGGCGGAGGCTTCAATGACATATGCAAATTTAGTCAGCTATAGGCCGTTGACACTGACCTTGGCTTCATAGAAGTAAATGCCAAAAAAGAACAGTCCCAGGACTGATTCCTGAGGGCCTTCACTTGTGATTGGCCTCTTTTTAGAGGTGGACTCCCCAGTTCTAACTTCCTGGGTCTTGTCAGTGAGCCAGTTGACTATTCACCGGGTGACATAAATGTTTATACCTAACCTGTGGAGTTTGTCAACAATGTCCAAGTGGAGTATAGTGTGAGATGCCTTGGCCAGGTCAAGGTTGGCAGTATGAACCATTTTGCCCTTATCCATTGCTTTGGTGACCTTCTCAAAGAAGTCCACCAGGGTGAGTAGACATGACCTGCCCTTGATGAAACCAAATTAGGTTGGAGCCAGTGTCTGGAGGTTTACTTTATCATTATTGATCATTTCCATGATAATTACTTCCTTGGCTTTGCATATGAGTCTAGTAAGACTTATGGGTCTGTAGTTTCCAGGGTCTGTAGATGGCCCACCTTTATGCAGAGGGATGACTGTTGATATTCTCCATTCATGAGGCATGAAGCCTGTTTCGAGGCTACAGTTAGACAACAATTCTAGAGGTTTGATAGGTCATGTTTCATGCTATTTAGAAGGCATCCTGAGATATTGTCTGGGCCCATTGATTCAGTGTTCTTGGCCTTAGAGAGAGCATTAAGGTCCTGTTGCCTAGTGATAGCAGGAGGAGTTATAGTTGATGGTATTTCCTGAGGGATGGTTGAAGTGGAGAGAGGAGTATAGTTGGAGCTAAATATGATGGCCAGTAGGTTTGCTTTATCTTCTTGTTCAGTATAGGTGGTTCCACTAACACTGAGCTCTGCACACAATTGCATATTGCCTTTGAGGTTGCGGACATAGCTAAAGAATGCTTCATGATTGCCCTTGGACAGGGAGGCCAAATTCATCTCAAATTTGGCTTTGGTAGACTTTATTTGTCCTCTAAGTTGTTAGTTTAGTTTGATGAGAGTGATTTTATCCAGTTGGGTGCTGCACCTCCTAAATTTCGCCATGATTCTCTTCCTTCTGTTATACAGGCTATTGATTTTATGATTCCACCAGGGTGGCTTGTTTGTTTTAGTTAGTTCTGTATGTATTCCTGGTGGGTAAAGCTGCCTCTATGCAGCCATTAACATGCTTATACATGATTTCTGTGAAGAGTTCTGCATAGGCAGCAGTGTTCTCAGGGTTTATGGGGGCTTGAAGTTTTGCCAGGTTATCACTCAATAGTAGGAAGTTACTCTTAGAGTAGTTCCTGAATATTCCAGGGTTAGCTGGAGTTACCGGTTTTATTTTTACTTCAAAGGAGACCATTTTGTCGTCTTATCTCACCAGAGAAGACATTACACTAGGGTGTCTGCATCGCTCCCCGTATTAGTGAGGACCAGACTCAGTACATTATTACTGAACAACTTTCAAACAGAGAAGACTGTAATATCATTGTACATAAAGAGATTGCAGTCATAAATTAAACAAAAGAAAGTGGAAAAGGAAGAAAAGCAGAGTAAACCAGAATTACTATTTATTTTTCATTGTCTATACACACCATTGAGGTGTAACAATCAACATTTAGTCATAGATATTTGTAGCATAGCTGATGCTTTCCAGCATTGTAATCTTGGTCAGTAATGACTGGAGCTAAGGCAGTTTTTAACTGGCTATTAACAAGAAATATTTCCAGCATTCCTAATAGGAAACTCTCTGGAGCAAAAGCAATATTTTTTTCTGAGAAAGAAGAACCCAGTGGATGTGGTAATTTCCAATAACATTTCATTTGTGAACATGCCCACTAACAGTGCAATAAATCGGCAGTAGTAGTCTTCAGATGCCAGCAGGTTGATTCAGAATAGAAATTCATAAAAAAATATTTTCAAAGTAAAATGTATACCATATATTATTTTGTATTGCGTAGATACATTACAGATTCATTTACATAAGTTCACAATCTCTGTTATGTTTTTCACCAACCTTCTTTTTTTAAAATGACAAAGTATGTTATTTAGACTTCCATTCCAAGAACACAAAAAGGTTGATTTCCATGGCTGCAATACTTTATAAATGTTCAAAGTTGTAGATCATGGAACGCTGTGATTACGCTCCATTATTGGAAAAAAAACAGTGAAGTGTTTCAGTAGAGTGAGACCCAACCTTAACAGTTTGCTACCCGCTCAAATGATCAGGTCTCACACTAAAATGTGACAGCCTGGCTAGTGAACAAGAGAGTTTGCTACCCCCTCAAATGATCAGGTCTCACACTAAAATGTGACAGCATGGCTAGTGAACAAGAGAGTTTGCTACCCCCTCAAATGATCAGGTCTCACACTAAAAAGTGACAGCCTGGCTAGTGAACAGGAGAGTTTGCTACCCCCTCAAATGATCAGGTCTCACACTAAAAAGTGACAGCCTGGCTAGTGAACAAGAGAGTTTGCTACCCCCTCAAATGATCAGGTCTCACACTAAAAAGTGACAGCTTGGCTAGTGAACTAGAGCAGCAGAAGTCAAAACATCTTCCTTTCTGCCTGCTGTCTATTCTTACAATCAGTCTCTGACTGTCTTTCAAAAATCATTCCCTGACTGGTCTAGCTGTCTGTTTGCCTAACTGTTTCCCAGCTTTGAAATGTAGTAAAACATTTTGCACTCGTGTGTGTGTGTGTGTGTGTGTGTGTGTGTGTGTGTGTGTGTGTGTGTGTGTGTGTGTGTGTGTGTGTGTTATTAGTACATAGTGCAAATAAATCTCTATGTACTACAAAGAATTATGATTGGATCTCCGATCATAACTTTATCATGTGTTCTCAACATGGATAACAAGAAATTCACCTCTCAAACTTATTTCTTAATGTGAATTTCTTAGCATCAATGTCTCAAACATGTAATTGCACAGTTATGATTGGAGACCTGATCATAGCCCTTTATATTAGGATAACATTCAAACAGGCTTGTACCTTCTTTTTATAATTTATTAAAAATATCTACCTTTGAGAATATTTGATCCAAATGTTCTTTCCATCTCCACTATTCTCTTAACTGTATATTTAAAAAGTGGACAGAACACCTCAATTAATTTTGATTCCCAAAGAATATTCATATGTTTACATAATGAATGTATGTTTTGAAGGCATAGTTTGCAATAGTTGATAATGGGACACTCTACTGACAGTAAGTATAGTCATGGTCTCTGTATTTTAGTTGCAAATAATTAATAGCCCTAGATACATAATTGTTTTTTTAATGGATTTTAATAATAATTTAGAAAAGCCCATGCAACAGTATATTTCTTAATGCCCATCATGGATAAGCGTACTTGATACATGTGAGCAAATCTGACTATCCAGGGAATACAAGAAGACTCTTCCCTAAATAGAAATGATCTTACTGTTGATATATGTATACTGATCAGGGGTTAGGTCTGCGCACAACCTATGTGGGTACAATGCTCTGTATATCTTACAGTATGTATACTGGTCAGGGTTGGGCCTACCCCCAACCTATATGGGTATAGCGCTCTGTAGCTCTTACAGGATTTATACTGATAAGGTTGGGCCAACCCCCACCCTATATGGGTATAGTGGTCTGTATCCCTTACAGAATGAATACTGATAAGGTTGGGCCTACCCCCAACTTATGTGGGTACAGTGCTCTGTATGCTTATAGTATGTATACTGATCAGGTGTTGTGTCTACCCCCGACCTACATGGGTACAGTGGTTTGTATCCCTTTCAGTATGTATACTAATCGGGGTTGGGCCTACTTCCAGCCTATATGGGTACAGCGCTCTGCATCCCTTACAATATGTATACCAGTCAGGGTTGGGCTTACACCCAACCTATGTGAGTACAGTGCTCTGTATTCCTTACAGTATGTATACTGATCAGGGGTTGGGCCTACCTCCAACCTATGAGGGTACAGTGCTCTGTATCCCTTACAATATGTATACTGGTCAGGGTTGGGCCTACCCCCAACCTATATGTGTACAGGGCTATGTATCCCTTACAGTATGTATAGTCATCCAGGGTTGGGCCTACTCCCAACCTATATGGGTACTGATCAGGGGTAGGGCCTAGCCCGAACCTATGTGGGTACAGTGTTCTCCATCCCTTATAGTATGTATACTGATCAGGGGTTGGGCCTACTCCCAACCTATATGGGTACTGGTCATGGTTGGGCCTACCCCCAACCTATATGGATACAGTTCTTCTTATACCTTACAGTATGTATACTTATCAGGGGTTGGGCTTATTCCCAACCTATGTGGGTACAGCGCTCTGTATCCCTTATAGTATGTATACTTATCAGAGGTTGGGCCTACCCCCAACCTTTGTGGATACAGTGCTCTGTATCCCTTATAGTATGTATACTTATCAGGGGTTGGGCCTACTCCCAACCTATGTAGGTGCAGCACTCTGTATCCCTTACAGTATGTATACTGATCAGGGGTTGGGCAAACACAGTTCCAAAGTGAGCTTTTTTTCAGATATTGTTGAGGAGTTAGCATAATGTTTAAGGCATTTATCTCATGGACATAAGATACAGGGTTTGATTCTTACCACTAGGTTTAGAAATTCAGCTAGGTTTAAAATGTCCATCAAGAGCAGATAGCCTGAGAACTATGCCATGAACCTATGAGTTTGCTCAATACCTAACATGGCCTGGAATGTTTTATGTGTTGCTCAGCTCACTGTCCACAGCATCTCAAACAAACTATATCATTTTGAAACTCAAGTCTAATTGCCTACCTCATGTTTCTTCTCCCTTGTTAAAACTTAAAAGATGATGGTTAACTTTTTCTATTCTTACTAATCCATTCAACTCATGTCAATAAGCATCAGAGAGCCAATCAGGGTACAGCATAGTTCTGCTTGTTAGAAAGAATAGTAATGCCCTGATTCCAGTGTTACCTGCTTCCAGCTACCTGGATCATAGCTAAACTGACACTAGGTGATGTATCCAATATTTATAATGACCTCTGTAGGTATGCCTCTACCTCTTTAGCTATATTTAATTACGCACTACAAAGGTTTTCTAGTCTGACTATAAAAACTTTTTTCTCTTTGGAGACTAATGTAGAACTGGTTAGGACTGCTACACACATATTTTTAATAAACTGCTTCCCTGTTTAAGGTTACTCAAGTAATTTCTGCACATACACAACTCGGTCCAAGTACTCCAAACATACCCTTTATGACTTTATTTTTACTAGCTCTCTTAATATCTGACACTGTACCCTGAATATATCTTTTGTACATTCACCTTTTTTTTCTTTCCAGTCTTTAAATAATAACAATTTCCTTATTTTGAATATAAGTGTTTCTTTCTTGCTCATCAAACTTAAAATGGGCCCCTATTTCCTTTCTACCAAACAGTATCTCTGCATATGTCTTCTCTACCCACTTCTTGGTGTTTATGAATTCCATTGCCCTCATAAATAATGTAGAGTTCAGGAAACAATTTACTCTTGGCTCATGCTTGAACTTATAAAAGATAATATATAGTAGAGGCAAGATATGAATATCCTGGAAATCATCTGATAATTCTTACTACCTTTATCCTTTTTTGTAAATCTGAGAAGACCGATTGAAGTTGTAAATTGAAATCTATTTTCAAAGGCCACCTTACACAATCCAGGAAATGAGACGTTGTCCTACCTTCAGTATAAACTCCTTTATCAGTTCTTTTACTAGAAAGAATTCCAAGAATCATTTCTTCTTTTCTTCATCCAAGATTTTATTGAAAAAACAGTAGTCCAAAAAGTGTAACAAGTGCTTTCACCTGAAGTAAACTGGGCTTCCTCAGGTCAATAGAATTATTTGTTGATCCAATGAAGTTTAATTGAATTTATATCCAAACAGCTAAATCATTTTATTGTAATCAACAGCAGCCATGTCTTGGTAACTCTTAACAGCTACTGGTCTGGCATGAATAAACTGCTTGGACACTCCAGAGAACACTCTCAATTAACAAACTATGATAATATATCTTACTACCTTTCTATACTTCTGAACAACTCAAAAAGATATCTTCAATAGCCCTACCTTTCACCCAAATAATTTTACCATTTCAACAACTTCTTATATGATCAGTCTTTCTAACTCTGAACTGCCTTACCTGTCTTTTTAATTTGGCCATCTGAGACCAAAATGAAATCATCATTATAGGGTGAGCAGGGCAGGAGTTGTTAAGGGGGTGTTTGCAAAAAGTTTGAATGTCTTCAAATGAAGTTTTCAAATTAGTAATTGTTACTTAGCACAACCTCTTCAGCATTTCATTTTTCCATTCTCATTCCCTCACGAAATCTGGTAACTATATTTCTTACTTGTGGCCATCATATTCAGTTTGACTGTCACTGCATGAATTGTTCCCACAGAATGGAGCGGTGCCACTTTTGTCTCCCTTCCTAACCCCATTAACCCTAAAAAACTTACTAGTTTTGATCAGTTGCAGAAATTCTTTCCTCTGTTAAAATACTGGAAAACATTTTCACAGATTTATTTAAGACTGATATATATATTCCATCCGCGGTGGTGCAGCAGTAGCATTGTTGCCTCACAGCAAGAGGTTCTCCCATTCGACTCTCAGTGGGAGCACCTTCTGTGTGGAATCTGCATGTCCTCCCCGTGGTCGAGTGGCATTCGAAAGACATGCGTAGAATGGGCGTGCCTTCGCTGAAGGTTGGGCATCGAGCTAGCACCTCGGCACCCATAAAAAATCTACTGCCAGTCATTAGCGGACCGGAGTTCTGCTGTGGCAACCCGTAACTGGTAAAAGCCGAAAGAACATTTAAGACTGATATATTCCATCTCCAAGACAGTACAGTTTGCATTATTGCTTTAACACCTCTGCTTCTCTCCTTCTTGTAGCCAAAATATATTTTTAAACTTTGGCAATTTATTTCTTACTACAGCATTCTTTATGAACCTAGAAAAGGCTCATGACTGTACAGACCCCTAATTCAGCACTCATCTTGACTAAATGTGGCTAAAACATTGTTTTGATTAGCAAACTAACTCTGTCAGTGATTTTTTCAGGTCCAGTTTGCTCATTTTATACCTTCAAGTGCTGGTAATACATCTGGTGTGCCTCATGACTCAGTACTATTTTATTCTCTTTATTTTTTAATTTTCTTCTGTAAGACCTCTATAAAATTAATATAACTCTCATTGCTGATGATTTCCTTTTAATTACTTCATTTATTCATGTATCTTTTTCTCTATCTGTCTCTCTATCATTTGGTGACCGGATTAGTCCCACTAGGCTAGTGGTCTTTTTCAGGGGAGACCAAAGTTGGTATTTATACTACCAGAGTAAATCTGGTCAGGGCATCAGGGGACACCCTATTCTTTTCAATCAGTGCTGTGGGATCTTTTATATCATCTGAGCTACCACCAACTCAAGCAGATGAGACCGCGATATAATGTCTCGTCACTACTTTGTAAGACAATATTAAGGAAGTCGCTATTTTGTAAAACAATATTCAGTATGACTTCAATAAGGGTTTCTGATTTTCCCCAAACAAACTCACAGTAAACACATCCATAACAAAATCTATTGTAGTTTACATCCACCAAAGACTAAGCAACTTCCTTTAAACATTACTGATTCAACCAACATTCCCACTAAGTTTACATGTTTAAATACCTAAGTGTTCTTCTTAATTGAACCCTAACATTTAATTCACTCACTGAATTCAGTTTGGCAAAATACAAATACAGTTAAAGCTGCCCACTAACACCACTCTGAATAATCTTAGACCCTCCCTAATTTTAGCAAGAAAAATCTTGCAAACCACTTTTCCTTGATAATTACCTTGTCCTGGTTTACTTTTTTCTCTAGTGAACAATTGTGTGTTACATAACTGTGATAACAGTACAGATTCGACACAAAGACCTCCATTTGTAATAAGGTAAACTAAACATGCTTTCCATGAACTAGCACTTCCCTTACAGTACAAGTATTTCACAGAAAACTTGTACCTCTCCAACCATCTTGTCTTTCGGGCATTGAAAGCACATGATTATGATACAATTCATTTCTGCTGCTTTAATAATCTATGGTAACATATAGGTTCCTATGAGGACATAGTCATCAGGAAAGCCAAAGTGCTATGTACTTATCTTTACATTAGAATTCCCTAAACTCCCAGAATGAGAACACTTGCCAATGTTTTCAAAGTTTAATTTCTGAAGTCTTGCCACAGATGCATACCTAAAACTTTGGCAGCCAACTAGCATCTACAGTCCTCACATGACTAGCTAAGCATGCAGAATGGAATCATCATTAGATGGTGAGCAGAGCTAAAGTTGTTAATGGATCTTTGTAAAAAGTTATGAAAAATGTGAGATATTTTGCTTGTGCATATTAATAGTATGCTAGTGAAGTGTGATGTTGCCATGTTGGGAATGGGGTATACAAGCAGTAAGTGTAAAAACTGACATTAAAACAAGGTCGGTAATATGTATATATTCTGAGAAATACATGTTTTGGAAAAGTAGTTATGTCTATTAGTTTTATTTTCATATCTGCATCAGTTTCATAAAAGCTGCGTGACTTGAAGGTGAACAAATTGTGTTATCTTATGCAAAACATTAAGGCACACAGTGTTGCCACTGACACTTGCTGTCACTTGTCCTATATTATTATTCAAGACGAGGGTAGTTCGTTTATATGATTTATTATATAGAAACACATCAGGATGGATAGCAGTAGCATAAAATATAAACAAAATGATTAACTGACAGACCATAACATACATGCATGCTTACACCTGAACAGCTCTCCACAAAATTGTAGTCTGGCTCACACATGCTCAGTGTTTATACACATGGGCAGGCCCAAGCTTCGTAAAGGTGTTCATACACACATCCTGATCTACATCCTCCTTCTTTAGTAAATTGCCTCAATAAAATGGCATCTGAAAAAGACATGCGATTATACAGACACTGAAAAATAAAAACAATGTTCATGTCCAAGTGGTTGTGTATCTCAAACATGGTCTGGAAATGTGACCTGATCTAGTGATATAGCAATTAGGACTGAGTTTAACAACAGCGACATTCATTCGTTAACAATCTGTTTCAGGACTTTCAAGAATCTTTTCAGGAACATAGATATCTGCTGGAATGTCCTCTGGAGCTGGAGCACTGGATAACTCACTCTGAGATCTAGTGTCTTTTTCACAGGCTAGATGCTGTAATACAGACTTGGATACCGGTACTAAATGTTTCTGATTCCACGTAAATTCAGCTCCTTGTGATTCCACAATGTACGATCTCTGCTCTGGACATACACCTTTCATGACTCCAATTTGATCAAAACATTTGGATGTCTGCATCCTCACTATCTCCTGTTCTTGTAATGGATTGAGTGGTTTGCTGGACTCATTTTATTTTATTTTATTTTATTTAACATCTGTTTACCAGGAAAGTCCAACTTGGAACTAAGCCAATTTTCAGTGGAGGCCCAGGGAGAAATGCTCCAGATTCATGTCTTTGTAACATGGGAGGAAACAGTAGCACCCTGAGGAAACCCGCACGAACACAGGAAGGACATGCAGACTCCGCACAGTTGCTGTGAGGCAACAGTGCTACCGCTGCACCACTGCACCATCCAAATCATATCATAATAGGACTTCTGGGTCAAATGCCTTTTCATAAGTTGAGCTCTCACTGTTTTGTTGTTCTTAGCACAGGTAACCAACAGGTTATTACTGATTGGTAGTGTGGTTCTGGTTTGTCTCGACAAAAACCTTTGTGCAGATAAACCAAGATGTTTATCATGAGGAATATTTCTGAGATTCAGGAGATTCAGAAAAACATCACTATTGTCATGTTTCGACTTCTCCAATAACTGTTTCTCACTTTAAACTGGACATTCTGCCAAACTATTTGACTGTGGGTACACAGGGCTACTTGTAACATGAATAAAGTCCCACTCTTCAGTAAATCTCTTGAACTGCTGGCTTGTAAACTGAGTACCATTGTCAGAAATAACTTTGTGCAGACTATCAAGGACTGCAAAATGATGCTTCAACTTAGTAATGACAGTACTGGATGCTAGATTAGAAAGTAGGTCAATCGTGAGCCAATCTGAATAAGAGTCCACTAACACCAAGTCATGTTGATCATTCCATTCAAAAACGTCAGTGGCTACTGTTGACCAAGGTAGTTCCGGAATCTGGTTTAGATGACGTGGTTCTTTCTGTTGATGTGGCTTAGTACTATTACATATAGAACAAGATGAAAGTACTCTCGCAATATCCTTTGACATAGAAAGCCAAAATACTAGTCCTCTCACCCTTTTTTTTGGTAGAATCAGTTCCTGGGTGGCCATGATGCAAGAAGGTAATATAATCTTGTTGTAAGGATTTTTGAACAATCACTTTTGGACATTTCAGGATGATACCATTATCAAACAAAATCTCATCTCTCTAAGGAAAATATGGCTGCAGGTCATGATGTAAACAAGATCACTTTGATGGCCATCCTCGACTGATAACGTGGTTAAGCTTCTGAAGAACTGGATCTGAGGCTGTGTGACTTCTAAGCTCATCAAGACATGTGGAAGAAAGATTTCTCACTTCCATGGCTTCAAAATCAAGCTTTTCATTTTCATGCTGTTCTGTAGTATTTCTGGGCGATCTGGCTAAAGTATCAGCGAGATAAATAAGTTTGCCTTTTGTGTAGAGATGACTGAAATTATACTTTTGCAATTTCAACATCATGCGTTGCAATCTGGCTGGAGCTGTATGCATAGGCTTTCTTAAAATAGTGACAAGAGGTCGGTGACCTGTTTTGAATTGAATATGCGGACCATAAACATAATCATGAAACTTAGAGCACGCAAACGCAATTGCCAGGAGTTCTTTCCCTATCTGGGCATACTGCATCTCAGTTTGGGTTAGAGTTTTGGACACACAGGCTATTGTCCACCATCTTGAAGAATGACTGCATCAAGACCCAATTTTGAAGCATCACAAGAACGAGTTATTGGTTTGTGAACATCATAGTTTCTGAGAGTTGGTGGACTAGCAATTCTTTGTTTCAGGACATCAAATGCTCTTTGCTGCTGTTCTAACTAGGACCAGGATACATCTTTGCATGTCAACTCTCTGAGCAGTGCTGAAAGTTGGCTCAAGTCTGGAATGAACTTGTCTAGGTAGGTAGTTAACCATGCAAAAAAAAAAGTTGCAAGGCTTGAACATTGTCTGGAGCTGGCATCTCAAAAACTGCTATTTGCTTTGAAGGATCTGGTCGTAAGTCTGAACTGGTAAACAAATGACCAACCTAAGTAACTTCTTGTAGCCTGAACTTGCACTTCTAAGGATTCAGCTTAAGATTCACTTCACGTCCTCTTTCCAGAACTTTCCTGAGGTTTCTGTCATGCTCAGCTTTGCCATTACCGACTTTTAGAATATCATCTACTATAATAGCATACAGATAACCAGAAAAAAAATTGTTCCATGGCATGGTGGAACACTTCACTGGCAGAATGTATCCTAAATGGCATTCTCAAAAATCTGTACCTGCCAAAAAGAGTACAGAAAGTGGTTAGCATGGAAGATGTCTGATCAAGCAAAATTTGCCAAAATGAACTCTTTGCATACAAAACAGGAAAAAACAGTGACAATTGGCATAAGAACAGCATCTTCTTCAACTGTATGCATTGGATGATGAGGTCTTTCCAGGACTTTGTTCAAATCTTGTGGATCAATACATATTCTGATGTCATGTGAGCTTTTCTTATCAGCTACTACCATGGAAGATACCCATTCAGCTGGTTCGTCAACTGGACAAATCACACCTTGCTGCACCATTTTATCTAACGCAGCCTTGACTCTGTTCTGCATAGCTACTGGAACTTGCTGGGCTGGTCTGACAACTGGGCAGACTTCTACACTCAGGAACATAAATGCCTTTAACCCTGAGTCATGTTTCAATTTCACCAGTAACATGGTGTTACATCATACTTTTGACGCACCTGACATTAGAAGCATCTTGAACAAAACTTGGCACATACTACAGTGTGGTGACAATTTTAAGATGTGGTTTGATCATCCTCCTACATTTACTTTCAGGAACTGTTCTAACATTAAAAAAATTTTGGAAAACCCAAGGAAGCAACAAAATCTCAGTTTTTCTAAGATCTCTAAATGTGCCCGGTGCCACCAGTGCTCGTTTGTAGATTTGGACTTTGATGGGCCTCGCTTTGATTTCCTTAGTAAATGGGCTGTGTTCTGTCTGTTTAACTGTTGCTCTACAAAAGTTGTTTACTTGGCCTGTTGTGCACCCTGTGCTGCATTTTATATCAGCAAAACTAATAATGCACTTAACAAGAGAATATACCAGTACATGTATTGTATTTCCAAAAATGACAAAAAAGTACATTGGCTAGGCACACATTAAAATGCCTTAACTTTGTTAAACTCGAGTTTTGTGTGCTGGAACAGATTACACCCAGTTCTTTGTGTTATGATTGGAGGAACTTGCTACTACACTGGGAGATGATCTGGCAACTTCATCTGGATGCCACTAACTATCCCTGTTTGAATTACTCTATTTCTATTGTTAGTGAACTGAAAAATAGAGCTTCAAAGTTATAATGTTTATTACATTTATTACACATTTTCCTACAAATTGCTAATATTGACTACTTTAAGTCTATTGGTGTTTTTTTTTTCTTCCTACTACAACACTTAATTGGCTTTTTATTTACACTCAATGACTGGTGGATTTTTCTTTCTTCAGCATATGATTGGTTCATTATTCTCCATTATTGACTGGTTTATTATGCTTTATTTCTGTATGTGATTGTCGAATTTGTTGGGGGTATGTTTTTGCAATTGATTTTGTTTGTAGCAGTTTCAACCTTCAGTGGTTCTGATAATGTCAACATTGATGAAAGCGCTTAATTGCATTTTTTAACCTTTGTCATTAAAGGATTTTACTTGCCAGTTTCAAGCTACCTGGTCGTTCTTTATTCTGACTATTTGTTGTTTATGTACCAATCCTGGTGGTTGTCTTGATTTCACTTCTACATATTTGGTTTGTAGATTAATATTGTTTTTATATGTTGTAAAATTATTATAGGTAAAATTTCCATAGATTCTGCAATATCAAAAATCAGCAGTATGCTATACCCTCTTACCATTCATCATTGGAAAGCTCTTGAACAGGCAAACAATTCCGTCCAAATATTTTATCTGTCTTGCAAGTCAGAGATATAACCTTTTGTCTGACCATAACACAAGTATATCTTAGCAAATAAAATACACTTTTTTCTTTCATAAATCTGCATTATATTTGTCCAACAAAAGTAAGTATATTTAAAACTGGGATTGTACATTTTGAACTGTATTTTGCTTGACTGCTGCTTCATTGTTGCTGATTTTACTGCTGTGATTGTTTTTTCTGCACTTTAAATTTCTAGTACTTCTGTATTTCATACCATAAGCTAGATTCAGGTTTGCTCTTAGGAAAGCTGTGATTTCTTGAGCACTAAAACCAGCCATCCTACATTAAGAAGGCCCTCCTGCACCCTAGTGGCAGAAATGTGCAGCCTAGGACACATTTGAGTTGGGGAATGCTGGAAAAACGTTGGGTTTTGAGCTTTCCTGATGATTAATTTGTGTTAAAACTGTTTAACTTCACTTGTGTTTAAGCCCAGCATTTGTGCATAGCTGCCCACCACCCTGTGGGGTTCAGCACTGCTGTACATAGATGCAAATGCTTAGAAACACAATTTTCCCTTGATATCTGCTAGATAACCCTCCTTAGCTCCACTGCATCTCTGTGTGTGAGGCAGTTACACATTGCTACCTAGCAAGCAACTCAGTTGTGCATTCTGAGGCATTAATGCAGTCTTCCACCCTTAGCTCCACGGAAGCCACCTTTGTTAGTCTCACAAGCAAACCCTGATCCATCTAGCCCAGTCCCACTAGTTACTACAATACATACATAGGTTTATAGGTTCTTAGGTTCATAGGTTCATATGTTCATAGGTTCATAGGTTGGTACTAGGCTGTCGGTCCTAGGGCCTGTACAAGCCTAGCCATAACAATTCCCTGGCTATTTCTTCCCACAATATTTACTTCCCAAGACCCCTGTCTAGAAGGACGACTGACTGCAATAATGGATGGACAGTTTCCCACCATTTCTTTGGCCAACCTGACTGACATGTGCATCCTAAGGCAGTGTAGTAATTGCCTCATGTATACTCACAACAACTTGCTCCTAAAGCAAACAAACACAGCATGTGAGAGATGTAACTATACCATGAAATTAGAATCAATCCTCTCAGATAACAATATACAAGACATACAACAGGTTGTCAGGGCACACAGCTCCCCTCTCACACAAGATAAGGTCAAGACACTGAAACCCACATATGTGGAGGTACTCACTAGGACTCTACCAAAAGACTAGAGACCTCCCAAGCACAAGCAGCATACACATACTGGTACACAAACAGAATCCACCACTACACATAACACACATATCAGTGTCTTGACAATTAAGACCCTAAGGCAAAACACCTCAAAACCTAATGTGTTGGTCAAAGACGACTCAATATTGAGACACACAGATGTCACCCTCACCAGGTTGAACAAGCAGAAGGTCACAGTCAGCTGCCTGTCAGGTGCCAGGATCCATGAAATCATACACGCACTCAAATGATTCAGCAACAAATACCAATATGACTCTGTCATAGTACATGTTGGTGTGAATGACCTGAGATATACCTCTCTGGACTATATGAAAAGAGACATGACTGAACTCTCAGATTATGTTTTCCAGACAGGTATGTCCGTAGCCCTAAGCTGCATTCTACTTTCATCTAGGATGATGCCACAATACAGACAAAAATTATTGATTTCAATAATAGGCTTAACTTCTGATGTCACTCTATGGGGATCCAGTATCTGTTTGCCTGGGAAGACATGATCAACAGTCCATGCTGCTTTGCCAGAGATGGCTTCCACCTATCTACTTAAGGCTTTTGGATACTGGCAAAGATGTGTGCTAACCTATAGTGCCTCTTTTATAGGTTCATAGGTAGGTAGTAAGTTATCTTCCCAAAGGCATTTATAAGCCTAGCCAGAATGTGTTGGCTTTCACCGCCCCCTTATATTAGTTCCTTGTGCCTCTGTCCAGCAGAGCCACTGAAGTGATCCCCGGGGTAAACCTCCTGTTTCCCATCCACTTGTCAAGGTTTCTCTTAAAGAGTGTTAGTGAGGAGCTCTGCCTAATGTAGATTGGAATTCTGTTCCAGAGCATGGAAAGTCTCTGGGACAGGAATCTATCCCTCCAGCATGTCCTATTTATTGTTTTGCTGAGGTTTAGATCCCTAGAGCATGTGGCTCGGGGGGATATGGTTTTCTTTAGGCAGAGCATGTCCATCAATTCTGGGTTGGACATGGCCTTGTATGTCAGTCAGAGATCACCTTTGTGTAGGCGGTATGCAACTGAGTACAGCTGGAGTTTCTTCAGTTGAGCTGCATAGGGCATCTGTTTGAGGCCAGTGATCCACTTGGTGAGGTACTTCTGTGGTCTTTCCAGCTGTTGCGGGTGTCTTGTAAGGTACATCCCAAATGGGGAATTGTACTCTATAATGGGTCTGATGAGTGACGCGTAGAGGGGCACAATGACCTCTTTTGATCTGAATGCAAACCCATTTATGATTAGGTGGGCCACATAGAAGTATTTTCTAACCACTTTGGCAATGTGATTATCAAAGGAGAGGTTACTATCTACTTGGGTCCCCAGATCCCTTATTTCATCTTCCATATTTATGGGGCTACCACCTGTGTGGTAATTTGTGGGTACTTTGTTTTCTCCAAAGGGGATGACTATGCACTTTTTGGCATTTAGCTTGAGGCCATGGGTTTGACACCAGGTATCTGTCTCAGTGAGACCCTTTTGGAGGATGTCTGTGTCAGCCAGAGAGTCAATTATAGCCCCTAGTTTGCAGTCATCTGTGAAGTTGGTCAGCCATAGTCCTCCTGTGCTTGCCTGTACCTCTGAGAAGTATATGGTGAACAGGAGGGGTCCTAGGATTGAGCCATGGGAAATGCCACTTGTAACCAGTTTAGAGTCAGACCTAGCTCCCACAACATCTACCATGTGGGTTCTGTTTGTGAGTGAGTTGGCAACCCATCTCATGATGTAGGAGTTTATGTTCAGGCTGGTGAGCTTGTCTATAATACCAGAAGGGGGAATGGTGTCAAAAGCCTTTGCGAGGTCTAGGTAGGTGATGTGGACCACCTTTCCCTCATCTATAGCCTTGGTAGCTGCCTCAAAGAAGTCCACCAGGTTTAGGAGGCATGATCTGCCCTTAAAGCCAAGCTGGGTAGGGTCCAGTGTTTGGAGGTTCCCAATGTCTCTGTTAATGAGCTCCATGATGATGCACTCCATAGCCTTGCAGAGCAAGATAGTCAGGCTTATAGGGTGATAGTTCCCGGCGTCTGTTGTGGCTTCACCTTGTGGAACGGAATAACCGTTCCTGTGCGCCACTCTATAGGCATGTAACCTGTGGAGAGGCTGAGTTTTAACAGTGTGTTTAGGTGAGGGGTTAATTCATCTTTGAGCTCATGTAGGACACAACCTGGGACACTGTCCGGTCCCATTGATGCTGTGTTTTTGGCTTTGGAGAGAGCTGTTTTAACCTGAATGTCTGTGATTTCAGGGGCACTACATTCTTCTGCTATGGTTATGGGCCCTTTTGGGGGTGAGAGGGGGTGAAGTTTGCACTGAACCTGTCTGCCAGGATGTTGGAGATATCGGTCAGTTCAGTGTATTTTGTGCCATTCTGCACTAACTCAGAGCAGATCTGAGCATTGCCACTTAGATTCTTGACATAGTTAAAGAATGCCTTGTGGTTATCTTTGGAGTCCTTGGCAATTTTTCTTTCAAAGCTAGCCTTGGATGGTTTTATGAGGGATCGTAGTTTCTTGCTGATACTGATCCGGGATGTCTTCCCCTCTTGGGATTTTACTCTTTTCTGTACTAGTTTCCTCCTTCTATTGTATAGCTTGTTTATGGCAGGGGTCCACCAGACTGGTTTTCTTTTCTTGGAGGAGTGAGTCTTGGTTTTGCTTGGGATAGCATGATCCATGCATTCTTGTAGGTGCCCGTAGAGTATATTAATAAAGGATTTTTCAGCTTGGGCAGCATTATCCTTTAGCATGGGGGATTTGAAACTTTCCACCTCGGTCTTAAGTCACATGAAGTTTGCTTTTGAAAAGTTTTTCAAGGTGGTTTCTTTGACCGGGGGTGGGGGCAGAATGTGAATATCCAGAGTGATTAGTTTATGGTCAGATCTAACCAGCCAGGTGTTGACCTCCGGTGTGGAACACAGGTCGCCCATGTTGGTGAGGACCAGGTCCAATATGTTGTCACCTCTTGTGGGGGTGTTGACCAGTTGATCCAAGGCATTTGAGTTTAAAAATTCTAGGAAATGTTGGGCAAGGGAGTTAGTACTTGAGTAGTTCTCCCAGTTAATGTTTGGGTAATTGAAATCACCCAATACCAGGGTGTTTGGTAGGACCTTTATGTTTCCCAGTGTTTCCAGAAGTGTAGAATGGGAGTCCTGGGACATGATGGGTGATCTGTAGCAAGCTACAATTTGAATTGCAGTTCTGCCCATTGTTAGTTGCACATGGATGATCTCTGAGGCATCGTGCTGTGCCACTAACCTGGAGGTGTGGGTATCCTTGATGAATATGGACATGCCCACCCCTTTGTATTTCGGTCTGGGTATTGTGGCCGAAATGTATGGTATGAGTTGTAGCCTGGTAGTGCTGGGGTGCTCTCTGGAGCCTTAAACCAGGTTTCTGTTACTGCACATATATCAATTTTCTCCATACTGAGGAGTGCCTCGAGTGTGTGCATTTTGAGGTTTAGACTTCTGACATTGAGTAGCATTACCCTCAGTTTTTTGTTACTTGTGCTATTTATGGCGGTGGGTTTGTCTTTTGAGCCTTGCATAAAAAAGGCACTATGGGGGTGGCAAGAGCCTTGGCCAGTATTCGAAAGCCTAAGGGTGACAGGTGCAAGCTATCTCTAGCGAAGCAGCGTGGCTTGTCAAGCATGTCATCCCAGGCTGACAGACACTGAATCCCCTTTGAATGACACCAGAAACTTAGCCATTTGTTGAAATTGATAATTTTTTCTTTATACCGTGGTATCATTCTTGGTGAGGGCAGGATGCTACTCAGGGTCAAGGTCATACCGTCCTGGGCTATGTGATCAGAGAGCTCCTCCATGTCTTTTTTCATGTAGTCCAGGGAGGTATGGCTCAGGTCATTCACACCAACATGGACAATGACAGAGTCGTATTTGTACTTGTTCTGGAGTGACCTGAGTGCTTGTGTTATGTGGCGGATCAAGGCACCCGACAGGCAGCTAACAGCAACCTTCTCCTTGGTCAGCCTAGTGAGTGGGACGTCAGTGTGCCTGACTATAGAGTCACCTATTACTGGATTGGGTATGCTATTTTGCCTTAAGGGCTGTGATTGCATGGCATACTGGTTTTGTGAAGTATGTGTTTCATGATTTGCGTTGGGTGTGGAGGTTGCTTGGATGTCTGCTTTGGAGGGCTCTGTTGCTTTTGCAGATTTTTATTTAGAACCTCCGAGTATGTTTTTGTGTATTTATGTGTGTTTTTTGCCAGTGCTGGTTTCATAGGTGTATGTGAGACTGGTGGTGTGATGCAAGTAATTCCCTTTTCCTTATTTCAACAATAATTGTCTGCTGTGGTTATTCTAATTCCCTTTTCCTCTTGACTGTCTGGTCCAGTCTTGGGTTGAGAGAGCTTAGCCTCCAGTTTGGCTGTATAATTGCATCTCTTGCATGTATTAGTGTTTGGTTGTAGGAGGAGAGGGTTGTCTGTGTACATAAGGCAGTTAGAACATTGCCTCAAATGCCCAGATTCACCAGTTGGACCAGAGAGTACACCTTAAACTTCCCTTTGGACATGCCTGGATAGGTACAGTGAGCTGTTTCACTGATTGGCTGGTAAGATTGAATAGAGAGCCTTGTCCTTCTCTACAGTATAGGGAGGTCTATTGCTAAGGTTTATTAGTGCTTGCTATGAGTTTTGAGCAAGTGCCGGGCTGAGAAGTGAATGGTTTGAGTGCTTAAGTTGAAAGTTTGTCTAGTTCCAAGGAAAAAATTGAAGAGTAGACTTTGTGGAGCCGGGAATAGTTATACCCTGGCTAACCGGCTCTGCCTGGTGCTCAAACCTGCACTAATGCGAGTTTTATAGCAGGGAAATGAAAGAGAGAGAAATTAGCCCAAAATGGCCAATAAACTACTAATTTCTGGGCTGAAACCACTCCACCAGAGACAGATAGGCTGCTCAAAGCTCCCTCTCTCACAGGTGAACAGAGAAACCTCCTTCTATCCAAGTAAGGTATGGGCAAACACAGAAACTTGTAACACAGCCCTGAATTCAGCACTAACCTGAAAACTGGACTATACTAGCTTAGAAAGGCAGGAAAACAAGTATTTTTTTTATTTTTTTTTTCAGAAAATAAAGCAGATACAATCAAAAAAACACTTTAAATGCACATAAATGGCTATCACACTTGAGTATGTAGCTTACAACAGGTAGACAGGTAATTTAAACACAAAATGACTTTGTTATAGTGCAGGCAGTAAAATAAGTACAATATGTAGCTGAAACAAGCTTTTTAAATCACAGGAACTCTGCAATATCCAAACAACAAAACTTCCAGAGTAAAGAAATCCACTAAAGACAAACTCAAGGTCATGCTGCTTAATGCTAGGAGTTTAACAGTAAACTCTCAAGGTCATGCAGATTAATGCTAGGAGTTTAACAGTAAACTCTCAAGGTCATGCTGATTAATGCTAGGAGTTTAACAGTAAACTCTCAAGGTCATGCTGATTAATGCTAGGAGTTTAACAGTAAACTCTCAAGGTCATGCTGATTAATGCTAGGAGTTTAACAGTAAACTCTCAAGGTCATGCTGCTTAATGCTAGGAGTTTAACAGTAAACTCTCAAGGTCATGCTGATTAATGCTAGGAGTTTAACAGTAAACTCTCAAGGTCATGCTGATTAATGCTAGGAGTTTAACAGTAAACTCTCAAGGTCATGCTGCTTAATGCTAGGAGTTTAACAGTAAACTCTCAAGGTCATGCTGCTTAATGCTAGGAGTTTAACAGTAAACTCTCAAGGTCATGCTGATTAATGCTAGGAGTTTAACAGTAAACTCTCAAGGTCATGCTGATTAATGCTAGGAGTTTAACAGTAAACTCTCAAGGTCATGCTGATTAATGCTAGGAGTTTAACAGTAAACTCTCAAGGTCATGCTGCTTAATGCTAGGAGTTTAACAGTAAACTCTCAAGGTCATGCTGATTAATGCTAGGAGTTTAACAGTAAACTCTCAAGGTCATGCTGCTTAATGCTAGGAGTTTAACAGTAAACTCTCAAGGTCATGCTGCTTAATGCTAGGAGTTTAACAGTAAACTCTCAAGGTCATGCTGATTAATGCTAGGAGTTTAACAGTAAACTCTCAAGGTCATGCTGCTTAATGCTAGGAGTTTAACAGTAAACTCTCAAGGTCATGCTGATTAATGCTAGGAGTTTAACAGTAAACTCTCAAGGTCATGCTGCTTAATGCTAGGAGTTTAACAGTAAACTCTCAAGGTCATGCTGATTAATGCTAGGAGTTTAACAGTAAACTCTCAAGGTCATGCTGCTTAATGCTAGGAGTTTAACAGTAAACTCTCAAGGTCATGCTGCTTAATGCTAGGAGTTTAACAGTAAACTCTCAAGGTCATGCTGCTTAATGCTAGGAGTTTAAACAGTAAACTCTCAAGGTCATGCTGCTTAATGCTAGGAGTTTAACAGTAAACTCTCAAGGTCATGCTGATTAATGCTAGGAGTTTAACAGTAAACTCTCAAGGTCATGCTGATTAATGCTAGGAGTTTAACAGTAAACTCTCAAGGTCATGCTGCTTAATGCTAAAAGTTTAACAGTAAACTCTCAAGGTCATGCTGCTTAATGCTAGGAGTTTAACAGTAAACTCTCAAGGTCATGCTGCTTAATGCTAGGAGTTTAACAGTAAACTGCACTTCCTGGGAGCACTCCTCAGCTTGGAAGATGCTGACATTTGTGCATTCACTGAGAATTGGTTCAAGGCAAGAGACAGCACCCTGGCCGTACAAGGTTACAATCAGTAAAAATATAATTCCCAATGGTGTAAATACCTCTCTGCAGCTGAAAAATCCAATAAATAATCCAATAAACAATGCTGAGAGGTAACCAACTTTTCAAGCCATTGGTTACCTCTCAGCATTGTTTATTGGATTATTTATTGTACAAGGTTACAATACCTTTCACATGTTCAGACCCCGAAAATAACCATGAAAGAACCAGAGGTGGTGGTGTATCCATCTTCATTAAATCCAAGTACACCTCAAAACTGCTGAAACAGTACGACTCTTTTGAGCTACACCAGGTCCAATTAACTACAGGTAAAATACCTCTGCACATCATTGCTAGCTACAGATCCCCCACCATGAACCAGAAGAAGCACGCCACCCTACCACATCATCGCAAGCTACATGTCCACCACTATAAACCAGGAGAAGCACACCACCCTACCACATCATCGCTAGCTACAGGTCCTCCACCATGAACCAGGAGAAGCACACCACCCTACCACATCATCACTATCTACAGGTCCCCACCATAAACCAAGAGAAGTACACCACCCTGCCACATCATCGCTAGCTACAGGTCCCCCACCATGAACCAGGAGAAGCATACCACCCTACCACATCATCGCTAGCTACAGGTCCCACCGCCCTACCACATTATCGCTAGCTACAGGTCCCCCACCATGAACCAGGAGAAGCACATTGCCCCACCACATCATCGCTATTTACAGGTCCCCCACCAAGAACTAGGAGAAGCACACCACCCTGCCACATCATCGCTAGCTACAGGTCCCTACCATGAACCAGGAGAAGCATACCACCCTACCACATCATCGCTAGCTACATGTCCTCCACCATGAACCAGAAGAAGCACACTACCTACCTAGACTTGCTAGAGTCACTCAATATATGGCCAGATGTCTTGGTCATGTAAGATTTCAACTATCATTCCATCGAATGGGCAACTTACATGAGCACAATTATGATCACTACAAGGTTCCTGGATTTTGTTAATTGAAATATCCTGGAACAGTTGGTCCGCACCCCCACAAGAGGCTCAAATGTCCTTGACCTAGTGCTCACTAACATGGGAGGGGTCACTGCACTACCCCCTGTATGTTACCCTCCCTGCTAAGGTCAGACTATAAATCCGTCTTGTTTGAAGTAAACCTCAAACCTGACATCCCCCACAGGAGCAGAAAATATGAAAAATTTCTCCAAAACAAATTATTGCCTACTAAACAATGGTATTAAAAGTTTCAAAGCCCCTGCCAACATAGCCAACAATGACCCCTAAGGAGAGAAATACACAAATGCCTTATGCACCAACTTAAACAAATGCACTGACATGGCTGTACCCAACAGGAACAAAAACAAGCCACCTTGGTGGACTGTACATATAAATAATTTATACAGAAAAGAAAGAAACTTACTCAGCTTAGTCAACAGAGGAAGAATACCTTCCAAGCTACAAGTCTAAATTAACTTCCCTAGCTAAAGCCAATCATAAGGCATTTTTACCTATGTCTGAAGCCTAAAAGGGAATGCCCAGCTGTGTCTCGAACTTATAGTGGATGGTACCACTCACACTGAACCTGAGGAAATTGTCAACCTGCTAGCCAACAGATTTGGCAATAACTTCATCCCCCTGTCCCCACCAGACATACCCCAGAGCATTCCTGACACCAGTCCTCTATAAAGTATCTTCAAAGAACAGGTCATACAAACACTCTCCAAGGCTAAAAACACGGCTTCTGTGGGACCAGATAACATCTCAGGCTGATTGCTAAACAATCTAACACAAGACCTAGTAGAACCACTCAGCACTTTCTTTAACAATAGCCTGAGAAATGGCTCTGTCCCTGCAGAATGGAGAACAGGAACAATAACCTCCTTGCACAAAGTGGGTCCATCAACTGGCCATGGGAACTTTCAGCTCATAAGCCTAACCCACCTTATCTGCAAAGCCATGGAAAGAATCATCATAGACCTTATCCACAAGGACATAAGGGACCTTCAAACCCTAGATCTAACCAAGTTTGGTATCATCAAGAGTAAATCTTGCTTATTAAACCTAGTGGACTTCTTTGAGAATGTCACCAAAGCCCTGAGTGAGGGAAAAACAGTACATGCTGTCTATCTTGATTTAGCCAAGGCCTTTGACACACTCCCCTATTCAGGTATCAGCTAGGGATTAATCCATACATTATTAGATGAGTAGAAAACTGACTCACCTACAGAACACATACTGTCAAACTTGGGGAGTCCGCCTCCAGCACTAGACCAGTTACCAGTGGGGTACCACGAGGATCTGTGCTGGCCCTCTACTGTTTGGAATCTACTTCTCTGAAGTCCAGCTGAAGGTAGATGGCCTGTGGCTTATAGTGTCTGCAGATGACTGTAAGTTGGGCACAATCATAGAGTGTCACAACAATGTTAACATATTACAGAATGGACTGACACAGGCAAATGATTGGTGTTAAACTCATGGGCTAAAACATAATGCAAGAAATGCTTCATTATCCCCACTGAAAAAAAAGTAGCCACTGCTAATTTTGATATAGATATCATCCCTCTAAGCTCAAACCCAGTGTTGTGAGACTTGTGAGCACAGGTTGATAGTAATCTAAACTTTGATCACCATGTGTCCGTAGTGGTAAGAAAAGCCTTTTACTTCATGCAGCTCATAAATAAGGGCATCACATCCAAGACCAGGGAGGTTATAGCTCCACTGTACTCAACCTTTATCAGACCACTGATTGATTACAATGCTTCCTTCTGTATGTACCTCGTCAGGCACCTGCACCAACTAGAGAGACCACAGAAGTTTCTAACCAAGAGAAACCAGGACCTCCAAAACATGACATACATGGAAAGACTGAAAGCCCTGTCACTGTACTGTGTATCATACAGGCTGCTGAGAGGTGACCTGTGCCTGGCTTACAGGGCAGTCTCGAACCCTGCCGTAATGGCGATGCTGCACATCTGCAAATCAAATGAGACAAGAATAACTCACTCCAGGGATCTCAACCTAGTACGTGACATTAACAGAACAAATCAAATGAGACAGCATTAACTCACTCCAGGGATCTCAACCTAGCCCGTGACATTAACAGAACAAATCAAATGGGACAAGTATAACTCACTCCAGGGATCTCAACCTAGCCCGTGACATTAACAGAACAAATCAAATGAGACAGCATTAACTTACTCCAGGGATCTCAGCCTAGCCCGTGACATTAACAGAACAAATCAAATGAGACAGCATTAACTCACTCCAAGGATCTCAGCCTAGCCCGTGACATTAACAGAACAAATCAAATGAGACAGCATTAACTCACTCCAGGGATCTCAGCCTAGCCCGTGACATTAACAGAACAAATCAAATAAGACAGCATTAACTCACTCAAGGGATCTCAGCCTAGCCCGTGACATTAACAGAACAAATCAAATGGGACAAGTATAACTCACTCCAGGGATCCCAACCTAGCCTGTGATATTAACAGAACAAATCAAATGAGATAGCATTAACTCACTCCAGGGATCACAGCCTAGCCCGTGACATTAACAGAACAAATCAAATGAGACAGCATTAACTCACTCCAGGGATCTCAGCCTAGCCCATGACATTAACAGAACAAATCAAATGAGACAGCATTAACTCACTCCAGGGATCTCAGCCTAGCCCGTGACATTAACAGAACAAATCAAATGGGACAAGTATAACTCACTCCAGGGATCTCAACCTAGCCCGTGACATTAACAGAACAAATCAAATGAGACAGCATTAACTCACTCCAGGGATCTCAGCCTAGCCCGTGACATTAACAGAACAAATCAAATGAGACAGCATTAACTCACTCCAGGGATCTCAGCCTAGCCCGTGACATTAACAGAACAAATCAAATGAGATAGCATTAACTCACTCCAGGGATCTCAGCCTAGCCCGTGACATTAACAGAACAAATCAAATAAGACAGCATTAACTCACTCAAGGGATCTCAGCCTAGCCCGTGACATTAACAGAACAAATCAAATGGGACAAGTATAACTCACTCCAGGGATCCCAACCTAGCCTGTGATATTAACAGAACAAATCAAATGAGATAGCATTAACTCACTCCAGGGATCACAGCCTAGCCCGTGACATTAACAGAACAAATCAAATGAGACAGCATTAACTCACTCCAGGGATCTCAGCCTAGCCCATGACATTAACAGAACAAATCAAATGAGACAGCATTAACTCACTCCAGGGATCTCAGCCTAGCCCGTGACATTAACAGAACAAATCAAATGGGACAAGTATAACTCACTCCAGGGATCCCAACCTAGCCCGTGACATTAACAGAAAATATCAAATGAGACAGCATTAACTCACTCCAGGGATCTCAACCTAGCCCGTGACATTAACAGAACAAATCAAATGAGACAGCATTAACTCACTCCAGGGATCTCAACCTAGCGCGTGACATTAACAGAACAAATCAAATGAGACAGCATTAACTCACTCCAGGGATCTCAGCCTAGCCCGTGACATTAACAGAACAAATCAAATGAGACAGCATTAACTCACTCCAAGGATCTCAGCCTAGCCCGTGACATTAACAGAACAAATCAAATGAGATAGCATTAACTCACTCCAGGGATCTCAGCCTAGCCCGTGACATTAACAGAACAAATCAAATGAGACAGCATTAACTCACTCCAGGGATCTCAGCCTAGCCCGTGACATTAACAGAACAAATCAAATGGGACAAGTATAACTCACTCCAGGGATCCCAACCTAGCCTGTGACATTAACAGAACAAATCAAATGAGACAGCATTAACTCACTCCAGGGATCTCAACCTAGCGCGTGACATTAACAGAACAAATCAAATGAGACAGCATTAACTCACTCCAGGGATCTCAGCCTAGCCCGTGACATTAACAGAACAAATCAAATGAGACAGCATTAACTCACTCCAGGGATCTCAACCTAGCCCGTGACATTAACAGAACAAATCAAATGAGACAGCATTAACTCACTCCAGGGATCTCAACCTAGCCCGTGACATTAACAGAACAAATCAAATGAGACAGCATTAACTCACTCCAGGGATCTCAGCATAGCGCGTGACATTAACAGAACAAATCAAATGAGACAGCATTAACTCATTCCAGGGATCTCAACCTAGCGCGTGACATTAACAGAACAAATCAAATGAGACAGCATTAACTCACTCCAGGGATCTCAACCTAGCCCGTGACATTAACAGAACAAATCAAATGAGACAGCATTAACTCATTCCAGGGATCTCAACCTAGCGCATGACATTAACAGAACAAATCAAATGAGACAGCATTAACTCACTCCAGGGATCTCAACCTAGCCCGCGACATTAACAGAACAAATCAAATGAGACAGCATTAACTCACTCCAGGGATCTCAGCCTAGCCCGTGACATTAACAGAACAAATCAAATGAGATGACATTAACTCACTCCAAGGATCTCAGCCTAGCCCGTGACATTAACAGAACAAATCAAATGAGATAGCATTAACTCATTCCAGGGATCTCAACCTAGCCCGTGACATTAACAGAACAAATCAAATGAGACAGCATTAAATCACTCCAGGGATCTCAGCCTAGCCCGTGACATTAACAGAACAAATCAAATGAGACAACATTAACTCATTCCAGGGATCTCAACCTAGCCCGTGACATCAACAGAACAAATCAAATGAGACAGCATTAAATCACTCCAGGGATCTCAGCCTAGCCCGTGACATTAACAGAACAAATCAAACGAGACAGCATTAACTCACTCCAGGGATCTCAGCTTAGCACGTGACATTAACAGAACAAATCAAATGAGACAAGTATAACTCACTCCAGGGATCACAACCTAGCCCATGACATTAACAAAACAAATCAAATGAGACAGCATTAACTCACTCCAGGGATCTCAACCTAGCACGTGACATTAACAGAACAAATCAGATGAGACATCATTAACTCACTCCAGGGATCTCAACCTAGCCCGTGACAGGTGCCCTTAAATTCTTCCCAGGGGTGACACCTATGTCCCTTACAGACAGGGGCAGATGGCGCTGATCATAGCATAACTCTGCTAACAAAGACCATCTAACGATGGACACTAAGGGTACTCAGGTCATTACATGGCTCGGCTTGTATAGGCCCTAGGGCCATTAGTCTAGACACCTCCTATAAACCTATGAATCTATAAAAACTTCCAAAAGAGGTTATTTGACCAGCTCATTCACTATATTACACATTGTCTAAACAAATATAAGATTCTGGGACAGAGAAAGGCTTTACATTGAATATGATTCTAGGAAAGAACAGGACATAACATGGACTATATTTGGTCAGAGTGGGACACACCTTGGAACATGTTACTGATTCAAAGTGTGTCTTTACTTAAAAAAGTCAAAGGCAGAGTTTTGTGGTAAAATAGCAGTTATGAGACAGCATACAGATATGAAATTAATGAACAACACATTAAAAACTTACACAGTGAATCAGAAAGCTGTGAAGCTATTGAATTGTACAGCTACTTGCTTCTTTGTCATTAACTTCTTATTTTTTATTTTTGTTAGGTCTATGTAACAAACCCAGATGGTACTCCAGCTATTGAAATTCCTGTGGCAGCACATCCAGGCCAATTTAGAGGAATAACAAATGCAGACGGAACTACAAAGCTAGTTGTAAATACACCAGGCACTCGTCAAGACTTAGTTATCATGGTAAGAATGGAGCTAAAAAGCAAGAGCTACAGTGCAACCATTGAAAGGCATGCTTTTTTGGTGTTTAACAGTATTTTGTGTGCTGTTTCTTATGTCTTTTAAATCTGTTAAATAGTTAAAATGACAGCAATGTGTACACAGAAACAGCCATCTGTAATTAGATATTTATTGTTGTAGATCATCATACACGGACCAAGTGAAGTGGTGCATCTGTGAAGCAGTATTTGTGTGTGGGTGGGTGGGTGGGTGGATGGACAGACGGATGGATGGATGAAGGGATTTATTTATTTATTTCAAAATAAGGTAAGTGTACTGCCCTGAACACAGTCCATAACCACACCAGGACAGATTCAAATGATTCACACACAATGGGAGTTTCATAATTTTCAAACATTTTATTACATTTCCCTTATTTATTTTGTCTGTTTCCTTGTTTGTTTGTACGTGTATTTGTTTGATGGATAACTAGACTTGCCGATGAACCTTTTAGCCAGAACTCTAACCATAAGCACAAATAGTGCACGGTCATGAAATTACAAAGAGAATTTGACACAGGAGTACACTGATAAAAATAACATACTGGCAAAACAGGACACTGGACAAATGCATGGAAACAAGACATTGGTGGGATCATTCACTGTCAGGAGAACAGATTAGCAATCTAACACAGCAGAATAAATGACCGACTCGATAAATGACATAGTGGAATGATACAACAAAAGCAACACATCTGTGGCATGACAGATTATTAAGGTGACATAATGGACTGATGCAATAGGGACTGATGCGACAGTAGTGACACAATAGTTACATGACAAATTATGAAGCTAATGCCAAAAAAGAGATCAAAGAGAGAGAGAGAGAGTGTGTCTGTGTGTGTGCGTGTGTGTGTGTGTGTGTGTGTGTGTGTGTGTGTGTGTGTGTGTGTGTGTGTGTGTGTGCATGTTCTTGTTTGTCTGTGTGTGTGCCTGCATGTGTATGCTTATGTTTGTCTGTGTGTGCTTGCATTGTGGATGTTTCTGTGTGTGTATGTGTGTGTGTGTGTGTGTGTGTGTGTGTGTGTGTGTGTGAGTGAGTGTGTGTGTGCGTGTGTGTGTGTTTGCCCTTGTGTATGTGTATGTTTGTCTGTGAGTGCATTTGACTGTGTGTATGCGTATGTTTCTGTGTGTGTGTGTGTGTGTGTGTGTGTGTGTGTGGATGTGTGTGTGTATGTATGTGTGTATGTGTGAGTATATGTGTGTGTGAATATTGAATAAAAAGAAATATCCATGGTATCCCTCGAAGTCTTAGAAATCCCAGTATGCAACCTATTCAAAAACAAACCAAGCAGAAGCTTTGTAGTGTGGAGAATGTGAATTTCACTCCTTGAAATATATTATGCACCTAGTTCAGTAATAAAAACCGAACTTCAACATGCAAACTACAAAATAATAAAACAGTAGGTAGTCCCACAGTTTAGTTTAAAATGGAATATCCTTTATTGAAACACACAAACAAGTGATCCTAGTTGAATATAATGAAAAGCATTAAAGACATTCATTATTTATATATAATTAGGTTATTTGGAGCAAGGGAGTAGTTACAGAGGGTGGTTCTGGGCAAAACCCAATACACTTCCTTGCAAGCTGTGAGTTCCCCTGTCTGACCCAGGTGACTTATACCCTGTATTTAAACTTATTGAAATCACTACTCATTTACCCCAATGCCATATTCAGGGGTAATTTTAATTACCACACTATTAACTGGAAGCCATATACGACACCAAAAGTATAGGCACAGAGATTCCTGGATTTTGTTAACACAAATATCCTGTACCAGATTGTCAGTACAACAACCAGGGGTGCCACCATACTGGATCGGGCCCTCACTAATATGGCAGAGTGCTGCACACCCCCTAGTGTAATATCTTTCTTGGTGAGATCAGACCACAAAATGCTTTCCTTTGAAATAAAACTAAAACCTGGCCCTCCAGCTAACCCTGGAATATTCAGGAACTACTCTAAGGCTAATTTCCTGCTATTAAGTGAGAACCTGGCCAAATGTCAAGCCGCCTATAAACCCTGAGAACACCACTGTCTATGCAGAACTGTTCACAGAAACCATAAACAAGTATGTTGATAGTTGCATAGAGGCAGCTGTACCCATCAGGAAGAAGTATAGAACTAACTCAAAAACAAGCCACCCTGGTGGAATCACAACATCAATAGGCTGTATAACAGGAGGAAGAAAATCATGGCAAAAATTAGGAGGTTCAGCACCCAGCAGAATAAAAGCACTCTCGTCAAACTAAACAGAGGACAAATATAGTCTACCAAAGCCAAATTTGAGGTAAATTTACTCCCAGGCCAATGATAACCACAAAGCATCCTTTAGCTATGTCCGCATCTTCAACAATTGTGTGCAGAGCTCATTGTAAATGGAGCCACATATACTGAGCCAGAAGATATTTCATACCTACTGGCTGAAAAATTCAGCTCCTACTTTACCCCTCTCTCCCTCTCAACCTTCCCTCAAGAAATATCATCAAATATAACTCCCCTGCTCTCACTACGAAACAGGTCCTTACAGCTCTCCCTATGGCCAAGAAGACTGCATCAGTGGGCCCAGACAATATAGCAGGATGCCTTCTAAATAGCATGAAACATTACCTATCAGGCCATCTGGAATTCCTATTTAACTGTAGCCTCCAAACAGGCTTTGTACCTCATGAAAGGAGAACAGCAACAGTCATCCCTCAGCACAAAGGTGGGTCATATACAGACCCTGGAAACTATAGACCCATAAGTTTCACTAGTCTCATATGCAAAGCTATGGAAAGAATTATCATGAAAATGGTTGATAATGATATACCTACACACTGGATACAACCCAATTTGATTTCATCAAGTGTAGGTCATGCCTACTCAACCTGGTGGTCTTCTTTGAGAAGGTCACCAAAGCAATGGATGAGGACAAAATGGTTCACACTGTCTACCTTTAAATGACCAAGGCATTTGACCAATACCTACTTGGGCATTGCTGACAAACTCAAGAGGTTAGACACAAACCCTTATGTCACCTGGTGGATAGCTAACTGCGGAGTCCACCACTACAAAGAGGCCAGTCAGAAGTGCAATCTCTCAGGGATCAGTCCTGGGACCACTCCTTTTTGACATGTACTTGTCTGAAGTCAGGTCCAGTATCAGTGGCCTCTGGCTAACTAAATTTGCAGATGATTGCAAATTAGGAGCTGTCATTGAATACCACACCAACACAAATGGTCTCCAAGAAGGGCTGACACAGACAAACAACTGGTGTCAGAGCCAGAGAGTAAAAGTAAATTCTAAGAAATGCATAATAGTATCCTTCAGGAAGTTATTCATCCTTGGTAACTATCATATTGAAAATACAGCCATTAGAGTTGATCCAGTACTCAGGGACTTATGGACACACATAGACAATAATCTAGCCTTTGACCATCTCATGTCTACAGTAGGAAAATATTCTATGCTGTATAACTTTTAAACAAAGGTATGGCATCTAGATCCAAGGAAGTCATTGTTCTACTGTAATTGGCATTCATCAGATGTTTCATTGAGTAAAATGACCCCTTTGATATGTACCTAACTAGGCATATCCAACAATTGGAACATCCATAGAGGTTCCTCTCTAAAAGAACACACAGCGTAAGTAAAATGTCCTTTGCAAACCACCTCAAGGCCCTATCCTTGTATTCTGTCTCCCACAGGCTGTTGAGGGGAGATCTCTGCCTGGCATACAGGGCATTGTCAGACCCTTCATGTGATGGACCTCCTTTATATCGACAAGACAAACAGCACCAGAATTACCCATTCTAAATATTTAAATCTTGCTTGTGATATAAAGAGGACCTGCTGAAGAGACATGTATGTATTCTAGAAACTACCCTGTGTCTGGAACAGGTTGCCATCCGTGTGAAGCAGAGTTCCTCCATAACCCCATTCAAGTGTAACTTCAGCAATTGGATGGGGAACAGGAAGTTCATCCCTGGTTTGGCACCCATGTCTCTAATGGACACAGGCAACCTGTAAATGGTTAATCTCCCAGGCTCCTGCTTGTAATCAAGGGTACCAGAATTTATCAGAGATTTTGGATGCATGGCTAGGCTTTAAAAGGCCCTTGTGGTCATTAGCCTAGTAATCATCTATGAACCTAAAGTATGTATCTTTTATAAATGAGATGAGCGAGTCCATTCTCCTTAAACTGAAAGGACAGATTTTCAAGCTCTACCTATTAGATCTATGGCAAATGTAACTAAAAAGGCAAACCTTGACCTAGATATCAGGTCCATCATATAATGTTTTACAAAGCTATTTAGAAATTACCATGTAGCCACTGCACGAATGTCACTGAGGGCTGAATTTTAAAAGAAAAAGCTACTAAAGAACTCACAGGTGGTGACCCTTATGAAACGCAGGTAAAATCTTACTTTGTATAATAAAACAAAACCAGATACAGTCAGACATCTATCAAGGGACATTTTAGTTAGTTTTGTCCCAAGAAGTTGGGAGAAGAACTGACGCACATCTATGCTTTTTTTTCCCTACAGGATTTAGTTACATCCAAGTAGCACCTTAACTGATAATGGACATCCATACAGTGGAAAAGTACTCCCGAAGGTTAGACCAAGCCTGAATGAAGATAGACAAATGAATATATTGCTTTAAGTCATGTTTGCCAGCTTCTTTCAGTACAACAGAAGGACTGGTCCTGAGAATAATTATGCCCTTAAGAAAAAAACAAGCACGGAGGCTCATCCAAAAGACAATGACATTCAGAAGTTCTAGCTGAAATAAAAAGCAACCAAGAGAACTGTTTTCTAAGACAGAACTTTAAATTAGCTCAGGCAGGCTTGTGTTCATTTTTCTAAAACAACATATAAATCCTTGGGGGGCACTGTATCACATAATGGAGATCCCATTAGAAAAGCCCCTTTCAGAAAGGATTTCGAGAATTTTAAGGAAGTTCTAGATAAGCCACCCTAACCCTGGTGAAAATCAAAGATGGTCACCGCATGAGCTTTAATTAAAGAATGACTTAAACCAATGCCAATGATACTAGCTAAGTAGTCAAGTATCTACAGATGGAAGCAGAAAAGGGATCTAATCCATTTGAAATTACCCAAACCAAGAAAGGAGTTTTATTTGTCCCTGTAAGTTTTTTCTCATGCTAGGTTTCTTGAAGACAGTGAGAATGTTTATAAAGCTAAAGGAAAAAGTATGATTAATAGCAGCTACTGCAAGTGGGCAAGTCCAGTACTGAGCAACAGGAAGTAACTGGCCAGCTGAGACATGATTGATGAATGGAAACAGCATATGTCTTACTCCTAATAAGAAGGGTTTCTCCACTAGTTGTGATAGAATCATATCTACCAGGGCCACTATGGAGATATGAGAATGACCTTGAAAAACTTCACCTTCTAAATAAGTGTCATCAGCAAGGGGAATGGGGAAAAATTTATATAAGAGTCCAACTGGCCATTCCTGGGTTTGTGTCACTCAAAAGGCTCTCTACTGATGTAATGCAAGACAGAAAGTATCACTACATTTGTGCTGGTTGGATACAAAGAGAACACCTCAAGGTTTCCTCATTTTAAAAAAAAATTCTCATTCAGCAACTGCAGGACTACTTGTGAGTTAGAGATAAAGACTTCTTAAATTTATCCAGCAAGGAATTGGGCTTTAGGGAATGGTAGTTGCAAACAGCAAATTGTTGGCATGGCTAATCCCACATGGTCATAGCTTTTTAGCACTGAAGATAGGCTTATGTTCTCCTTTCTTGTTGATGTACCATACATCTGCCATGTTGTCCATTTGTCTGGTCAAAACTCCTGTTGTAGGGGAGTACTGCATGGCTTGAAGGCTCAGAAAACAGGCACTCATCTCCAGTATGTTGATGTGCCTATAGCGTTTAAAGCCATCTTGGCTCTTTAAAGACTATGTCCATTGTAATACATTCTCCACAGCAGTGACACGGTTTAAAGCCATCTTGGCTCTTTAAAGACTATGTCCATTGTAATACATTCTCCACAGCAATGACACGGTTTAAAGCCATCTTGGCTCTTTAAAGACTATGTCCATTGTAATACATTCTCCACAGCAGTGGCACAGTTTAAAGCCATCTTGGCTCTTTAAAGACTATGTCCATTTTAATACATTCTCCACAGCAGTGGCACGGTTTAAAGCCATCTTGGCTCTTTAAAGACTATGTCCATTGTAATACATTTTCCACAGCAGTGACACGGTTTAAAGCCATCTTGGCTCTTTAAAGACTATGTGCATTGTAATACATTCTCCACAGCAGTGGCATGGTTTAAAGCCATCTTGGCTCTTTAAAGACTATGTCCATTGTAATACATTCTCCACAGCAGTGGCACGGTTTAAAGCCATCTTGGCTCTTTAAAGACTATGTCCATTGTAATACATTCTCCACAGCAGTGACACGGTTTAAAGCCATCTTGGCTCTTTAAAGACTATGTCCATTGTAATACATTCTCCACAGCAGTGGCACGGTTTAAAGCCATCTTGGCTCTTTAAAGACTATGTCCATTGTAATACATTCTCCACAGCAGTGATGCACCTCTGGTAGCTGGAAGAGATGGAACGGATTGGCTAAGGAAAAATTATTGGCATATATCTACCACAATGTCAGAGCTATGCATAAATTAGGTGCTCTGTCAATGCTTTATTCTAAGAGCACTGGACCCAAGGACCACCGGAGAGTTCTTGTATAAATCTGAAGTAATATGGCAATGTATGCTGCCAGGAGATTAATGGCCTTAAGGCAGTAATAAAGCAACACTCTAAAAGACTATAGAACAACAGATCTTTTGGAGTCAAGCTCTCTTGGTGGGGCATCTTGATTTACATAACTGGTTGTCAAGGTTGTGGTCTATGAACATCAGACCTGAGATGTCTGTAGCTGAGACCTTTTTGCATTCAAGGTGATTCCTAGAGAACAATGTAATCCAATGAGAGGCTCACTTACCAACACTAAAACTGTTAAGGCAGGTATATCCAATGAAAGGCGCACTTAGCAGCAATAAAACTGTTATGGTAGGTACATCCAATGAGAGGCTCACTTACCAACAATAAAACTGTTATGGTAGGTACAGTGAGCAGCCAAGCATGCAGACAAAGGAAGTCATTAGTTCCCTGTAGATGAAGGTGCATAACCACCACAGACATGCATGTGATGAAGGCGCATAACCACCACATACATGCGTTTGGTGATGAAGGTGCATAACCACCACAGACATGCGTTTGGTGGTGAAGGTGCATAACCACCACAGACATACATGTGGTAATGAAGGTGCATAACCACCAAAGGCATGCTTGTGGTGATGAAGGTGCATAACCACCACAGACATGCATATGGTGAAGAAGGTGCATAACCACCACAGACATGCATGAGGTGAATATGCTGGGGCTAAGATGAGACCAGCTTGCATAGGTTCTTAGGTTTATAGGTAAATACTAGGCTATCGATTTGCAGACTATTACAAGCCTATCTAATAACCTGAGGTCAGAATCAAACCCTGTACCTTGCACTGGTGAATGTAAAATCTTAACCATTATGCCAACCTAACCACCTAGTTTAGAATTGTTAGTGACAGGCTCTGAATCTAAAACACAGATACATTCAGGTCAGTTTTTGAGATTTTATGTGGGCATAGGCATCCTGATGGTCTAAAGCCACATTTAATCACTTTTTACAAGACCAGGATGAACTAACTCCTCCAACACCATTCAAAATTGGGTTGAATGAGTTTAGGCTGTTAAGTCTAACATGGCCTGAGGGCCTTTGTATATTTTGGTTTCAAAAGGAACCTGGAGTATTACATGGATGTTGTTTGCTCTGCGAGGCCCTCCTGGAGGGTGTGTTTTTCTAAGGCCTTTAAATCCGCTATGCTTCATTTGCTTAAGGAACCTGGAGTATTACATGGATGTTGTTTGCTCTGCGAGGCCCTCCTGGAGGGTGCGTTTTTCTAAGGCCTTTATTACCGCTATGATTCATTTGCTTAAGGAACCTGGAGTATTACATGGATGTTGTTTGCTTTGTGAGGCCCTCCTGGAAGGTGCATTTTTCTAAGGCATTTAGTACCACTATGCTTCATTTGCTTAAGGAACCTGGAGTATTACATGGATGTTGTTTACTCTGCGAGGCCCTCCTGGAGGGTGCGTTTTTCTAAGGCATTTAGTACCGCTATGCTACATTTGCTTCCTATTTTTTGTTTTTCTTTTTTGAAAAGGCACAATATCTGGCACTGGAAAAGATGAGGCAGTAAGGATGATAGAAAGAGGATTTTCTAACCCCTGGATATCTCTGCAGTCCCATGATTGCAGATCTATATTTGTAATCAATTTCGAGGAGCCCCATACCTCCTTCAGAACAAGGAATATATAATATTGGTATACACTCAGTTTTATAAATCATTTAATAAGAGGGAAGCATTTTTCTTGTTTTCCTGTCCAACTGATTCGACACTTTTTTAGGCCAGTTAATCACTCCAAAACTGTAAGTTAGGACAGGAACAGCAAATTGGTTTATAGCCTGGAGTTTGTTCCTAGATGTCGAGACTGTTTTCAGTATTAATTTTAGTCTTCTAAAATATTCATTACTGTGTTTTGTTCACTTTTGTTTATGTCTTATGGCTGATCTTTCATCACTTCCCAAATATTTATACACTCCCTCTTGCTCAAGTTCTTTTATATCACATTCCTGTCCCAAACTGATGTTTTCTTGGTGCTGCAGCTTTCCTGCTTTAAAGGTTGCTTTTGCATATTTATCAAGAACAAATGACATAGGTTCACAGGGTCATAGAATATTACTAGCCTATTGACCTGAGCGTCTTTACAAGCTTAGCCATTAAATCCCAATATAATACTTGTCTATGCCCTAGGTTTTTCTAGCAAGGACTACCCATGCTTATATCATCTGAGAATGCTCGACCATTTGCAGTTGTGCTTTCAGTTTCTCATCTAATGAACTATACAGTTTTAAATCATGAATAAAGAGATGAGAAGTCTTTATACTTTGTTGTTTGTGGCCATGACCTAATCTATTAAGTAGACAGCTTAATGGGTTAAGGGAAAGACAAAAGAGCAGAGGTGACAAAGAATCACTCTGGAATATCCCCCTTTGAATTTTTATCCCTGGAATAATACTTTGCCTTTATCATTGCTTAGCTGTAAAGTGTTTGCCACTGTTTCATGGTTACTGTAAAGTAATTAATCAATGTAGGGTTGTTGTTGTGTCTTTTGGCTTTTCCCGGTTAGGGGGTCGCCACAGCAGAACTCCGGTTCGCTAATGATTGGCAGTAGATTTTTACGTGCCGAGTTGCCGGCCCTGATGCACAACCTTCAAAGAAGGTATGCCCATTCATGCATGTCTCCACACAGAAGACGCTCTAGCTGAGAATCGAACAGGACAACGTCTTACTGTGAGGCGACAACGCTACCACAGCACCACCACCGCAGTCAATTAATCAATGTATGGCGAATCTTATATATTTGTAAGCACTCTTTTATCCATGAATGTGGGATGCTGTAAAATGCATTTTTGTAGTCTATCCATGCCATACTTAGATTCTGCCTCTTTTTACAAATCTTCATTATGACTTTACTTAATAACAAATGATCCTTTGTTCTATGTGACTTTCTTTTGTTACTCTTTTGTTCTGTTGCCATGGTTGAGTTTTCTTTCTAAATGACTATAAACTCTGTTGGCATTAATTCCAGTGCATAGTTTGCACACTGTTGGAAGACAAGTTATTGGTCTATAGTTTGTAGGATATCTTGCAGGTTCACTCTTAAGGCGGAGTATCATTTTCCTGTTGTTAACCAGGTTGGTATCTGTTTGTCATGTCCATATAAGCAGCTCTTACTTATGGCTAAATCTTCATGTAAAGATGTTAATACTTTTAGCCAGAAGTTAGGTACTGCATCTGGGCCTGGGGTTTTCCAGTTAGGAGCTTACCTTAACTTTGTTTCAATTTCTCTGGCAATTACTTCATCCCATTTCATATCCTATATATTTGAACTCCTTACTGTTTCATCAAGCCGTTCAGCAGTTTTGTTATGTACCACAGGGTCTTCATAAATATTTCTCCAAAATGTGTCTATTTTTTATTTATTTATTTTTTTTGGTGGTGTTACTTTTTTTTTTTTTTTTTTGCTTTGTTTCTAGTTCTCTATAAAACATTTTTGGGTCATAAATGAATTGCTTATTTAGTACTTTTCCTTTATAATTATCTGCATATCTTCTAAGTTTTCTGCCTGTGCTGATATCTTTAGTTTATTACTTGCAATGGTGCATGATAGATCCTGGTCGACACAATCCCACTTTCAGGAATTACCAATAAAGTTAGCAAACTAAACGTTAACCCCTTTGTTGTAAGATGGATTGCTAACTGGCTCACAAACCAGACACACACTATCGAAGTGGGTGACTCCACATCAACCAGCAGACCTGTTACCAGGGGGTGCCACAGGGGTCAGTGTTGGGCCCCCTATTGTTTGGTATATACTTCTCAGAAGTTCAGGTGAAAACTAAGGGGTTGTGGCTGACCAAGTTTGCAGATTACTGCAAACTAGGTGCAATCACTGAATCCCCAAATGATGTCAGTATACTCCAGGAGGGTCTCACACAGACCAGCGAGTGGTGTATTAGTCACGGTCTCAAAATGAATGCAAAGAAATACATTATCATTCCCTTCAGCACAGACAACGTCCCCTCACACCTATCAAATCAACAACAATACCCTAAGTACCCATGAAGTGGTAAGGGACCTGAGATCACATGTTGACTGCAACCTTAACTTCGACCACCATGTGTCTACTGTAGTTAGGAAAGCTTTCTACGTGGCATACTTGATTAGTAAAGGCATCACCTCGAGAGCAAAGAAGTTAAAACCCCACTATACTCGGCACTTATCAGGTCTATAATTGAGTATAACACCTTGTTTGGCATGTACTGTGCTAAGCACCTACAGCAATTGGAGAGACCTAACAAACAAGACCAGGGGGCTCCAGCATGTGCCTTACACAGACCGATTAAAGCCCCTGTCATTATACTTCGTATCGTATAGATTTCTTACGGGAGATTTATGCCTGGCCTATAGAGCAATCCAAGTTCCAAACCTAACGTAAATGAAACAGGACTATGGCTACCCATTACAAGGACCTAAATATGGCCTGTAACTTAAATAGGACATGCTGGAGGGACAAATTTATCTCCCAGTGACTGCCATGTCTTTGGAACATGCGATCAATTCATGTGAAACAGAACATCTATGTGACACTGCTCACGAGGAACCTGGATGAGTGGATGCGGAACCATAAATTCTTAGCAGGGATAGAGCCCACAACCATCCTGGACATGGGCAGTCATCATTAAATGCAATCTTGTTTACTGACTAGCATTTCTATGGTGTAACACTGGGATGAAACAGCTAGGCTTAGAATGACCTCTAGGTCGATAGCCTAGTAATCTCCTTTGATCCTATGTTCTTATACTCCACGTTGCTTTTCTCACGTGTTTCTCTCTAAGTATTTTTGTTGATCTGTTCCCTCTTCCAAGCTCCTCTAACAGTGACACGTCTGTCTTAATTGCTTTATACATTTCGCTGTTCAATACTTCCAGGATGGCAATTGATTTCTTCCATACCTTTCCCTTACTGCCCTGTATTTTTGTTGTAAGACTTTATTATCTTTTATTCTGTTTACTTCTGTTATATCGCATGAATTTCTATGAACAGTCCTGATTTCTGTGTTCATTTGTTATATCAAACTTTTAACATTTTGAGTCTTACTGACTTTCTATAGCAATTTGTTTGATTGACGTTAATATGTCTTTCCATCTCTACTAAAGCAAGCAATTCTTCCCTTAGATAATTTTCTTCTAAACTGTGGGCATATTCTTTGTCCTCCATTTTCTACAGGCATTCTACAGAAAGTTCCAGAGCATCTTCCTGTGTCATACATTGCTCTTTCATATGGGATTTCACTGGTCTATCACTTCAGAACACTGACTGATTCGGAGTTGCCACAGTTTCCTGTTCCTTCCCTTGCTGCACAACTGAACTTTTGTTCCAGCTTCCTATGGAAAGCTCAAAAGTATCTTCATATGGAAACTGGTCAGAATTCTCATTTCACTTAAAATATAAACATCATTGGCAATTTTTTTATCAGGTTTTGTGTTGTCTCCCAGTACTTGGTTTCCATAAGTTGGTCCTTTTATAACATGTAGAGTATTATTTTTTATAAATTCTTCCATTTTTTGGTCAAATTTTCACAATGACTGAGAAATATCATTGGTTTATAACTCATGTGTCCTATTACACTGTAATAACTCAGTGTTAATTTTAATGAAAGCAGCTGAATAAAAATATTTGTATAATTGCCTGGCGCATTTCTCCCCGGGCCTCCTCTAAAAATGGGCTCTGTCCCAGATGGACTTTCTCATTAAACAAATGTTAAAAATAAAAAAATAAGTTCTTTCAGGACTAACATTTCCTTTGGAAACCAATATTAACTTATTACCAAAGAAATAGTTTTAGGAATTATATTGTGTGCAAATCGGAGTACTTAATAGCTTAAAGTCTACTGTACCCTATACAATACCCAATATATTATTTATCCCAGTGGGTTGACCTACTGCCTGATGGTAACCAGCAATCACAGCTTGATCCAGTAACCTTTTATCTTTGGAGCTTGGTGAGCATGATTTCTCCATTCAAAGTTGTTTGGAAAATTTAAGTTTCCAGGAAGTTAAAAGTATGCTACTATTAAAGAGATAACACATTTCCCTAATAACATTGTCATTATCATCCTTAGCTAATTTTGAGGTGTTGCAGAAACCAACAACATCCAGAGATAGCTTACCAATAGTAATGTTAACACTGATATTTTTGACTTTTTAACTGTTTTAATATATTTTTGAAAATCTGGCAAAATCATGGGGAAGTGATTGTGTCTGAATCATGGTTTACTAACTATGATGAAATCATAATTTACATCATAAACCCTACACTGAAGTTTTAAAAATATCTTCTTGAGGATTCTTTCATTTGTCATTAAAAATTACTTAATACACTTTATACACTTATAAACATCCAGCATTAGCAGGTGTTAATCTGGAAAAAATTCCAATATTTTGTGTTATGCTGAGCTATCATTTTATTACCACAATGACTGAGATAAAAAAATCCATTCCAAAGGCATGCTTTTAACACTAATGGTTTCCACAAGCTACTGTATTTCACCCCATTATATATACAAGGATCAGTAAAAAATGAAAGGCTGAAACAGTCACAAACTAAGAACAAAAATAAAATAAAAACCACGATCAGCGGGAAACGTGGGGTCCAACTTTAATAGTTAAGTAAAACAACTTAAAAACAACTTGGTGCTTTCTCCCTAAAATACACTAGGCTGAACACACCAGGGACATTAGAAATACAAGTACACACAGTGCTCTATACACGGACAGTGTCGGTTGTGAACATTTCAGAACATTTATATTTTTATCATTGATAGGGTGTATCTTAATGGAAGAGGTGGGAATGACAAGCTGAAGGTGGAAGCACAAGAAACTAAATGACAACTTAGATTAAATGCAACACAGAAACCTTGTCTGAATGACCACGCCTCCATTGCTGCTGTTTTAAAACAGAGGGCTAATGTACTTCAGTGTTTTTAATTTGTATTGAGTGTGTGTAGAAATGGTTACTATGGTTGGAGAAGTCAATTGTCAAGGTAAATTATTTAGACAAATGGAGAACAGTTTTTTGGAAGTGTAAAACATTGTTTGTCTCTTCTGATTGGCTGATGTGTTAATCATGTATTTAAACATGAATGCTTTTATTATACTCATGACTCTGAAGAAGTCTGGTGTATTTTAGGGCGAAAGCGCTAAGTCATTTTTAAGTCATTTTACTTGACTATTAAAGTTGCATCCTGAGTTACCCATTGACTGTGGTTTTTATTTTATAAATACAAGGATGCCTCAAGTTGGCATAATGGTTAAGTTCTTCGCCTCCCATGCATAAGGTACAAGGTTCAATCCTGACCTCCAACCAATGCATGTTTGGAGTTTGCACATTCTTCCTGTGTCTCTGTGGGGTTTCTTCCCATATCCAAAAAAACATGCTGAGGGTTTCCATCTCAAACTCACCAATGAACGGAGCTGTAGGCAGCACCACAGTCTCTACATGGTGCCCTATAGGGGGAAGAGTTCTACAAACCAACCCCTTTGGGCATCTACTGTGGTGCGCAGTATCCCAAGACAGGAGAACATGGAACACAGAATGTGTGCCGGGGCAGGACTAGCCACTCGACACTGTAAAAATATGGTTCCAGGTGATTCGGTCATGTTGACTAATGTCACCAAAATGAGCATGGGTAGTTACCAGTGATAAGTGGGTTGAGGACCTGGCCTACTCTGACATATGCCAGGGACCCTTGCTAACAGTGGCAGGGGTATATGTGCCCCTATTGGCCAGTGTGTGCCCACCATAAACCCCAGCAGCCCTTGGTCAATAAGCTGGCTATCCAGTGTCTAGTTGGCCAGCCTGGGGTACCTGGGATAGCTCTTTTGAGCGAAAGCTGGATGTAAAACCAAAACCAACCAACCTGCCAAACATGAACTGAGAGTTGCTATGCTTAATGTAGGTTCACTGACAGGATGCAGCTTGAAAATGGATGACATGATACAGAGGAGGCTGGACATCCTACATATCCAAGAGACAAGATGGAACAGCAGTGCAGCAAAGCCATTTGGCTTGGGATCCAGACTGTACTACTCAGGAGGAGGACAGGCTAGAAATGGTGTAGGAATTGTGGTAAGAGATAGGCTTCAGAAGGCAGCAAAGGACATCATCAGAATTAGTGACAGACTCATGGTAATCAGACTCCAGTGTAATGATAGGGCAGTATTCATAATCTCAGCCTATGCCCCACAACAGGGTTGTGATAGTTGATTTATTTATTATTTATTGCCATTTGTTAACCAGTTTGGTCCAACTGAGCCAGGGACCCACTTTCAGTGGAGACCCGAGGAGAAAAGCTCCAGATACAAGTAACAATTATACAACCCACACTGTGAAAGTAGCGGATTCCAAATCCGACATCAGACCAGTGACAAGTGGAGTACCACAGGGTTCAGTCATGGGTCCTCTCCTGTTTGGTATCTACTTCTCTGAAGTGCAGGCCAACACAGAAGGTCTTTGGCTAACAAAGTTTGCAGATGACTGCAAACTAGGAGCCATAATCGAAACTCCTAACGATGTGGACAAACTACAAAAGGGCCTCACCGAGACAGATACATGGTGTCAAAGCCAGAGCCTGAAGCTCAATGCCAAAAAGTGTATTGTCATCCCCTTTGGTAAAAACTCTGTACCCATGAACTACCACATAGCTGGTAGTCTACTTAATGCCAAAAATGTGATAAGAGACCTTGGGACGCAGGTGGACAGTAGTCTCTCCTTTGATAATCACATCGCCACAGTGGTCAGGAAATCTTTCTACATGGCTCATCTCATCACAAAAGGATTCTCATCCAGAAAAAAAGAGGTCATTGTTCCCCTCTACTCATCACTCATTAGACCCATTATAGAGTGCAACGCTCCTTTTGGTATGTATCTCACAAGACATCTACAACAACTGGAAAGGCCACAGAAATACCTCACAAAGAGGATTACTGGCCTCAAACAGATGCCCTATGCAGACCATCTCAAAAAACTGCAGCTTTACTCCATCGCATATCGCCTACTCAGGGGCGATCTCTGCCTAACATACAAAGCTATGTCAAACCCAGAGCTGTTGGACATGCTCCACTTAAAGAAATCCCAATCCCTCCGAGCTACATGCTCTAGGGACCTAAACCTTGTCACCACAATAAACAGAACATGCTGGAGGGATAGATTCCTGTCCCAGAGACTTCCCATACTCTGGAACAGACTACCTATCTATGTCAAACAGAGCTCCTCATTAGCAATCTTCAAGAAAAATCTTGATGATTGGATGGGAAATGGGAAATTCACCCCGGGGATCACTTCTGTGGCTCTACTCGACAGGGGCACAGGAAAATAATTTTCTTGGGTGGCAAAAGTCAGGGTACATTTTTTGGCTAGGCTTGTATGGGCCCTAGGGCCGATAGCCTAGTACCTACCTATGAACCTATGAACCTAAGAGAGAGCTACAATTACAATAGGTATACTAACAAGAAGTTATGCATCAAAAATAAAATCAACTATTTTAAACAGTTGTGTTCTAGTTGCAGAATGAAAGTAAAGCAACAGCAGTTACAGGACCTACTAGATAAAGCAGGACAACATGAATTACTGTTTATAATGTGTGACTTAAATGCACATATTGGGAAAGACAGAACAGGATATGAGAACTGCTTGGGTCTTCATGGGTGGGGTAACAGGAATAAAGAAGGAGAAGCCATTCTAGACTTCTGTCTAGCAAATGGCTTGCTAGTAGTTAACAAATGGTTCAGAAAGAGAGACAGTCACAAGATCACATACAAAAGTAGCCAACATGCAACTCAGGTAGACTTCCTCCTAGTAAGGAAAAGGAACTGGGGTAGAATTTGTGATTGCAAAGTCATCCCCAGTGAAACAGTCGGCCCACAGCATAAACCACTAGTTGCCGTAATCAGCTAGAAGCAGTGGTCAGAGAAGATTCTAAGGTCAACAGAGACCAGGCTGAAGACCTGGACGTTGACTGGAGAGAAAGTTTAATAGTTCAAGTAATTACTCAGTGCTCTAGCACTCCAAGAAGAGGCATGAATAAGGACTACAGAAAAGATATGTGGCCAAGCCAGGTATGGAAATAAGGTACATAAGGAAAGGTGGTGGTGGAGTGCAGAAGTCCAGGAAGTCATCAAAAGAAAGATGGAGTGCAGGAAGATGTGGGAGACAGAAAAGACTGACCAGGCTAGGAAGGAATACTGGTTGGCTAACAAAAAAGTTAAGAAAAAAGTTGCAATAGCAAAGAATAGGGCATCAGAGTCACTGTACCAACTTCTGGAAAGTGACTCAGTAAGGGGCACAAAGAAACTATATCAGGTTGCAAGGCAAAGACAGAAAGATAAAGAAGATAGTCAGACACCCTTCATAAGGGATGCCAGCAACACCCTGCTCACCAGCCCAAAGGACATCAAAGGCAGATGGAAGGAGTACATCCAGCAGCTTCTGAATGAAGAAAACCCCACAGAAGTTATACTGCCCCAAATACAGCCTACAATGAGAGAAGAAGAGGAGCCCACCCTAGAAGGAGTAAGAACAGCACTTAGGAAAATTAAGTCAGTGAAAGCAGCAGGCTCAGATGAGGTCACAGCAGAGATGATAAAGATGCTGGGTGAGATGGGGAGAAATGGCTCCTGAGGGTAATAATAGCAGTGTGAAGAGAAAGGCGTATCCCAGATGACTGGAGAATAAGCATACTCATGCCAGTGTACAAGAACAAAGGGGACATCCACAAATGTGGGCAGTACAGAGGCATCAAACTCTTATCACATAGGTTCATAGATAGGTACTAGGCTATCGGCCCAAGGGCCTAAGTAAGCCTAGCCAACAAGGCTCCCTGGTTTACACCACTCAAAAAAGTTAATTTCCTGTGTCCCTGTCGAGCAGAGCCACAGAAGTGATCCCCGAGGTGTATTTCCTATGTCGCATCCACTCATCAAGATTTTTCTTGAAGAGTGCTAATGAGGAACTTTACTTGACATAGATGGGTAGTTTGTTCCAGAGCATAGGAAGTCTCTGGGACAGCAATCTACCCCTCCAGTATGTCCTGTTTTTGTGGTGACAAGGTTTAGCTCTCTAGAGCGTGTAGCTCGGAGGGATTGGGATTTCTTTAGGTGTAGCATGTCCAACAACTCTGGGTTTAACATAGCTTTATATGTTAGGCAGAGATCTCCTCAGAGTAGGCCATATGCTACATTGTAAAGCTGGAGTTTTTTGAGACTGTCAGTGTAGGGCATCTGTTTGAGGCCAGTAATCCTCTTTGTGAGGTACATCTGTGACCTTTCCAGCTGCTGCAGATGTCTAGTGAGGTACATTTAAAAAGGGGTGTTGTACTCTAAAATGGGTCTAATGAGTGCAGAGTAGAGGGGAACAATGACCTCTTTTTTCCTGGATGAGAACCCTTTTGTGATGAGGTGTGCCACATAGAAGGATTCCCTGACTACTGTGGGGATGTGATTATCAAAGGAGAGTCTACTGTCCACCTGGGTCCCTAGGTCTCTTATCATACATTTGGCATTAAGTAGACTGCTGTTTATGTGGTAGTTCATGGGTACAGAGTTTTTACCAAAGGAGATGACAATGCACTTTTTGGCATTGCGCTTGAGGCCATGCCTCTGACACCAGGCATCTGTCTCAGTGAGGCCCTTCTGTAGGATGTCCACATCATTTGGGGACTCGACTATGGCTCCTAGTTTGCAGTCACCTGCAAACTTCATTAGCCAGAGGCCTTCTGTGTTAGCCTGTGCTTCAGAGAAGTAGATACCAAACAGGAGAGGTCCCAGGACTGAACCCTGTGGTACTCCACTTGTCACTGGTTTGAAGTCAGATTTGGAGTCTGCAACTTTTACAGTGTGGGTTCTGTCAGTGAGCCACTTGGCAACCCATCTTGTGATGTAGAGATCTATACCTAGTTTAGTGAGTTTAGCTATAATTCCAGAATGGGGAATGGTGTTGAAAGCCTTGGTGAGGTTAAGATAGGCTGTGTGAACCACCTTACTCTCGTCTACGGCTTTGGTGACTGCCTCAAAGAAGTCGATCAGGTGCAGAAGGCATGATCTGCCTTTCACAAACCCAAACTGGGTCAAGTCCAGAGTTTGGAGGTTACCAATGTCTTTGTTTATGAGTTCCATGATGATATGTTCCATGGCCTTGCAGAACAGGCTCATCAGGCTAATAGGGTGATAATTCCCATGATCAGTGGTGGCTCCCCCTTTGTGGAGTGGGATAACTATTGCTGTGCGCCATTCAGTGGGCACAAAGCCTGACGTGAGACTATGATTGAACATAGTACTTAGGTGGGGAGCCAGTTCGTTCTGAAGTTCATGTAAAACACAGCCTGGGATGTTGTCCAGTCCAATGGATGCTGTGTTTTTGGTTTTAGAGAGTGCAGTTTTTACCTGCATAGATGTAATTACAGGGACTCTGCATTCTTCCTGTATAGATATGGGCCTTTTATGGGGTGGGGGGTAAAGTTAGCACTGAACCTAACTGCCAGGATGTTGGCAGTATCAGTTGGTTCTGTAATTTTCTTGCCTTTGTGCTGTAACTCAGAGCAGATCTGGGCGTTGCTATCGATATTCTTGACATAGCTATAGAATGCTTTGTGGTTGCCCTTAGAATCAGTGGCAATTTTGTTTTCATAGCTAGCTTTGGAGAATCTTATAAGGGATCTTCTTACTGAGGCTGACCAGGGAGCTCCTCCACTCATGGGATTTTCCTCTCTTTTGCAACAGTTTCTTCCTTCTGTTGTAGAGTTTGTTTATGGCAGGGGAGCACCAGAATGGCTTCCTTTTTTTCAAGGATAGCATCTTAGTTCTGTTTGGGATATCACGATCCATGCACTCGTATAAGTGCTTATAGAGTGCATTTGTGTAGGATTCAGCAGTCGTAACTGTATTGTCCATCTGCATGTGTGTCATCAAGTTTGCCACTTCTGTCTTAAGAAGCATGAAGTTGGCTTTAGAGAAATTTTTTACAGTGGTGATTAGTTTATGGTCAGATCTGACCAATGAGGAGTTGACTTCAGGTGTGGAACACCGGTCACTCATTTTGGTAATGACTAGGTCTAGGATATTGTTGCCCCTGGTGGGGTTGTGGATAAGTTGATCCAGGGCATTGGAATTTATGAATTCCAGAAATCATTGAGCAACAGAGTTGGTACATGAGTAGTTTTCCCAGTTAATAGTGGGGTAGTTGAAATCGCCCATTATTGGGGTGTTTGGTTGAACCCTAATATTTTCCAGTATATCAAGAAAGGAGGAGTGGGAATCCTGGGGCATGGTGGGTGATCTGTAGCAAGATACAATTTGGACTGCAGTTTTGCCCAGAGTTAGTTGCACTTGGATAACCTCAGATGGATTATGCTGTGCAACTAGCCTGGAGTTGTGGATATCCTTAATGAATATGGATACACCTTCACCTTTGGTGTTCTGGTCCAGGTTAGATGGCCGAAAAGTGTGGTATGAGTTATAGCCTGGTAATGCAGGGGTGCTCTCTAGAGCCTTGAACTAGGTCTCAGTCACTCCACTGATATCAATGTTCTCCATTTTAAGGAGTGCGTCGAGTGAGTGCATTTTGAGATTTAGACTTCTTGCATGAAAGTTCTGGAGAGAGTGATTGATAAACGGATACACAGAGTAGTAGAATGTAAAATTGAAGATGAGCAGTTCAGATTCAGATGAGGATGCAGCACAATTGACCTGATATTTGCAGTGAGACAGATACTTGAGAAGAAGCTAGAGATGAGGAGATAGTCTAGCTAGGCATTCCTAAACCTTGATAAAGCATGTGACAAGGTCTCATGAAAGTTGATCTGGGTAATACTGTGGTGGTTTGAAGTCCCAGAAACATTGGTAGAATTAGTGCAGACTATGTACAAGGACCCAATGACTCAAGTACGAACAGTCTTTGGCCTCACAGAGGAGTTCCCACTGGGAGTGGGTGTACACCAGGGTTCAGCTCTGAGTCCACTGCTGTTCATACTGGTGATGGACTACATTAGCAAACAGGTTGGAGGGGACAGATCAACAAAGTTTCTGTATGCAGACAATGTGGCATTACAGGCAGATTCTGAGCTATGGAACAGGTAAACAGCTTCAGCTTTGTGGGAAGGGTGGTTGAGGAGAAGGGAAGTCTGAATGAAGAGGTCAAAGCTAGAATCAGAGGGGCTGCAGCCAACTGGCATAGACTGCCAGGTATAGTCTATGACAGAAGACTGCAAAAGAAGCTAAAAAGTAAGGTGTACAAGACAGTGGTACAACCAGTACTACTGTATGGCACAGAAACCTGGGCAGTAAAGGCAGAACAGTTGAAGAAGCTAGAGGTGATGCAAATGCAGTTCCGGAGAAGGGTGGTAGGATGTGCATTGTGGGAGAGAGGAAGAAATGAGAACATGAGTGCAGAGGCCAAAGTAGCTCCAATTGCAGAAAAGATGAAAGAGAACAAATTACAGTGGTTTGGACACGTGCAGAAAAGCAGAAGACAATCTGGTGAGGAAGATTTGGGACAGACAGGAAGATGGTAAGAGGAAGTGAGGATGTCCAGCAAAGAGGTGGATGGATTGTGTGAAAGAAGATCTGCGTCAGTCAGGCATGAGTGTTGAAGGAGTAAGGAATGTGGCACTGAATCCAGAGAGTTGGGGACAGTTAATACGATACCCCAACCCCATGTGGAAAAAATGGGAAAAAGGGGGCTGATGATGATGATGACCTCAAGTCACTGCTTAAGTAGGCAGCGTGTTTATACTTTTGTCCTGAAGGAGCAGGAAGTGGAGAGATGTCTGCAAATAGTAATTTAATTCACCTTTAATAAACTACTTTACTTCCTCCATAAAATCACCATTCATGGATCTATACATGTTGTTTGCGCCTATCGCTACCACAACAAAGCTGTATCTTACATCTCAGGCATGTAACTTTATAATTAATAATTTAATAGCAATAATGTGACAGCTATTTAGGCTGCAAACTGTAACTCCATTTTGAGCAGTTCTAAATACCATATTTCTTAACCTCTGCTCATGGAGTCCTGATTTACATACTCATGATTAATTTCCCAGCAGTTTTTAGTAATTGCAGCAGGTTATGTACTGAGACTAATCTCTTCTGAGTTATCATTCCTAGTATTATCAATGAAGTCAAACAAGATAGTGATACATGCTAGTCCTCCTCCCAATGCATCTTTCTTTTCTATGGCCTAGTAAATAAACAGAAGTTTTAGAAATTGCAGTTAGTTTTGTAATGTTCTTTTGCCATTAGCATTTATTTTTCCTGCCTCAGTACGTAAACCGGCTGTACTCTAATCCATAATCAGGGGATATGCCCCAAGACACTGGGATATGCCCCAAGGCACAGGGATATGCCCAGGACAGTTTAAGTGGAGTTGTTATAAGCACTTACTCTCATTGCCAGTAGCCTACTAATTCACGGTGAACAATGGCTTTAGATTATGGTCACTGCTGATACAGTACCACGGCCACATGTATAAAAATAGGAAAAAGGGGTTGTGGATGGATGGACAGATGGTCATCATGTAGAAAGACAGAAATGTATTTTTGCCTTAACATCACTCTCATTCTGACAATTGTACAATGCCCTGAGAAAAACTGTTTCAGTAAAATAGCCATCCACAATACTACACCAGGGTAAAACATTATTCTAATGCAACAGTGCTGTGAGTGCTGAATGTTCCTAGCAGTAGGTACGAGACAAGACCCTAACTGCTTACAAATGCTGCAAATACAACCCTACTGCGCATATTGCATTTTGTTGCAATATACGGTATTCACAATAGAAATACACCCAATACCATTTTCCAGTCATAATTCTATTTTTCTAGAAATATAAGACCTGGGTATTCATGTGTACTACTGAAAATAGATGCTGTCCTGCTCACAATGCCAGGGATAAGAAGGTACTTCAGGAGTTTATTCTGTAATACTGTCTATGCATGCAGAAGATACAATGTCTGTAGATTGTAAGTCGGAATATTTTAAAGACTTGATCAAACACACAGCAGTAATCATTAAAAAGAATAAAAAGGACATTGTTCACGATTGCTTCACCTTGAAATGCAGATACAATCCACTCAGGTGTAGCACATTCCAAGCAGCTATGAAAATGGTCTGTTTGGCTTATATTTACAAAATCTAAAGGAGGATAGTAAAGCCCTCCAATTATCTTTGTCATAGGCTGGAGAGACAAACTCCCTTCACTGGACAAAAGGTCTTTACATCCCTTAAAATGTTAGCACAAATGATTACAGAGAGGAGGAGAAAACAAACAACCGCTGTCTTACACAACAAAACATTAACAATTTTATGTGTGGTTTGTTTTGTCAGATACACTCCTTGATATTTTGAGGCCTTACTCCATGGTGTACATAGTTTTTTAGCTGGACTGCTGCTAGCACAGATCAATGAACAAATTCATGCATTACTAAATTGTACTATTACACTGTTACTGTGATTTAAACTATTGAATTGTCATTTTTTTATTTATTATTTCATATTCATCTAGGGGTTGACATGACTTTATTTAAATAGCTGATACTTTTATTTCCTGTCTGATGGATTTTGTGTTGTGCTGTTCACTTGTATTTACTCTTTAAAGCATTGCTGTTTTGCTGTTTTAATTTTATATTGCTCTGAAGAAAATCACCATAATAAATTGGAAGATGGAAACTGAAGTGTCCTTATTAAAATTTTAGAGTCCATTAGGGACCTAACAACTGGGAAATCACCAGGAGCTTATCATATTGTGACAGGGCTCAATAACACCTGGTGGTTCATAATAGGGTATTCAAACATTTGGAGGAACTTGTAGGCCATCTATTGCTATCCCTTTTTAAGTATATATATATATATATATATATATATATATATATATATATATATATGTATATATATATATATATATATATATAAATGATCACCTTCTATGCCACTCAAATAAAAAGGTTTGATCTGCCCTTTCTTATGGAAGGATTCCATTAAGGGTCACTCATAGGTTCATAGGTCAGTGCATAAGTTGGTACTAGGGACTATATAACCCTAGCCATAACAATTCCCTGGCTATTTCTTCCCACAGTATTTACTTCCCTGTAATGTAATGAAGCAGAATATAAAACACATACATCTATACAGGTGGTAAATAAGTTAGTAAGCAGCAGCTCAGACCTTATCTTATCTGCATTGTGATACAGCAGAGCCTTGATTCTACGCATTTGCAGGTTATTAACCAGGCTTGCAGAAGTTCAAACGTTAAAAGCTAAAAATTTATGCTTAAACAATAATGGTAAACAGATTTGTAGCATTGGAATGACATATTTCTCAATTTATTTCTCCATCAAGTAAGATGATCTTCCATGCCTGTGTAGTTTTGTTGAAACTTCACAAATGGGTAATTCAGATGTAGAAGACACACTCTTGCCTCTTTTTGCACAGATTGCAAGTGGAGACGCTCTTTTGTTTTTTGGAAAGTGTATATAAATATCATATCTATGAAGAATATTCCTGAATAATTACTGCAAATGTTCTTCTGCTTTTGCTGTTCCCTTGAACATTATGTCACAGAGTAGGCCATTTGTCTTACAGAGTCCTTAATAAATGTGTAAGATGTGCAAAACATCCATAGTCTCAATTCTAGCTGAATAAAGAAGTTCATTTAGTCAAGCTCAGGTCAGTGAGCAAATCATTTTCCCAGAGTACTCTGGTCTCAAAAAAGGTATAATATATTTTCTACGAGATCAGATGGTAAGGACTATGAGTGGATTACTTACCTTATAATCCATTGCCATGATTTGGATTTTCTCTTCTCTTGGAAATGATTGACAAAGACATAGACAAACTTTAGACACTAAACCCAAAACAGTTTGGCTTTGTCAATGGAAAGTCATGCTTATGAAACCTGGTGAACTTCTCTGAGAAGGTCAAGGCAGTGGGTGAGGAGAAAACAGTGCATACTGCCTACCGTGACCTGGCTAAGGTATTCAGTACAATACCCCACTCAGGTATAGTTGGCAAACTCACCAAACTTGTCATAACCCCCTAGTTAACTGACTGAATTGCCAGCTAGCTCACAGACAGGGCCCAGGAAGTCAGAACAGCTAGCTCACAGACGGGACCTAGGAAGTCAGAACAGCTAGCTCACAAACAGGACCACCTCCACTAAGAGACAGGTCACCAGTGGGGTACCTCAGGGCTCCATGCTGGGATCTCTGCTATTTGACATCTACATTCTGGTAAGGTAAAGGCTAATGTCAAAAGCCTTTGGCTGACCAAGTCCACAGATGACTGCAAATTACCAAGAAATGCATTTTAGTGCCTTTTGGGAAATCAGCCACCCAGGATAATTACTCCAGTGGTAAGACACCCCTAAGATTTGACCGAGTTCGGTTCGACACTCAGCTAGAGCGTCTTCTGCGTGGAGACATGCGTGAATGGGCATTCCTTCGTTGAAGGTTGTGCATCAGGGCTGGCAACTCGGTAGGTAAAAATCAACTGCCCATCATTAGCGGACCGGAGTTCCGCTGTGGCGAGCCCTAACCAGGAAAAATCCGAAAGACACAACAAGTTAGGTATCTGGGAAAATATGTAGACAACATCTGGCCTTGACCAACATGTGGCTAAGGTAGTAAGAAAACCATTCTATGTTACCCAGTTTATAACTAAGGGGCATGGCATCAGGTCCAAGGAAGTCATAGTGCCACTTTATTCAGCCCTTAAGAGACCCACCATTGAGTAAAATGCCCCCTTCAGCATGTACCTGACCAGATACATGCAACAGTTGGGATATCCACAAAGCTTCCTTACCAGGAGAATCCAGGGTATAAATGCATTGCCATATATGAAGCACCTTAAAGTCCTGTCTATATAGTCGGTCTCCTACAGGTCACTGAGATGTGATATCTATGCTTGGCATACAAGGCATCCTAAGATCCAGCTCTAAATGACCTTTTGTAGATATGCAAAACAAATAGCATCAGAACCAGTACATTCAAGGGTTCAAATATTGCTTGTGACATAAATAGGAAATGGCTAGACAAATATGTGTCTCAGGATCTTCGACATGTTCGCTAGACAGATATGTGTCTCAGAGAATCCCCATGCTCTGAAACAGGCTGTCCATCTATGTGAAGAGCAGAGTTCTTCCCTGACCCTACTTTAAGTGTAACCTTGACAAATGGATATGAAATTGCAAGTTCATTCCAGCTCTGGCCCCCATGTCATGTCTCTGATAGATAGAAGCAGACAGTAACTATGCCCAAACTAACATAACCACCTCCCACACAACCTTTACAAATTCCTAACAAACTCCCTCCTAATAAGTGCCTATGATACATAATGACACAATTAGGCTGGGTTGTATGCTTAAGCTTGCAAAGGTCCTTATGGTCATTAGCCTGGTATTTTCCTGAGAGCTAGATCCAAAGTCATGTTATTTGAGACATTAAAATGAGAACCTAATGCTCAGTTATCACCTATATGAGATCCATGTGATACTCCACTCTCTGTCAGTACTCACCAGAAATATCTAAAACATCTGATGAATGTCACACAAGCTTTTCAAGAAAATGTCTTTAATATTAAATCTAATGTCCTACAGCAAGTTAAACTGGCTAATAAGATCTTAAAATTACTCACTACAGAAACTCAACAATCTATTGCTGTAACTCTCTTAATCCCAAGACTTGAACATTCTCTTTCAATTATAGCTCCTTTCTCAGGGCAAAATGTTACTCTACTAAAACTCGCTGAAAGTAAAGTGCTATGATTTATCTGTCTGTCTGTCTTTCTCTGCTGAAAACCATCATATCACTGTCAGCAAGAATAGATGGCTCCCCATCTCAGCAAGGTCCAACTCCCTGTTTAACACCTTGAGCTTTAAGCTTTATAAACATACATATTGCCTACCTCTAATAAGTAAGTTAACCTTTCCCAAACCAATCTATTCACTCTGAAGTATCTCATCACACACAGAGCCTAATTGTCACCTACTACTTGTGAACAATTGTTCAGCAAGCATACCCGTTCCTCTTGGTGTAGCCTAGCTAATCATATTACTGATCTTACCAAGCTGATTCTTTTAAAGAAAAGGTTGAAATCCCACTTAATTCAGCAATACAAATGTGTCTGCTTTGGGGATGCTAGATAACATCACATACAACTGGAATTTTTTTTAGTTTACACATCTACTTTCTCATGATTATAATATATGTCTCTTGTCTTGTATCACCACCATTGCACAGAATATGGTGACTTAATTATTCCAGATGATGACTAAATGTGTGGCTATGAATATACTAACTTTGTTTCTGTTTTGAGATGGGACTGTATAAAAACTGTTCTTTGTACATCTCCATCCTGATGTATAATGTATTTTATGATGTCATGTGTGTATTATATATTTAATTTGGTGGCATTATAGACTTTTTCTTACTGTCAAAATGCAATGGCTAAACTTACTGCCTTGTGCTGAGGTCATGGCCGAAAAGTGTCTGTGGAAAGGTTACCAAATCAATAAAAACAATAAAAAATTAACCACAGAAAACTTACTGAGCCTGCTAGCATTCTGAAGTACTTTAAAACTGCACAAAAAGACTCTGCTGGGCTGTACGAAAACTAATTGAGTCCTCACCTACAATTGTTCAACTGAGATCCCATCTGTCTGAGCTAGTGGTAACCCAGATGGATGTAACATATCCCATGACACTTATCAAAAAGAGTAGAGGTACTTTGTTTTTTTAAAAAAAAAATGACATAGAACATTATTAACAAACTTACATATTTACACATTTATACAGTGTACAGATTTCCATTCATTCTGTTATTGTCAGACAATTATAGATATCTTGCTTTTTATTATTATGTTAAATCTTCATTATCATATTTGAACCCCACTCCCTTTTCCACAAACATCTATTTTTTTCTTAAAATTAGCAATACTCTTCATTTACCATGACTTCATTTAACCTTTCATTCCAAACAGTCCACACAACATAAAAAATACTTGTATCTATTTTGTTAACATCCTCCTTATTTTTATGGCTATAATATCCACACATAATCAAATCCATATTTATTTCATTTAATCCTTTATATTTTCAAAGACATTTTCTTTACACAATTTTTCTTATAATTTTACAAACCTTGTACATTGTAAGAAAACGTGTAGTTTCTTCTTTACCACAATATATGCAAACTTTGAAAATTTCCTTTTACTGCTAATTTATTAATCACTAATCTCCATAAAAAGTCTTGACATTCTACTTGCTTGTTACAGCGTGCTTTTTGTACATTTATAGCTTTAACTTTTTCATTCAGTAGCTCAGGCCAAGGATTAACATAATAATATTGCATCATGATATTTTTATAAAACACTTTCCTCTCATTTTCTATCTCATCAATTCTATTTTTATAAAAGATTTTTATAGCATCACATTACTTCATTTAAACATACTTTTCATCTTTTGAAATTAAAGTATATCAGTGCTACTTATATTTGTACTTTAGCAAATCTACTACTAAGTCTTCATTTTTATTATTTATCTAAAACAAAACTTTATACAAATTCAAAGAAACAACATAAACAATTGGGTTTGTTTAACAATCAATTCACTAAAATTCTGACTTTATTTGTATTATATAGAGAGCAACGCATATTATTAATTTTATTACTAATGCTATACTCTTCCATATTTGTCCACAAAAGATCTTGTTGTTCTGTATCAAAAACTTTATTTAAATCTCATATCATGATCTTGGTCTTATCAGTCCTGTTTATAATATCATTCACAATTTCCCTTACTATTAATAATAATTCCTGATATCATTTTCCCTTTAAACTATATATGCTATCCTCCATAATAATTTTCGTTTTACTTAAAATTCTCTTCTGCATTATTTTCATAAAAAAATCGTATAATCTATATTGTTCAATACTATGGGTCTCCAATTTTAAATTTTATTTTTATTTTCCTTTTGCCATACAAATTTAAGTATATCACTTCATAAATCTGTATTCAGAAAACCTAAATTTAACCACTTATTCATAACTTTTAAGAAGCATTTTATCTGCCAGCCCATAAAATTCTTATAAAAATTGTATCCTATTTCATCTGATCCTGTACTGACTGTAAATTAACTTCTCTAATTCATATAAGGAAATCTCATTTTTCCCATTTCTTATTTTCTTGTTATGTACGTTTTTAACATAGCATTCATTTTTGTACTTTCTTTCTATTTTGACATGTTTTCTTTACATGATTTTTTATGGTATTCTTAATTTATTCTGAAATCTTTTTACCTCTCCTCTATCATCTTTAATTTCTCTCATTATACTAGTAGTCTCTTTATGTTACTCAAATAAGTCGATGCCACTTCCCTGTCATCCTGCAAATAATATCTTTAGTTAAATAACAAATCTTTAATTTCCTCTTTATTCTTTTCATAAATTCACTGTTCTATCACATAATATTCTTTATAGTTCCTTTAAGGCATCCTTACACATTATATATATATATATATATATATATATATATATATATATATATATATATATATATATTGCTTTTCTTACATCTGACTGTGATGACAAGAAAACATGTTTATATATTTCTTTCAAATCTTGCCACCACTTAAACCAGTTCCTACAACACTCTCTAGTAGAAATGTGATCTTTCCATAAATGGGTCTATATCATTTCAATGAATAATTAATTTGTCGAATCACTGTTCATTGAACCCACATTGTCAAAGCCTTTCTTCATCAAAAAGCAGTTTCACTGAATTTTTTCACAGGGAAAAGCAATGGCCAGCTAACCTAGCACCTATCACCAAATTCTAAAAATTTAAATCCCACCCAAGTGAGGTGATTCATCCCCACACCCTCCAATGTGGGGGGTTGTACCCCCCACACCATCTCAACTAAATATACCAACTCTGAGATCCCACCACAGTGGGGAAAAGGGCAAATTCCCAATGATGGCCAACTGCTGTTTTTTCCCTATGAAATGATGACGAGAGGTTTCGACAATGTGAGTTTGATGAATAGTGATTCAACAAAGTAAGTATTTATTGAAATTATATGAACCTTCATAAACACACACTTATTTTTCCATTTCATCCCATAATTTCTCATTTATTCTTTTTACTCCTTTTCCCAGTCTGATACACTCCTTATTTACTTGCATTTCTAGCCATATGGCTGAGTAATCTGAAAATATTTTTACAAGGGCCTCTCCCTTAGCTATATGAAAACCTTGTGATAGAAAAAAAATAATCTGTTTCCGTCTTATATATGCCTTGACTATATGTCTACAAATTATTATTCCAAATCATTAAATTGCCACATTTTATAACTTCCAAAATTTCTTAACATAATTTCTTCTCTTCTTCCTTTTTCCACTCAAATCACAATTAAAATCTTATGCCAATATTATATTCATTTTAATGACTACATAATCCAAAAAGTTTATGAAATAAACTTCTCTTTCTTTACTTGTAACACAGGCATTCAGTACTATAATGCTATATACCTGATTATACCATCTGAGATCTACAATAGTTAATTTTATTTGCAATCTTTAAGTGAAATATTTTCACTATCTTTCTACAAACTGCCAATATGCCAAAACATAGTTCCTTTTCTGGGTTCCATATTGTATCTCCCCCTCCAACATTTCTTGGTTTGTAATCTTTCTTTTTGTGTCAAAAATCTTACATCTTCCACAGACCTGAAGAAGTCTAGAAGGACGAAAGCGATCTTTGTTAATAGGTTATGAAAATAGAATATGATTTTTACAATAGATTTTACATGTAAAGTGTATATGAATATATTTATATATATATATATATATATATATATATATATATATATATATATATTGATTGCCATATATATATATATATATATATATATATATATATATATATATATATATATATATATATATAAATATATATTGATTGCCAAATGAACTAAGGTTGATATATTTCCAGCCATGTAGTATATTGTCTTGGATAAAATCACAGACTTAATAATCTACTTAATAATCTGATTAAATAAGAGGTACCACATCATTATATAATTTTATTTAAAGTACATAAGGGTTATATATTATTATGACAGCTACTAAGTAGGGCAGGACCAGCTTGAATGTCACACTGATGGGGGAAGGGATGTGAATTTAACATGTGTACCAATAACACGTTGTTTTGCAGCACAATAAACCACTCCCATGCCTGATAAAAAGTATATATATATATTTATCCCAAAAAAGCCAACAACTCATTGGAATACACACGGCAAAACAACACTTTAATACAAAATAGTAAAAATATAAAACATGTGAGTGCTTTCACAAAGTCCTCTCTGCTTTCTCAGACATACTACAGTAACTGCTGCTCTTGTTTAAATAATGATACATCTGTGCCAAATCCAATCAGTTGACAATATCTTGATTGAATAAATAAAAGTTTAAGCATACACTATACAAACACTATATAAACAAACATTGATTATTTTGTTTGGTCACATCTTCTAATATTTGCACATATGTTTTACAGTTTTACCACTACCTTATTATATAGAGCATGTTTTTACAGTTTTTTTTACATATATTTTAGTTCACTTTTTATAAGATTGATTGTTTATATAGTGTTTGTATAATGTATGCCTTTAACTTTTATTTATTCAATCAACTCTGTGAAAGCGCTCACATGTTTTATATATTTTTACTATTTTGTATTAAAGTGTTGTTTTGCCATGTGTATTCCAACAAGTGTTGGCTTTTTTGGAATATTATACTTTTATCATTGGTTACTTTATCCAGATTCAGGGGATCTGTGTTTGATAGTTTTTTATATATATATATATATATATATATATATATATATATATATTTAGAAAGCTTGTGAGAAAACTATTGCTCTATTTTTGTTTTACTTTGATTGCTTGTCTGTGTACTTAATAAAGGATTTTCGACTGTAAACAGACTGCCTGCCTTGCTTGGATTACTTTCGAATCCTTAGTAATTCTGTACAATTATATATTTTTTATTTTTTTGACTTAAGACAAGTTTAAGTTCACTACTTCTACTACTTTTGTCTGATCTGATTAATACACAGTGATTAATTAGAGATATACGGACTGAAAATCTTCCACACAGAGACGTTTCTTACACTGTTTTATTATTATCCACTGTCACACCTAGTAGTTTTCTATGAGAAGTGGCTTTAATGGTTGTATTATCTTGAGAGAGGACTTTAAATTTAGTTTTTTCATGAGAGAGGGATTTAGGGGGAAAATAGTAGTTCTGTCTTTTTAGGGCTGAGCATGAATTGTGAGTTACAAAGCCATGTTTGAGTAGCTGCTAAAGCTTCCTGAGTAATTTGTTGGAGGTGCACCACATTGTCAGATGTGTAAATGAGAATGGAATCATCTGTGAATTTTATTATGGTGCCTGTTGTGTGGAAGTATAGAGTGTTGCTGAAAATGTTAAAGAGGAGGGGACCAAGGATAGAGCCTTATGGTACATTGGTGGTGAGTGGGAGGTAAGGAGAGAGTGTAGAGTGACATTTTACTGACTGATACCTATTGGACATGTAGATTTTGAACCACAGAAGGGTGAGCTGAGAGAGACCTATTGAGGACATATGAAGAAGAAATTTGCTGTGACAAAGTGTCAAATGCTTTAGACAAGTGTACAAATAATGAAGATACTAGTTTGCCATTAACTTTAGCTTTATTGACAGTATCTATATAGGTTAAAAGGACAGTGCTAGTACTTTGGGAAGGACAGAAGCCATGTTGTGCGGAGGACAGGAGTTTTTCCTGCAGGAGATAGTTTAACAATTGTTTTTGAATACATTTTTCAAGTATTTTGGTGAGGGTAGATAAGATTGGTATAGGTCTAAAGTTATTCATATTTGTTGAATTACCTCCTTTGTGCAGAGGGAAAATGTATGACTTTTTCCAGAGAGAGCGAGATGGACAATAGGATTCCTGGACCTATCTATAAGGACTGAGACAGGATAATCAAGGCTATTGACTCCTATTTTTAGGTACATACTTGGAAGGCCATCAGCTGAAGAAGAGCATGGTTTAAGTTTAAGAGTAGTTTTATATAGGATGTGGGCATGTTTTTGAAGGTGAAAGCGGATATGTTGATATGTGGCTGCTGGACAGGGATAGGATTAGATGTTTAGAAATCCTTAGTTGGAGATGCTGTACTGTCTATGGTATAAGAGTTGAAACTGTTTTGCAGTTTCTAGTGGTGAGTTATCGGGAGAGGGGTTTAGGTTGAATTTTTGGCTGGGATGTAAGATTTCTTTAATGGATGTCCACAATTTTTTACAGTTGTGTTTAGTATTATTTTGAAAGTTATTAGAGTATTGTTTTTTTCTTCGATTATTTGCTTTTTGGTACAATTGCATTCTGAAGTTGTCACGATATTGAGGTGTTTTATATTTTTCACATTCCTTCCATGCTTTTTCCATATCCTGCATTAACATTCTACTCTTTTTGGATAGCCAAATAGCATTATTTGTTTTCAGTGTCTTCCTTCTAGGAGGTGTAAGGCTATTTAGGATAGTTAGAAAAGTTGTACTGAATTGAATTACGGCATCATCTAAGGGGAGGATTTTTTAGGAAGTTCCAGTTAATAGATGGTAGTGTAATGAACATTTCTGGGTTAAACTTGAAAAGGTTATGTGTTGTTTTATAAATATGCTGTTTAACTGGATGTGTGAGATGTCTAGTCATATAGATTGGGAGATGATTACTGACAGAGTCTGATATTGTACCTGTGGTGGAGTATTTGCTAGGGATTGATACTAGGATCCAGTCTAATAGAGAATTTGGTTTACTATCACATGTTCTGCATGGCATTGTTCGAATGTACAGATGTCAGAACCAAATGTTCAGAAATCTATACACAAAACAGTGTAAATATCGAACCGAGCATTTCAGTGCAGTCAGATTTCGAAAACGTCGACTACACTGAAATGCTCCTACCCACTCAACATACTACAACTGGTTTTTGCACCCCCCCCACCCCCCACTTATTTATACAAACTCTGAGATCTCACTACAGTGAGGATAAGGGTACATTTCCCCATCCCCACTATAGTGCAATCTGCACCGCAGTGTTGGAGCTGACAGCAGCAGCCATTCGCTCTTGTCAGCTTCAGCATTCTGATGATCGCTCTAATGGTTCTGCTATCTGGTTTTCACACATAGTTCATTTGTCTAAAAGACGAACGAACATATGATAGTAAACCAGAGAATTTGATGTCTTGCTATTATGTGTGGGGCTATTAATTAGTTATGCGAAACCATATAAGTTTCTTCTAGATGTAGGGGAGTTAGAGTTTATGTCCAACCAATTGACATTCACATCACCTAGTAATATTTTTTTCTTGTGGAAATGTTAAGGATATTCAGTGTAGCTGCATTGCTGCCAGCAGGAATATAAAGAACAGTGATGTATATTTGTTTATGTTTGTTTATAACTGTTTATTTTGAGGGAAGAAATAAGAATCTCTAATGAACTGAATTTTGGTGTTGGTTTGCGGTAAGGGGAAATTTGGTAGGTGTTGGGAAATATTAAAGCAATATCTCTGCCTCTCCTGTTTATACAGTGATTAAGGATGATATTATAGCCAGGAGCTATAACTCTGGAGTCATTAAGCTGGGTTTAAGCTAAGTTTCATTACAGCGTGAACATCAGCCTTATGTTGGGTAATCCCAGCATGTACTTCAGCAATTTTATTGCAGTTTTATTGCTTATACGTCTCACATTTATTGCAGCAAAAATTAGATCACCAGGACTGGGGACTGGCTGTTGTTGGGTTACAGAAGTGTGTGGAACAGAATTGTCTTTGTGTTCATTGTGATAGGTAGGGCCAGGATTAGGGTGCATATCTCTTCCTAGAAGGATTTTAGTATATTACTGAATTATGTATACTTGTTTTCTGGAGAGGATTCTTGCATTTCATTTTGTTTTAGTTTGAGTTGAATGGATTTAATCAGCCTATATTTGGAATAAAGGTGAGGGGGCAATATTAAATAGGTTTGGTGCGATGTGTAGAGCATGTAAAGAGGAGGTATGGAGAGATGGTTGGGACAGAGCTGGGGAGATGTTGCGAGATATTAAGTCATGGTAGGATGACAGATGGCACAGTAGGAGGAGAAGGATAGAGTATAAGCTAAAGAACAGCATAATTAAGTGTAGGAATCTGTATTTTATAGATGTCAGGTAGTGAGGACGTAGCACTGAAGAAGGAAACAGGAAGTTGTGGGACAGCAGGAGATCCAGTGATGGTGGATTCTGAATGGGACAGTAGGAGATTCAGTGATGGATTCTGAATGGGACAGTAGGAGATTCAGTGATGATGGATTCTGAATGGGACAGTAGGAGATTCATTGATGGATTCTGAATGGGACAGTAGGAGATCCAGTGATTGTGGATTCTGAATGGGACAGTAGGAAATTCAGTGATAGTGGATTCTGAATGGGACAGTAGGAGATTCAGTGATGATGGATTCTGAATGGGACAGTAGGAGATTCAGTGATGGTGGATTCTGAATGGGACAGTAGGAGATTCAGTGATGATGGATTCTGAATGGGACAGCAGGAGAGTCAGTGATGATGGATTCTGAATGGGACAGTAGGAGATTCAGTGATGATGGATTCTGAATGGGACAGTAGGAGATTCAGTGATGGTGGATTCTGAATGGGACAGTAGGAGATTCAGTGATGATGGATTCTGAATGGGACAGCAGGAGATTCAGTGATGGATTCTGAATGGGACAGTAGGAGATTCAGTGATGGATTCTGAATGGGACAGTAGGAGATCCAGTGATGGTGGATTCTGAATGGGACAGTAGGAGATTCAGTGATGATGGATTCTGAATGGGACAGTAGGAGATTCATTGATGATGGATTCTGAATGTGACAGGAGATTCAGTGATGGTGGATTCTGAATGGGACTGTAGATTCAGTGATGATGGATTCTGAATGGGACAGTAGGAGATCCAGTGATGGTGGATTCTGAATGGGACAGTAGGAGATTCAGTGATGATGGATTCTGAATGGGACAGTAGGAGATTCAGTGATGGATTCTGAATGGGACAGAAGGAGATTCAGTGATGCTGGATTCTGAATGGGACAGTAGGAAATTCAGTGATGGTGGATTCTGAATGGGACAGTAGGAGATTCAATGATGGATTCTGAATGGGACAGTAGGAGATTCAGTGATGATGGATTCTGAATGGGACAGTAGGAGATTCAGTGATGGATTCTGAAGAATGATGCCACAATATAGAGACAAGATGATCAGCTTTAACAATTGGCTTAATGTCTGGTGTCATTCAAAGGGGATCCAGTGTCTGTCTGCCTGGGATGACATGCTTGACAAGCCATGCTGCTTCGCAAGGGACGGCTTGCACCTGTCACCCCTGGGATTCCAGATATTGGCTAAGGCTCTTGCCACCCCTATAGTGCCTTTTTTAGGCAAGGCTCAAATTCTAAACCTACCACCCTAGAAAACAAAAATGGGAAGAAACTGAGGGTAATGCTGCTCAATGCCAGAAGTCTAAATCTCAAAATGCACACACTCAAGGCCCTTCTCAGTATGGAGAACATCGATGTCTGTGCTGCAACTGAAACCTGGTTCAAGGCTTCTGAGAGCACCCCGGCACTATTAGGTTTTACCTCATATCATGCGTTCCGGCCCCAAAACCCGGACCACACCACAAAAGGAGGGGGTGTATCCATATTCATAAAGGATACCCACACCTCCAGGTTGGTGGCAATGCACGAAGCTTCGGAAACCATACAGGTGCCACTAACCATAGGCAAAACTGCTCTACAAATTGTAGCATGCTACAGGCCACCCTCTCAAACTCAGGAACCCCACACAGCCTTCCTGAAGACACTGGAGGGTATAAATGTATCTCCAAACACCATCATATTGGGTGACTTCAACTACCCGAATATAGACTGGGAACATTACTCAAGCCCTAACTTTCTAGCCCAACGGTTCCTGGAGTTCATAAATTCAAATGCCATGGAACAGCTAGTCACTGTTCCCACGAGAGGAGAAAATATACTAGATCTCATTATCACAAACATGGGGACAAAATGCTCCACACCGGAAGTATATCCCTCATTGGTGAGATCTGATCATAAACTAATCTCACTGGAAATCCACATCCTGCCCCCACCCCAAACAAAAAAGACCACAGTGAAGAACTTCTCTAAAGCAAACTTCACACTACTCAAGACTGGTGTGTTATCCTTCAAGGCCCCTGAGCCAGTGGAAACCACAACCCAAGCTGCAAAAGCCCTTACAAATGCCTTCTATGAACACCTCCAGGACTGCATGGATCAGGCAATCCCAAATAAAACCAAGACTCTTTCCACAAAGGGCAAACGTCCAGTCTGGTGGACCCCAGCCATTAACAAACTTTACAATAAGAGGAGAAAGCTATTACATGATAGAACAAAATCCATAAAAGGGAAGTCACCCCTGGTCATTATTAGTAAAAAAAATACGAGCACTCATAAAATCAACTAAGGCCAATTTTGAGAGAAAAATTGCCATGGATTCAAAGGACAATCATAAGGCCTTTTTCAGCTATGTTAGGAACCTGGGTGGAAACTCCCTGATATGCTCAGAATTAGTCCAAAATTATACAAAAATCACTGAACCCACAGACATTGCCAACATAATAGCAGACAGGTTCAGTGCAAACTTCACCCCCCCTCTCCCCCCCTAAAGGAGAGATAACTATCCCAGCAGAGTGTAGCCTCCCAGACATCTCAAATGCGCAGGTGAAAGCTGCTCTCTCTAAAGCTAAAAACACAGCATCAATGGGACTGGATGGTGTCCCCGGCTGTGTGCTACACAAGCTAAATGAGGAATTAAACCCGCACATAAGACAGCTGTTTAATCTCAGCCTTACCACAGGATACGTGCCCAAGGAGTGGCGTACGGCAACTGTGGTCCCACTCCACAAAGGTGGTGCCTCTACGGACCCTGGTAATTACCGCCCCATAAGCTTAACAAGTCTAGTCTGCAAAGCTATGGAGAGGATCATAATGGAGCTCATAAACAAAGATATAGGGGCTTGCAGACATTGGACCCGACCCAGTTTGGCTTCGTCAAGGGCAGATCATGCCTTTTGAACTTGGTCGACTTCTTCGAAACAGTCACCAAGGCCATTGATGAGGGAAAGGCAGTCCATACAGCCTACCTTGACCTTGCAAAGGTTTTGACACAATACCCCACTCGGGTATTGTAGAAAAACTTACCAGCTTAAATGTAAACCCATATGTCACAAGATGGGTTGCAAACTGGCTTAAGGACAGAACCCACAGGGTTAGAGTTGCTGGCGCTATGTCAGACTCCAAGCCGGTCACAAGTGGTGTCCCACAGGGCTCGGTCCTTGGCCCCCTATTGTTCGGCATCTACTTCTCAGAAGTACAGGCCAACATGGAGGACTTTGGCTGACAAAGTTTGCAGACGACTGCAAACTGGGCGCCATAGTGGAAAGTGCATCGGATACGGATATCCTTCAGAAGGAACTCACGGAAACAGATAGCTGGTGCCAGAGCCATGGCCTGAAGTTAAACGCCAAAAAATGTATAGTTATACCCTTCGGGAAAAACAAGGTAACCCCAAGCTACCATATAGGTGGCAATCCACTAAGCACAGAAGAGGTTATCAGGGACCTGGGGACCCAGGTTGACAGTGGCCTTTCTTTTGACACTCACATTGTTAAAGTGGTTAGAAAGACCTTCTACATTGCCCACCTGATCATGAAGGGATTCACATCCAGATCTAGTGAGGTCATTGTTCCCCTGTACTCTTCACTTATCAGACCAATGATCGAGTACAATGCCCCATTCGGGATGTATCTCACCCAACATCTGCAGCAATTGGAGAGACCCCAAAAGTTCCTCACCAAAAGGATAAAGGGACTCCAAAATCTGTCATATGCTGCCAGATTGAAGAAACTCCAGCTCTATTCAGTTGCATACCATCTGCTCAGAGGTGACATGTGCCTGACATACAAGGCCATGTCCAACAAGGAATTAATGGACATGCTCCACCTCAAAAAATCCAAATCCACCAAAACCACTAGAGCAAGTGACTTAAACCTTAGCACGGAAATAAATAGGACGTGCTGGAGGGATAGATTTATCACTCAGAGACTCCCTATGCTGTGGAATAAAATCCCGGTCCATGTGAGGCAGAGCACCTCGCTGGCTCTGTTCAAGAGAAATCTTGACCTGTGGATGGGAGATCGTAGGTTTATCCCGGGAATCATCTCTGTGTCACTGCTGGACAGAGGCACAACAAACTAATGGGCACAGTATTTTTTCATATAAGGGGTGGCGTAAGCCACAAAAATTTGGGCTAGGCTTATAAATGCCTTAGGGCAGATAGCCTAGTATAAACCTATGAACCTATGAACCTATGAATGGGACAGTAGGAGATTCAGTGATGGATTCTGAATGGGACAGTAGGAGATTCAGTGATGATGGATTCTGAATGGGACAGTAGGAGATTCAGTGATGGATTCTGAATGGGACAGCAGGAGATTCAGTGATGCTGGATTCTGAATGGGACAGTAGGAGATTCACTGATGCTGGATTCTGAATGGGACAGTCAGAGATTCACTGATGCTGGATTCTGAATGGGACAGTCACAGATTCAGTGATGATGGATTCTGAATGGGACAGTAGGAGATTCAGTGATGATGGATTCTGAATGGGACAGTAGGAGATTCAGTGATGCTGGATTCTGAATGGGACAGCAGGAGATTCAGTGATGCTGGATTCTGAATGGGACAGTAGGATATTCACTGATGCTGGATTCTGAATGGGACAGTCAGAGATTCAGTGATGCTGGATTCTGAATGGACAGTCAGAGATTCAGTGATGATGGATTCTGAATGGGACAGTAGGAGATTCAGTGATGATGGATTCTGAATGGGACAGTAGGAGATTCAGTGATGCTGGATTCTGAATGGGACAGTAGGAGATCCAGTGATGATGGATTCTGAATGGGACAGTAGGAGATTCAGTGATGATAGATTCTGAATGGGACAGTAGGAGATTCAGTGACTGATTCTGAATGGGACAGTAGGAGATCCAGTGATGGTGGATTCTGAATGGGACAGTAGGAGATTCAGTGATGGTGGATTCTGAATGGGACAGTAGGATATTCAGTGATGCTGGATTCTGAATGGGACAGTAGGAGATTCAGTGATGGATTCTGAATGGGACAGTAGGAGATTCAGTGATGCTGGATTCTGAATGGGACAGTCAGAGATTCAGTGATACTGGATTCTGAATGGGACAGTCAGAGATTCAGTGATGATGGATTCTGAATGGGACAGTAGGAGAGTCAGTGATGATGGATTCTGAATGGGACAGTAGGAGATTCAGTGATGATGGATTCTGAATGGGACAGTAGGAGTTTCAGTAATGGATTCTGAATGGGACCGTAGGAGATTCAGTGATGCTGGATTCTGAATGGGACAGTAGGAGATTCAGTGATGATGGATTCTGAATGGGACAGTAGGAGATTCAGTGATGGATTCTGAATGGGACAGTAGGATATTCAGTGATGGATTCTGAATGGGACAGTAGGAGATCCAGTGATGGTGGATTCTGAATAGGACAGTAGGAGATTCAGTGATGGTGGATTCTGAATGGGACAGTAGGAGATTCAGTGATGATGATTCTGAATGGGACAGTAGGAGATTCAGTAATACTGGATTCTGAATGGGACAATAGGAGATTTAGTGATGTTGGATTCTGAATGGGACAGTAGGAGATTCAGTGATGCTGGATTCTGAATGGGACAGTAGGAGATTCAGTGATGATGGATTCTGAATGGGACAGTAGGAGTTTCAGTGATGGATTCTGAATGGGACCGTAGGAGATTCAGTGATGATGGATTCTGAATGGGACAGTATGAGATTCAGTGATGCTGGATTCTGAATAGGACAGTAGGAGATTCAGTGATGGTGGATTCTGAATGGGACAGTAGGAGATTCAGTGATGATGGATTCTGAATGGGACAGTAGGAGATTCAGTGATGGTGGATTCTGAATGGGACAGTAGGAGATTTAGTGATGGTGGATTCTCAATGGGACAGTAGGAGATTCAGTGATGATGGATTCTGAATGGGACAGTAGGAGATTCAGTGATGATGGATTCTGAATGGGACAGTAGGAGATTCAGTGATGATGGATTCTGAATAGGACAGTAGGAGATTCAGTGATGGATTCTGAATGGGACAGTAGGAGATTCAGTGATGGTGGATTCTGAATGGGACAGTAGGAGATTCAGTGATGATGGATTCTGAATGGGACAGTAGAAGATTCAGTGTCGGTGGATTCTGAATTGGACAGTAGGAGATTCAGTGATGGATTCTGAATGGGACAGTAGGAGATTCAGTGATGCTGGATTCTGAATGGGACAGAAGGAGATTCAGTGATGCTGGATTCTGAATGGGACAGTAGGAGATTCAGTGATGGTGGATTCTGAATGGGACAGTAGGAGATTCAGTGATGGTGGATTCTGAATGGGACAGTAGGGGATTCAGTGATGATGGATTCTGAATGGGACAGTAGGAGATTCAGTGATGATGGATACTGAATGGGACAGTAGGAGATTCAGTGATGGATTCTGAATGGGACAGTAGGAGATTCAGTGATGGTGGATTCTGAATGGGACAGTAGGAGATTCAGTGATGGTGGATTCTGAATGGGACAGTAGGGGATTCAGTGATGATGGATTCTGAATGGGACAGTAGGAGATTCAGTGATGATGGATACTGAATGGGACAGTAGGGGATTCAGTGATGATGGATTCTGAATGGGACAGTAGGAGATTCAGTGACGGTGGATTCTGAATGGGACAGTAGGAGATTCAGTGATGCTGGATTCTGAATGGGACAGTAGGAGATTCAGTGATGCTGGATTCTGAATGGGACAGTAGGCGATTCAGTGATGGTGGATTGTGAATGGGACAGTAGGAGATTCAGTGATGATGGATTCTGAATGGGACAGTAGGAGATTCAGTGATGATGGATTCTGAATGGGACAGTAGGAGATTCAGTGATGATGGATTCTGAATGGGACAGTAGGAGATTCAGTGATGATGGATTCTGAATGGGACAGTAGGAGATTCAGTGATGGTGGATTGTGAATGGGACAGTAGGAGATTCAGTGATGATGGATTCTGAATGGGACAGTAGGAGATTCAGTGATGATGGATTCTGAATGGGACAGTAGGAGATTCAGTGATGATAGATTCTGAATAGGACAGTAGGAGATCCAGTGATGGTGGATTCTGAATGGGACAGTAGGAGATTCAGTGATGATGGATTCTGAATGGGACAGTAGGAGATTCAGTGATGGTGGATTCTGAATAGGACAGTAGGAGATTCAGTGATGGATTCTGAATGGGACAGTAGGAGATTCAGTGATGCTGGATTCTGAATGGGACAGCAGGAAATTCAGTGATAGTGGATTCTGAATGGGACAGTAGGAGATTCAGTGATGATGGATTCTGAATGGGACAGTAGGAGATTCAGTGATGGTGGATTCTGAATGGGACAGTAGGAGATTCAGTGATGATGGATTCTGAATGGGACATTAGGAGATTCAGTGATGATGGATTCTGAATGGGACAGTAGGAGATTCAGTGATGGTGGATTCTGAATGGGACAGTAGGAGATTCAGTGATGATGAATTCTGAATGGGACAGTAGGAGATTCGGTGATGGTGGATTCTGAATGGGACAGTAGGAGATTCAGTGATGATGGATTCTGAATAGGACAGTAGGAGATTCAGTGATGGATTCTGAATGGGACAGTAGGAGATTCAGTGATGGTGGATTCTGAATGGGACAGTAGGAGATTCAGTGATGATGGATTCTGAATGGACAGTCAGAGATTCAGTGATGATGGATTCTGAATGGGACAGTAGGAGATTCAGTGATGATGGATTCTGAATGGGACAGTAGGAGATTCAGTGATGATGGATTCTGAATGGGACAGTAGGAGATTCAGTGATGGATTCTGAATGGGACAGAAGGAGATTCAGTGATGCTGGATTCTGAATGGGACAGTAGGAGATTCAGTGATGGATTCTGAATGGGACAGAAGGAGATTCAGTGATGCTGGATTCTGAATGGGACAGAAGGAGATTCAGTGATGCTGGATTCTGAATGAGACAGTAGGAGATCCAGTGATGCTGGATTCTGAAACCTGGAAGAGGCGAGGTATGGGGAGGAGTTTCTGAGCCTCCCCAGGAAGGTTATCCTTATCATTTGAGAATCAGTACTAATTAAGTAGGGGAATTTTGTCTCACCCAAAGTGGAATCAGACTAAAGAAGAGGAGCTAAATGAAACAGATTTAGAGTGTGAGCGGAGAGCTCTTGTCTGCCTTTAAAACTGTAAAACATCTTTGTAAAGAGAAACAGCAAAAAATAATAAATGTAGGATCTATACGTGATCTGTTATTGTGCACATTCTGTAGTTTATTTTATTTTTTACTTATTATTTGTTTACTAGCATGTAGTGGAAACTAAACAAATTGTATGCACGACTGAGGCAGGAGTTGCACAGAATTGACCTCCTGGCATAGAGTCTCCTTCAAGACTGATAACTAGTTGAAATGTTCTAAATAACGTATACTATAGTATAATTCAAGGCACTTATTAATGCTTAAAATGTTACAACTATGAAGAAATATACTCTAAACCTGAAAAAAAGACTATAGTACCTCATGGTCTCCCTTCTGCTCTGAGGTACAGTAATCTCAGTGCAATTATATATAAGTAGCAGGAGTAATGGAGAAAACCCAAAACTCAGAGGGGGCATGGAGGTAAAGCCCCCTCCACTTGAAAGAAAATAGTCTGATGGTGTTAGTTTTGACATTCTTGTGTCTCTGAAGCCGTTTCATTTTTTTTGGAGTAGCAGGACTTCAATTACAGGTCTCATCCTTATGATAAGGAGCCTTCAATGCACTTGGAATATTTTACCGAATAATGAAACAAAGCTGATAAGAATAACACTGGATGGTTACGTGCTCCAATATACAGTTAAAGGTGACAGGGAGACAGTCCTTGAATGACGGGTTCAAAACAGAAAGGATAGTACCAGTGATGGTAGAAAGCACAGAGTTTTTCAGAAAGTTCTTAAAAAGGCAGTCTAGAAGCAGGGAAGGAGACTAAGAGGAAAATATTGGAGTTGTGCTGAACAGAGTGAGAAAAGACGGAGTTCAGGAGAAAAGTAACGGCATACGATGTAGATGGAAGAAGGGAAGTGCCTCTGGGAGCCAGAGAAGGCAAAAAGGAATCTGTGCTCGATGGGATGCAATACCAGATGTGGAGTAACATGATGAGTGGATACATTAGTGTGAGTGAAAAATGCTGCACAAAGAAGGAGTGCAGCTGGATTCTTACAACTATAACTGCTGCATTATAGTTGTGGCATGAAACAATGACTGGAAAATGACAAAATCTACATACCCTGCTTTGTAAATGCAGCCAATCTATCTCTTTCTTATTCTGCAGGCAATACACATTCAGGAGTGTGTTATTTTTACTTGAAACTTTGCAGCTGAGCATACTTTTGTTCCTAAGCTCATGTCCTTAGTTCTGTAAGTGGCTTACATTTAGAAGAAGCTACATTTATGATTTCCACCATCACTGCATGTTATGTATGTTAAATGCTGTATTGTCACAGTGTAAGGAGACAGTTTACAAACTTCTTCTGGGCACGGCAAATAGATGCCTACAGCTTGACTGCAGTCTATATCCAGGTATCTTTTATTTATTTATTTTAATGACATGAAAACACTACAGCAGGAACAAGAAATTATTTCAAGCATATGGGTGGTGCACGATCAACATTGTCACCTCACAGCAACAGGTTCTCTGGTTCAATTCTCTGCTGGGGTGATTTCTGTGTGGAGTCTTTATGTCCTCCCTGCATTCACATAGCTTTCCTCCCTGTACTGTGGCTTCCTCCCACATTCCAAAGACATGCATCTGGAGCATTTCTCCACAAGCCTCTGCTGAAAACAGGCTCTGTCCTAATCAGACCTCCCCGGTCAATAAATGTTAAATAAATAAATAAAATATTACAACCTATCACCGTAACAATGAAAATTGCTACTGTCTCAAATGATTTTTTTACTTAGTGTATGCTCAAAATATGTATTACTATGTGTTCCTGTGAGCTTTTTATTACTATGTGATTTTATTTTCTCTGACTGTTTCATTAATGTTTAAAATACTTGCTGATTATTACTTACTTACTGTTTATTTACTTAATATTATGTTGTTATATGTGAAGCTTTTCTCCCCAGGCCTTCACTAGAAATTGGCAACGTGCCCAGTCAGACTCCCCCCGGTAAACGAATGTTAAATAAATAAATAAACAAACAAATAAATAAAGTGTCCGCCAGAAAACAGTGTCATCTTGTGGCTAAACATATTACACATTCACTGAACTATACAAACACACATAGTAGTTGTTGCTATATATATATATATATATATATGTCTAACACTGCCACTCAACAACTACTGCTTAAGTCAACCCCATTTGTGATCTAAAATCTACAAACCTGTTTACTGTGAGTAGCTTTGTCTCAGCATCAGCAATCATTGTATCAGTCTCACAATCTGAAAGCACAATCACTTTTACTTCAATCAAGTGATGGATGGAATGGTGTCTGACATCAATATGCTTAGTTCTTGCATTGATCTTCTCACTGGCTGCATGGGACACTAGTTCTCCAAGATCTTCAAGTAACTGCTGCAACCAAATGGCTTCATGACTGGCATAGGCAGCAGAGATCTACTCTGCCTCTGGAGAAGTCACCACTGAGATATGTTTCTTGCTGGACCAGGATACAGGACTGTTTCCTAATTTGAACAAGTAACCACTTGTAGAGCTGTGTGTGTTGAGGCAACCAATGAAGGGTCCACATATCCTGTGAGGTTTAATTCACCAATTGCTGACGACTTTAAACTCAAGCCTTTTCTGTCTTTGAGATAGCTCATAACTTTTTTATTGAATTCAAGTCTCTTTGACATGATGTACTTCAACACCTGCAGAGAAGCAACATGTCTGAACATGCAGTGGCTGAATGTGCAGAAGTGCCGCCACTGCTTGTCTGTAGTGCTCACTAGATAGAAGATCTTACTCTTCTTCCAACGTTGGGTACGCTATGTCCATGGCCGTGCTCACTCCTTTAGCCTCAGCCATGTTGAACTGTTGAAGAATTGAATCAGTTTTTGCACTCTGGCTCAACAGAAAACTGCCATCCTCCTCATGCTGTATGTTAATTCCTAGGCAGTAGGTTACCACACCAAGAACTTTAGCGCTAAGTACATTTATTAACTTAGCAATTTCATCATTCCTTTTGTAAGCAATAATCAAGTCATCCACACAGACTAACAGATACATCCATTCAGCATCTATACGTTTAGAGTATGGGCATGAATCAGCTTTGCTTCACATGAATCCTTCATCTAGCAGAACTTTGTTTACTTTTAAGCTGCTTGTTTAAAACCACACAGGGATTTTTGCAGTTGGCAAACAAGATGTTCTTCTCTACTTTTCACATATCCTTCTGGCTGTGACATGTATATCTACTGTTCCATACCTCCAGTAAGAAAAGCTGTCTTGACAGCGAGATGTTTCACAATAATTTTCTGTAAAGATGCCTCTGTCATCAGTGTTCTGAAAGTACTTTGTCAACTGGAGCAAAAGTCTCATCACAGTCTTCACCAAATTTTTGTGAGTAACCATTTGCAACTAACCTTGCCTTGCACCTACAGCCTTTCCCTTCAGAGTAACATTTCACTTTAAAACCATTTACATCCAATTACATGTTTAACTTGAGGTAGCTCTGAAAGTGTCCATGTCCGGAGGTCAATGAGTGATGTCATCTCTTCACTGGCAGCTCTAATCCACATTTGATTCTCATGTGGTGGGAGTTTTTGTATCTCTTCCCATGAATCCGGCTCAGCCTGAACTGCTGTGCGAACCATACAAGGCAAAGGTTTCGGTGGAATACCTTTATTGTTTCTTGTGGATTTTCTGACTGAAGTCATGTGGTTCAACATCTTCTTTATCAGATTTTGAATTGTCTGTAATAATTTCTATTTCTGTGTACCTTCGTTCTTTTTTTTTGACATGGATGTGTTTTTTATTCTCAGACTGAACAGTTTGTGTCAGTTCCTGAAATTCTGAACACAGAACTTTCATCAACAATCACACTTTTGCTGATTGTTACACTGTTTGTGTCTGGATGTAGAATTCTGTATCCTTTTTGAGACTCACTGTAACCTACAAGTACACCTTCCTTTCCACACGGATCCCAGTTTTTACATTTTTCTTTTGGAATGTGCACATAGGTTTTACTTCCAAAAATGATGACGTCTCAAATCTAGTTTCTTTCTGTTATATGTGTTCATATGGAGTTTTCTGTGTTGTTTTTCTTGGCAAGTGGTTATGGAGATAGCATGCAGTCATGATAGCCTCTCCCCAGTATGGGTTTGCATATCAGCATTGAAAAGCATGGTCCTTCCACTCTCACAGAGAGTCCAATTCATTCTCTCTGCAATCCCACTTTGTTCTGGTTTATATGGTACAGTGGTCTGGAACATAATTCCATGTTTTCTGAGAACGGCTTGTGTTTTGCCACTTGTATATTCAGACCCATTGTCTGTACACAGCTCTCTGGGCAGTCTGTCAAATGTATTACTTACTTGAGTTAGATACTGTTCTAACTTCACTGGCACTTCATCCTTGTTGTGCAACAGGTACAATGTTGTGTGCCTGTAGTAATAATCTATAAAACAAAAAAATACCTTTTCTTTCCTGGAGTCATGTTTTTCAGGGTCTATGACACTGGATAGAAAACTGATTTTATCAAACGGCTTTTACACTGAAAATGCCATTGATAAAAATCATTTATGTGAGATCATGGTACAGTGAAGATCAAAAAATTTGCCCTTTCCTCACTGTAGTGCGATCTCGGAGTTGGTATATAGATTTAGCGAGGGGAGAGGTGTGGGGTGGTGCATCCCCCCACAAAACCAATTTGTATCAACAGCATTTTCTGTGTAAAAGCCGTTCAATTAAATCATCTTTTGATCCAGTGTCATAATCCAGTTTTTCATTGAACCACAAAGATCTGAATGAATTAAGCCCAGAGTTCTTTGAGCTCGGCTGTTGCTCTGCTTTGGACATTAATGCAGCTGGCACATTTAATTATTTGATCACACCGGCTAATTTTTACACCACTTCCATAGTTACCCTCAACTGTTTTCTTTATTGTCTCTGGACTTCTGTGCCAAATGCAGTTTGAATGGTTTTCCTGTTTGACTGTAGTAAACATTTCACTCAAGTTCAGCTGATACACTTAGTGATTTTGGCCTTTGCAAGTAAGCAAACCCCTTTTGTGATGACACAACTATCACCTTGGAAAGTCACTACATTGCCTGAGCTTGTAAGCTTCTTCACTGACAATAGGTTACTTTCAAGATCAGGCACATACAGATCATTTGTCACATGTATCTTTCTGGTGATATTCTGCAAGCTAGGACAGTAAATAAAACTACATCTGATTCCTTCTGACTTTATTACCTGCCCATTAGCTGTGGTGATTTTTTTCTGCTTTTCTTTGATTGAGATGAGTGAAGACATTTCTATCATTGGTCATGTGACTTGTAGCTCCTGAGTCAACACACCATGCCTGCACAGATGAAGTACCACAGTCATGTGACTTGTAGCTCCTGAGTCAACACACCATGCCTGCACAGATGAAGTACCACAGTCATGTGACTTGTAGCGCCTGAGTCAACACACCATGCCTGCAAAGGTGAAGTAGCACAGTCATGTGACTCATCTGTGGGTTCTGACATTGTGACTTCATTTACACATTTCCATAAACCTTCTCTTATTAGAAGCATCCTGAGGCATTTATTCGCTTATTTATTTTACATTTGTTTATCAGGAAAGCCCAACTGGATACATTTGTTTATCAGGAAAGTCCAACTGGATACGGTTCCTTTTTCAGAGGAGGCCCAGGGAGAAAAGCTCCACATTTACAACAGGCAATTGTACAAAATATCAAAACATTACAACAGTAAAGTAACACATAGATACGGTGTAATACATACAAAGTTCCTAATACACCAATTTTACGTATCTAGACTAAGGTTTATGCACAATTCTAATAATAGAGGATACTGAGATGTCTATCTACCAAAAACGGTATGTATGTGCATAACTATGAAGAGATGATACAGGCAAATAATACTATAATAAACAGGAAATCTTGAATCACATTCACTACTGAAAGCTTTGCTGAAGAAGAGTCAGTAACATTCTTTACCATTTTTCACCTTACTTTATCTGTCGCTGTATCTTGCACTTATTTGCTTTAGCTTGTTGTATCTGGGTGCCAAGGTGTCTGGGTGTCAGGGCCCATAACCTGTTAGAAAAAGTTCTACTGGGCACAGCAAATAGAAGCATACAGCTTTATTGCAGTCTAAGCTGAGGTATGTTTATTTATTTTTATTTTTTTACTGTCATGAAGTACACACTGCAAAAGGAACAGGGAATTACATCAACATATTACTGTAAGTAAGTAGATGTTGTGGGAAGAACTAGCCAGGGAATTGTTATGTCTAGGCTTATATAGGCCCTCGGGCCGATAGCCTAGTACCAACCTATGAACCTATGAACCTATAATCATATAAGGTCTACCAGAAAACACTGCCATCTTGTGGCTAAATATATTATTACACATAACTGGGGGGGGGGGGATGTATATATACACACACACACACACACACACACACACACACACACACACATACTGGGCCATTTCTAAATCCTGAAAGCACAGAATTTTGAAATTCAAAATCTTGAAAGTTCAAAATACTGAAAACGTAAAATACTGAATTTCATAATATCGAAAAAACAGTGTACATCAAAACTTACAATATTTCAGCACAACTACATAACAAAACATATTACTCTTCTCCAACTATAAGAAGGGGGCAAGCACCCCTGCCACCCCCACACCCCCTGCTACATAAATATTTCAACTCCGATATCACATTCTACAGAGGAAAATGGCAAACATACCATTACATGCTTCATGACTACCTGTTGTAACCTTAGTCATGTTCCCTTTTAATTTGCTGTAGAACAACATAACTCATCTTAGTGTAGTAAAGTGCGATCTCTGAGTTGAATATATTTAAGTAGCAGGGGGAGAGGGGGGCTCAGAGAGGGGCTTACCCCTCTATTAATGGTTGGAGTAAACTAATATGCTTTGTCTTTTTTATTTGTTTCTCTATGTACTTCTGGTGGAGTATCGTAAATGCTGGTATCCTGTAGTTTTTTTTTCGATATTATGAAGTTCAGTATTTTGAGTTTTCAGCATTTTGAACTTTCAAGATTTTGGACTCAGTATTTTGAATTTCGAGATTATGAGCTTTCAAGATTTAGAAGTGGACCCACACACACACACACACACACACACACACACACACACACACACACACACACACACACACACACACACACACACACACACATGCACAGACACGCACAGACACTCACACACGCACACTGCACACCCACACACAGTAGTTGTTACTATAAATATATATAACAGTTTACAAATCACTCTCTGTATTTTACTGCTTCTTTTGTTATGTCATTTCACATTATTATGTTTAGCTAGGTATTGTGAGGAGACGTCCAGAAGCCCAGTATATTTTTAGATAGTGTTACTTTACAATTTCAAGTCTTCATCCATGTAGAATTGAGGAGTGTGTTTTTGTTTGTCTGAAGGCAGTGAACATATTATATCCTAGCAACGAAATCTGTATTTTTTTAAGGTAAAAACTGAAAGTCAACAATTGCGTTCAGACCAACAAGCTACAGCCACCATGACAGCACGTCCGTACAGAACAAAAGGCAATTCTAATAACTATCTACACATTGGTGTGGCCACAACTGAGATAACTCCAGGCGAAAACATCAACATTAACTTCAACTTGAAGAATGATCCAGGCATTGAGCAGAATATACAGTACTTTACTTATGTGGTAGGTGCTGAACATTGCCTTTGTTTTTTCATTGTTTTGTTCACTGATGTCTACACAACATACTAAACCTGACATATGTTGACATTTTTCAAAGCTTTATGCATACAATGTGCTGAATGTAAAACTCCTCAGATCCTGATATGTTCTCACCCAGTGTAATGCAACATCTCAAAGACCCGGCTGCTTTCTTCTAAGACAACCAGTTAGTTTTGCATAAGTACAGTCAAAGATATCTAAAGTAGCAGAGCTGACGTCCAGCAAGCCTGTCCGTGTGGGAAACACTACTACAGTGCTGCCATAATTTCCGACAGCTGCCCCACTGACCCAAAACTCTTCTGCTGGGCCACACCTCTACACTTTCTCAATTAATATGCTCCATAGACCTACCATCTTCTCCATGAAATAACATTTCTTTAAGAAAGTCTTAAACTAATACCCTTTCTAATGGATGCCTTTGCCTTTACTTCATTTATGTATTTTCTCATTCATCTTTGCATCTACCTTATATCTGTGTCTTGGCGATAATTTGCAGTTATATAATGTCTACTCATTTTTCTCTTACTTTGTGTGGATCCCAGTCCTTCTCTTTCATGTCTGTGAGGCATTTTACTACAGTTTATTAATAAAAGTACTTGTTGGTGCTATGCTTTGTCATCTTTCCTAATATAGCACCCCTTTCCTGCAGATCCCTTATTCTTCTCATAACTCTGTTGCATGTTGTCTTGCTGTCCACAAATTGAAATGTCATTCCCAATGTGGCTTTACTGCTGACCATTAGACAGAACAACTATATCAGTATCCCTTGCTTCTGTTACCTTAAACCACACACACGCAGGCATCACACTGGCCCTTGGGCCTGCCTTTCCGTGTTGTTTAACTTTGCATTATTGCCAGCTGTTATCAGGAAGTAAATTTGCTCAAACATTTGGTGTCTTCTTGTCATCTGTCCATAACTGTTTCCCCCATCTTGCAATTGTCAACAAGTCACCTGATAATATTCCATAACTCCAGTTTAATATTCATCACAAGTATGCTAATGACTTCAGCCCGTAAACAGAAAGTTTACCCCAGGGATCACTTCAATGGCTATGCTGGACAGAGGCACAGGGAACTAATCTAAGGGGGTGGCGAAAGCCAACACATTCCGGCTAGGCTTATAAATGCCTTCGGGCTGATAGCCTAGTACCTACCTATGAACCTATGAACTAAGTATGACTGGCTGTTCAGGTCATTAATATTCTCTACACAGTTCCGCCCATTCGGACCATTTTTCTGCCTTGCATCTGTTGATTGTTGAGATATTCTCTGGTTCCCAATGATCTTACATAGGATAAAATAAGTACTGGAAAATAAATGGATGATTGAGTTCCCTAAAATAGAACTCTGCTTCATAGCTTCCATCTTTGATGGAACATGTTGAATATTTTTTTAATGTTACTGACCATAGAAACAAGAATTATATGGACTTTGTCTGTTTAGTGAGCAATTCCTATGAAGCAGAGCCACTTTGTGTACAAGCCAGAAGGTAAAGGTTTGCAGAAATGAGGCGGCTCTAAGAGTATAAGAAATTGTAGGATATGTACCAAACAAATATGCTGCCCACTTGCTTTGTGAACATGCTGACTGTTACATATTTACTGAGGTATATAGAATATAGTATACATCAGAGTCATGATATATGCATGGACTCTACAATCAAAATGTATATAAATGATGATGCGGTATTCTTAAGAAGGTCAGCAAAAATATTGCAGAAAATATAGACTGTAATACAATAACACCTCACAAAGCAGTAGAATGCAAACATAAGAACCAAGATAATCTGGACACGGTGGAAGTGTATAAAGTCACGCATTATGAGATGTAGCATAAAAGACTATCAGCAAAGTCTGTAACCATATAAGATTCAGCTATGTCTGACAAGAATTGTTTTTAATGTTCATAACAAAACTGGAAAGTAAGCAGTCAAGAATATCACCGATAAATTGCCCAGTGAAGTCAGGAACACTTCCAACAAGATTCTTTTGAACGCAGCTTTATTGATTAAAATAAAAGCGTTCTCGCTGCTATTACATGAAGCAGCTTCCTCAGAAAGGATTTAGTGAATGGAAAAGTTTGGCGCCAAACAATAAATACAAACCTACAGGAGGTGTGTTCAGATGACATCATTACCTCACAAGAAATTCTTGTCAAAAAACGCTTTGAAACAGGAAAAGAAAAATAAAATGTAATAAATTAATTGATTACACTTAATTAAAATTACAGTTAATTAAAATGTACCCATCAAATAGTAAAAAGTGCAGCCATAAAAAATTATGAAATTCTGCCAACTCTGAAAGGGTAATGACACCCAAATAAACTAAGTCCTAGGGGCTAAACACACTACTATGTATGTATGCATACTGTATAATATTATTAGTACATCACGGACTTGTTAAGTAAACTAAAGAACTAAATTATTTGATGTAACTTCTCATTTTCAGCACCACTGAGATGTTACAATTGTCATTGAGGCCAGGGCTATGAAATGCATTGAGTTTGATCTGCCATTCCAATTCGCGAAGTTCTAGTAGTAAAGACAAAGGGCCCCCTCTAATACTCATTGGAATCTGGTCAATTCCCATAAAAACAAATTTATGGTCAGGAAAATTTGCTGCATGTCTGGCTAGGGCATTTTCTTGTTTGTTAGTCCTTATGGCATAGACATGTTCGTAAATGCGCTGCCGTAGTTTACGGTCTGTCTTGCCGATGTAAAATGCAGGACATGTATTGCAAAACGCACCGTAAATGACTGATTTTGAGTTGCAGTTAATAGTGTGTTGTATGTTATATTTAATATCATTAACAAAGAAAGAAAGTCCTACTTTGACTAGTTGGCACCAATTACAGGAGCCACATGTCACAGAGCCTTTACATTTAATGAAATTTGGCTCTTGCCTGGATTGTAGGAGCTCTTTTAAATTCCTTCCTTTCCTGAACACAACTCTGGGAAACGGTCCTAACTTTTCAAACAGGAACACATCGTTCCTGATAAATTGCCAGTTTTTGATCAAAATGTTGCAAATTTTTCCAGCATCATTACTGAATGCTGTAGTAAAACTAGTGACATGATTAGCTTTGACCAGAAAGTCTGTCCTAGCACTAACTACTGATTGGGCATTGTCTTCAACCAAAGAGTTATGTACAAATAACAATGTGTCTGTTAAATGTTCATCACATTGTTTAAGAAGTGGTTTGTAGAAGCCCCCCAATTTCTTAACTTCAATTTCAGTAATAATCTCGTCTATTAATGTAATCGGGTAACCTCTGTTCACAAATTGGTTCTTAAGGAACAGACATTCTTCGCTAAAAGCTGATGTTGAATTACACATACGGACCACTCTGACTAGTTGGCCCTTTATAATAGCCCTCTTTTGTCTAAAGGGATGCTGGCTGGTAAAATGCAAGATAGAATTGCAATATGTGGTTTTCCTGAAAACTTTAGACATATAGGACCTACCAGAATCATCCTTACTAAGGTTAACGTCTAAATAATCTATCTCACTCGCTGAGAAATTAGATGTAAACCTCAGAAAGGTGGTCGTATGATTCATAAATTCGACCAGAGACTCCGCCTCAATTTCGTTACCTTTGAATAATATAAAAATATCGTCCAGGTAACGTGTATAAAGGCGAATCTGGTCGTTGAATCTGGGATTAGCTAAGATGTATTTAGATTCCCAAAAAGCCATGAAAGTGTTAGCTACACTGGCTCCACAGGGGGAGCCCATGGCTATACCTTGTTTTTGCAAGAAGATTTTTTCATTAAAAATAAAGAAGTTAGAATCAAGAACTATACCAAGCAGTTCTGTTACAATGTTAATTTCATTCTTAGTAGCTCCCAAATCTTTTAATTTCATCCCAACCCACTCAGTAGCCTCTTGATGAGGGATAGATGTGTATAAATCAACCACATCGATTGTTAAGAAATTATAATCTATATTGAATGTAATTTCATTGATGCTACTGAGGAAGGTCCAGGAATCTTTACAGATGGAAGGAATTTTCTTTAAATATTTTAATAAAATGTAGTCAATCAGTTTAGAACTGTTGTATGTCATCAAAAACCTTCCATCTATCAATGCCCTCATAGGGGGATCCTCAAGATTTTTATGAATCTTGGGGATGCCGAACATCGTAGGTACTTTAGGGAAGGAGATGTCCAAAAGGTTGTATAGTTCAACATCAATTTTACCTTCCAAAAACATGTCTCTAAGGTAACCCCTGATCCTCCTATGGGTGCCATTCATTTCATTAATGGAAGAGAGACAATAAGCAGATGTACCCAATACGGAAGACATTTTGTCATTGTACATACTGTTGTTGAAGATAACTAGCCCTCCCCCTTTGTCAGGTTTTATTACTCTGACTGGTAAAAGTTTGAAATCAGATAGAGCTCTTCTCTGCTCCTTCGTAATGTTTTGAGATTAATTAGGTCTCAAAACATTTTTTGTATTTTTTAAGTCTCTAATGTCTAACTCACAAATGTTTTCAAAAACTTTTAACACAGTATGTAAGGGGGGGTTAAAGGTGCTCGGAGTTTTTAACTCAACCCTGGGTAAAGCAATAGAATTGTTAAATAACAAATCTAAGTTTAACTTCCTCGTATAACATTTAAGGTCAATGATTGTTTTAGTTAAATCACAGTCAGAACTAGGTACAAAGGTGTTTCCACGGGACATAATTTCAATGAGGTCTGGTGACAACGTAATGTCTGAAAAATTATATATTTTGAAGTCACCTTTAGAGTTACATTGAATTCGCAAATTAGAGGTCTCATGTCTGACTACATCAAACTCATTCATAGAGTTGTTCAATTGTTCCGAGTTCTGCTCCTCGTTTGGTATGTCCGTTGCGGAAACTGACCTAAAAAATTATTATTGTCATTGTTGGTGCAAGTCGCAGGGTTGTTTTCCCTGGATCTGTCCTTGTTACTGTTAATGTTCCCATTAGGCCTATTAGACCATCTAGGTTTGTTAGTTTGTTGGTTCCTGTCACCAGTTTGGTTAACAGAAACAGAAGGCTGGAACTCTGTTTCAAAACCATCAAGGCTATCCAAACCCGGAGTGGAGGCTACCTGTAGCTTCAGGTAGGCCTGTTGGTGATGATATGAGTCCCTATCCCTATTGAGTTTTTTTACTTTATTCTGTTTAAGTTTGGACATCAGACCCTCAATACTGATGAATATGCGGTCATAGTCAAATTTAAATCGCATAAATTCGATGTCCATTTTGATGGTGCTGTCAAGTATTTTGATTTCTTCAGTCAAAGAAATGATATTTAAAGAATAGTGTTTAATTAACATTTCAAGCAGTTGAGCACCCTGTCTTTCAAAAAGTGAAACAAGTTCTGTGAGAAAACCAGTCCCCTGTATAAGCCCCGAAGGTGAAAAGGCAGAGCGAAGGCCCTTAGGCACAATATTTTCGTTTAAACATTGCTGGAAGTACGAAACTTCCAGCTGCAGTTTTTTTAGTTTCACAAGTTTGACATCCAATTTTTTAAGATTATCGATGATAGAGCCCACTGAGTTCATATTAGACTCACCATCCGAAGCCGGTCGTTCCACTGTAGTCGCTCTTGGGAAAACAAAAGCTTCCAAGTTCTCAATCCATTGAGAAATAGAAGGAACGCCAATAAGCTTACTGTGGTTGCTGTTAGTACTCTGTTGTCCTCCAATGTTCGAAGTAATGTCTCTGCCATCTGGGTCTCTAGATGTAGAAGGAAGTAGCTGCTCACTAGATTCGCTAGCAATAGCGGTGTTAGCAGGACGTACACAACGCTGCCCCGCTGGTATACTATTTGATGGAATGCTCGGTAAGCTTTTGTTCTCAAAAGCCTCCATACGAGAGTGTAAGGAATCAATTTTCTGCGATAGAGCCAGTAAAATAGTGTTCATATCCAAGCCAGTACTAGAATGAGTACCCACAGGCTGGTCTCCATCCGAGTGGAAGATGGAAGGTGTACTCGGACTGCTAAGGCTCTCCGAAGCCATACAAAATGACAAACTGTATGAAATCCGGCAAAACAAACTAGATACAACAAAACCGGAAAGTAAGCAGTCAAGAATATCACCGATAAATCGCCCAGTGAAGTCAGGAACACTTCCAACAAGATTCTTTTGAACGCAACTTTATTGATTAAAATAAAAGCGTTTTCGCTGCTATTACATGAAGCAGCTTCCTCAGAAAGGATTTAGTGAATGGAAAAGTTTGGCGCCAAACAATAAATACAAACATACAGGAGGTGTGTTCAGATGACATCATTACCTCACAAGAAATTCTTGTCAAAAAACGCTTTGAAACAGGAAAAGAAAAATAAAATGTAATAAATTAATTGATTACAGTTAATTAAAATTACAGTTAATTAAAATGTACCCATCAAATAGTAAAAAGTGCAGCCATAAAAAATTGTGAAATTCTGCCAACTCTGAAAGGGTAATGACACCCAAATAAACTAAGTCCTAGGGGCTAAACACACTACTATGTATGTATGCATACTGTATAATATTATTAGTACATAACGGACTTGTTAAGTAAACTAAAGAACTAAATTATTTGATGTAACTTCTCATTTTCAGCACCACTGAGATGTTACAATTGTCATTGAGGCCAGGGCTATGAAATGCGTTGAGTTTGATCTGCCATTCCAATTCGCGAAGTTCTAGTAGTAAAGACAAAGGGCCCCCTCTAATACTCATTGGAATCTGGTCAATTCCCATAAAAACAAATTTATGGTCAGGAAAATTTGCTGCATGTCTGGCTAGGGCATTTTCTTGTTTGTTAGTCCTTATGGCATAGACATGTTCGTAAATGCGCTGCCGTAGTTTACGGTCTGTCTTGCCGATGTAAAATGCAGGACATGTATTGCAAAACGCACCGTAAATGACTGATTTTGAGTTGCAGTTAATAGTGTGTTGTATGTTATATTTAATATCATTGACAAAGAAAGAAAGTCCTACTTTGACTAGTTGGCATCAATTACAGGAGCCACATGTCTATTCAAACTTTTCCATTCACTAAATCCTTTCTGAGGAAGCTGCTTCATGTAATAGCAGCGAAAACGCTTTTATTTTAATCAATAAAGCTGCGTTCAAAAGAATCTTGTTGGAAGTGTTCCTGACTTCACTGGGCGATTTATCGGTGATATTCTTGACTGCTTACTTTCCGGTTTTGTTGTATCTAGTTTGTTTTGCCGGATTTCATACAGTTTGTCGTTTTGTATGGCTTCGGAGAGGCTTAGCAGTCCGAGTACACCTTCCATCTTCCACTCGGATGGACACCAGCCTGTGGGTACTCATTCTAGTACTGGCTTGGATATGAACACTATTTTACTGGCTCTATCGCAGAAAATTGATTCCTTACACTCTCGTATGGAGGCTTTTGAGAACAAAAGCTTACCGAGCATTCCATCAAATAGTATACCAGCGGGGCAGCGTTGTGTACGTCCTGCTAACACCGCTATTGCTAGTGATTCTAGTGAGCGGTTATTTCCTTCTACATCTAGAGACTCAGATGGCAGAGATACCACTTCGAACATTGGAGGACAACAGAGAACTAATAGCAACCACGGTGAGCTTATTGGCGTTCCTTTTATTTCTCAATGGATTGAGAACTTGGAAGCTTTTGTTTTCCCAAGAGCGACTACAGTGGAACGACCGGCTTCGGATAGTGAGTCTAATATGAACTCAGTGGGCTCTATCATCGATAATCTTAAAAAATTGGATGTCAAACTTGTGAAACTAAAAAAACTGCAGCTGGAAGTTTCGTACTTCCAGCAATGTTTAAACGAAAATATTGTGCCTAAGGGCCTTCGCTCTGCCTTTTCACCTTCGGGGCTTATACAGGGGACTGGTTTTCTCACAGAACTTGTTTTGCTTTTTGAAAGACAGGGTGCTCAACTGCTTGAAATGTTAATTAAACACTATTCTTTAAATATCATTTCTTTGACTGAAGAAATCAAAATACTTGACAGCACCATCAAAATGGACATCGAATTTATGCGATTTAAATTTGACTATGACCGCATATTCATCAGTATTGAGGGTCTGATGTCCAAACTTAAACAGAATAAAGTAAAAAAACTCAATAGGGATAGGGACTCATATCATCACCAACAGGCCTACCCGAAGCTACAGGTAGCCTCCACTCCGGGTTTGGATAGCCTTGATGGTTTTGAAACAGAGTTCCAGCCTTCTGTTTCTGTTAACCAAACTGGTGACAGGAACCAACAAACTAACAAACCTAGATGGTCTAATAGGCCTAATGGGAACATTAACAGTAACAAGGACAGATCCAGGGAAAACAACCCTGCGACTTGCACCAACAATGACAATAATAATTTTTTAGGTCAGTTTCCGCAACGGACATACCAAACGAGGAGCAGAACTCGGAACAATTGAACAACTCTATGAATGAGTTTGATGTAGTCAGACATGAGACCTCTAATTTGCGAATTCAATGTAACTCTAAAGGTGACTTCAAAATATATAATTTTTCAGACATTACGTTGTCACCAGACCTCATTGAAATTATGTCCCGTGGAAACACCTTTGTACCTAGTTCTGACTGTGATTTAACTAAAACAATCATTGACCTTAAATGTTATACGAGGAAGTTAAACTTAGATTTGTTATTTAACAATTCTATTGCTTTACCCAGGGTTGAGTTAAAAACTCCGAGCACCTTTAACCCCCCCCTTACATACTGTGTTAAAAGTTTTTGAAAACATTTGTGAGTTAGACATTAGAGACTTAAAAAATACAAAAAATGTTTTGAGACCTAATTACTCTCAAAACATTACGAAGGAGTAGAGAAGAGCTCTATCTGATTTCAAACTTTTACCAGTCAGAGTAATAAAACCTGACAAAGGGGGGGGCTAGTTATCTTCAACAACAGTATGCACAATGACAAAATCTCTTCCGTATTGGATACATCTGCTTATTGTCTCTCTTCCATTAATGAAATGAATGGCACCCATAGGAGGATCAGGGGTTACCTTAGAGACATGTTTTTGGAAGGTAAAATTGATGTTGAACTATACAACTTTTTGGACATCTCCTTCCCTAAAGTACCTACGATGTTCGGCATCCCCAAGATTCATAAAAATCTTGAGGATCCCCCTATGAGGGCATTGATAGATGGAAGGTTTTCGATGACATACAACAGTTCTAAACTGATTGACTACATTTTATTAAAATATTTAAAGAATATTCCTTCCATCTGTAAAGATTCCTGGACCTTCCTCAGTAGCATCAATGAAATTACATTCAATATAGATTATAATTTCTTAACAATCGATGTGGTTGATTTATACACATCTATCCCTCATCAAGAGGCTACTGAGTGGGTTGGGATGAAATTAAAAGATTTGGGAGCTACTAAGAATGAAATTAACATTGTAACAGAACTGCTTGGTATAGTTCTTGATTCTAACTTCTTTATTTTTAATGAAAAAATCTTCTTGCAAAAACAAGGTATAGCCATGGGCTCCCCCTGTGGAGCCAGTGTAGCTAACACTTTCATGGCTTTTTGGGAATCTAAATACATCTTAGCTAATCCCAGATTCAACGACCAGATTCGCCTTTATACACGTTACCTGGACGATATTTTTATATTATTCAAAGGTAACGAAATTGAGGCGGAGTCTCTGGTCGAATTTATGAATCATACGACCACCTTTCTGAGGTTTACATCTAATTTCTCAGCAAGTGAGATAGATTATTTAGACGTTAACCTTAGTAAGGATGATTCTGGTAGGTCCTATATGTCTAAAGTGTTCAGGAAAACCACATATTGCAATTCTATCTTGCATTTTACCAGCCAGCATCCCTTTAGACAAAAGAGGGCTATTATAAAGGGCCAACTAGTCAGAGCGGTCCGTATGTGTAATTCAACATCAGCTTTTAGCGAAGAATGTCTGTTCCTTAAGAACCATTTTGTGAACAGAGGTTACCCGATTACATTAATAGACGAGATTATTACTGAAATTGAAGTTAAGAAATTGGGGGGCTTCTACAAACCACTTCTTAAACAATGTGATGAACATTTAAAGACAATGCCCAATCAGTAGTTAGTGCTAGGACAGACATTCTGGTCAAAGCTAATCATGTCACTAGTTTTACTACAGCATTCAGTAATGATGCTGGAAAAATTTGCAACATTTTGATCAAAAACTGGCAATTTATCAGGAACGATGTGTTCCTGTTTGAAAAGTTAGGACCGTTTCCCAGAGTTGTGTTCAGGAAAGGAAGGAATTTAAAAGAGCTCCTACAATCCAGGCAAGAGCCAAATTTCATTAAATGTAAAGGCTCTGTGACATGTGGCTCCTGTAATTGGTGCCAACTAGTCAAAGTAGGACTTTCTTTCTTTGTTAATGATATTAAATATAACATACAACACACTATTAACTGCAACTCAAAATCAGTCATTTACGGTGCGTTTTGCAATACATGTCCTGCATTTTACATCGGCAAGACAGACCGTAAACTACGGCAGCGCATTTACGAACATGTCTATGCCATAAGGACTAACAAACAAGAAAATGCCCTAGCCAGACATGCAGCAAATTTTCCTGACCATAAATTTGTTTTTATGGGAATTGACCAGATTCCAATGAGTATTAGAGGGGGCCCTTTGTCTTTACTACTAGAACTTCGCGAATTGGAATGGCAGATCAAACTCAATGCATTTCATAGCCCTGGCCTCAATGACAATTGTAACATCTCAGTGGTGCTGAAAATGAGAAGTTACATCAAATAATTTAGTTCTTTAGTTTACTTAACAAGTCTGTTATGTACTAATAATATTATACAGTATGCATACATACATAGTAGTGTGTTTAGCCCCTAGGACTTAGTTTATTTGGGTGTCATTACCCTTTCAGAGTTGGCAGAATTTCACAATTTTTTATGGCTGCACTTTTTACTATTTGATGGGTACATTTTAATTAACTGTAATTTTAATTAACTGTAATCAATTAATTTATTACATTTTATTTTTCTTTTCCTGTTTCAAAGCGTTTTTTGACAAGAATTTCTTGTGAGGTAATGATGTCATCTGAACACACCTCCTGTAGGTTTGTATTTATTGTTTGGCGCCAAACTTTTCCATTCACTAAATCCTTTCTGAGGAAGCTGCTTCATGTAATAGCAGCGAAAACGCTTTTATTTTAATCAATAAAGCTGCGTTCAAAAGAATCTTGTTGGAAGTGTTCCTGACTTCACTGGGCGATTTATCGGTGATATTCTTGACTGCTTACTTTCCGGTTTTGTTGTATCTAGTTTGTTTTGCCGTTTTTCATACAGTTTGTCGTTTTTAATGTTCATGCTTAATCTCAATGTAATGTTTTAATGTTTGGAGCTTGTCTCCCCGGGCCTCTGCTGAAAATGGACATGTATCCAGTCGGACCATCCCAGTCAACAAATGTAAAATAAATAAATAAGTGATAATAAATAACTGGTTTCACCAAAAGGCAGATAGATTATCAAAACCTTCTTGGTTGTAAAGTGATCTTGAAAAAGTAGACTGGTAAACTGCTAACGATGACTGACTGCCAATAAATGCTGTACAGTAAAAAGGTATAAAGTTTAACATGCTTAAATTCTCTGTTTTGGAGCTAAATGTTTGTTTATCTTACAAATGCAGGTTAATATAGGGGTTTTTAGCATGGTAGTATCTTGGGTTTTGAATTAAGTATAATTACTGCACTGTGAACTGCATTTTCTTGCTGACAAAAAGCCTCATGAAAATCCAGCAAGACATCTGGTCAACAAACTATAAATAAATAGAATAACAAAATATAAATAAATAAACAAATAAATAAATAAAATATCATCACCAGAGGCCTGATAGTTTACCTAAATGATCGTAGCTAGAAAGTGATATTTCAAACCTTGAAGTCTTAAACTGTCTGACTGCTGATAAATGCTGTTCAGTTTGTTGTTGTGTCTTTCGGCTTTTCCCGGTTATGGGTCGCCACAGCGGAACTCCCGTCTGCTAATGATTGGCAGTTGATTTTTACATGCTGAGTTGCCAGCCCTGACGCACAACCTTCAATGAAGGTATGCCCATTCACACATGTCTCCACGCAGAAGACGCTCTAGCTGAGAATCGAACCGGAGAGCATCTTACTGTGAGGCGACAATGCTACCACAGCACCACCACCGTGGACACTGTTCAGTAAACAAATATAAAGTTAAAATATTTTCAAAGTGTCTTTTATTGAAGTAAATACTCATTTCCATTAAAAATGCAGTTTAATGTCGGGGTTTCTTATTATGGGTTAGTATCTTGGCTATTGAATAGCTAACCTGAGTGGTAGTCATTCACTAGGAGTAAACAATGTACTTGGAAATACATTTTCTTCCTGATAAAAGGATACAAAATCCTCTATACTATGCCTTGTATTTATAATTCTTCCTACTGTCTGCCCTTATTTGATTAGTTGTAGTACACCTGATTTGTTGCATGTGAATAACTTTTATCCTATGTATCGTATTTGTAACAGTGCTTTAACTTGTTTAATGTAACAGTTATTCTGTATGTATGTATGGAGCTGAAAATGGACAGGTATCCAGTTGGACTATCCCCGGTCAACAAATGTAAAATAAATAAATAAATAAAGTATCTCTACTATCCCCACTGTTGTTTTAAATCTTTGTTAACAAACTACCATCTGATCTCCATAACCTTCCTATCACTCTACGCAGATGATGTGGTTATTCTCTTATCATCTCCCACACACACTCAGCTATTCAAACCCAGTTTAATCTGACCTCTACTCCCTTAATTCGTGGCTTAACAACCGTAAGCTACTCTTAAACCCCTTTAAAACAAAAAGTATTATATTTTGAACCTCACAAAATCTGAAAAAGAAACTCCTAAAAATCTCAACATCGCAGATCTCAATGGCTCTCCAATAGAAACAACTATTTTCTTTAAATACTTCGGTTTATTGCAACACCAGTCACTTAACTTCAAAAGCCTACTAAAATACCATGAAAAAGATCAGTTCTTTTTTATTCTGGTCCAGAAAAATATATCCATTTCTCTCCAGACCAGCTATAACATCAATAGTCTAAGGAGTCCTCCTTGCTCAAACTGAATAAAGGCTCCACATCATAGCCACAGCCTCTAACAAAAAAAACATTCAATCTACAATCCAAAACAAAATCTTCCAATTCATTTCCAATTCCCAACCTCAGGAACATCACTACATCACCTTTTCCAAAGCCAAACAGCTACTACTCTGCTAGGGTTGAGCTACGCCTAGGGTCTTTTCAAATTACTTCATTTATTTATTTTATTTATTTATTTATTTTACATTTGTTAACCGGGAGAGTCCGACTGGATACATGTCCATTTTCAGCGGAGGCCCGGGGAGAAAAGCTCCAGGTACATAACAGACATATGAATATTGTTAATGCAAAAAAGGAAGATAGTTGAGTTCTAAATACAATATAAAGATACATCACATCTTCGGAAAAAAATAACAGCAGCATATAAAAAAAAACATAGGTCAGTTACAGAGGCGAGGCGCCTTGTTAAAAAGCGGTTAAGGATAGTGAGGTAAGTGAAGGGTAAATGATAGTGGTTCATCAGGTTTGGAACAGGGACATTGCCAGAGAGTATTGAGATGGGGTTTAAGCTTTTTTTTGAATTGTAGGAGTGAAGGTTCTGAGGTGAGCATGGTCGGTAGGGAGTTCCACATTTTACCAACAAAGTTTGAGAATAGAGAATCCCCAGCAGAATTATTGACTTTGGCAGTTTGAGCTAAGATCTTATTGGAGGAGCGTAAAGATTGCAGGTTAATATAGGGGTGAATGATGTTTTTCAGAGCTGGTGTTTTCTCTGGGTGATACAGTATCTGGTGAGCCGTTTTGAGTTGGTTGAAATGGAGTTGGCTGGAAAACTCTAACCACCCTAGTTGCTTCAAGTTAGTGCAGTGGTGCGTTCTAAAGGTGGAATTTGTGGCAAATCTAGCTATGTGATTGTAACAAGAAGCAAGTTTGTTAAGGGTTGTCTTGTTTAGGTTTGTAAAAAGGGGGGAGGCATAGAAAAGAGTTTTTATAGTAGGTGTGTGCTAGCAATTGTAATTTTAGCGTGAGGAGTGAGAAAGTGTTTTACTTTATAGAGATAGCCAAGCTTTTTATTGACGGTTTTGATGGTTAGATTGAAATGGGTGTCAAATTTAAGGGAGTTATCAATGGTAACACCTAATAGCTTTGTGTGAGCTTCTGGTGATATAGTGATTCCATTGGAGGATGTAATAGAGAAGGTGGGGGGAAGAGTCTTGTTAGTGGGTGAGAAAGTAAGTAGTTTTGTTTTGTTGGGGTTGAGAACTAGTTGACGACTTGAGAACCATTTTTCTATTAGGTTGAAGGTGTCTTGGGTTGAAGCAGTGAGGTCTGCCAGGTTGGAGGCAGTGCTGATGATAGTCGAATCATCTGCATATTGAATGCATGTGGCATGGGGGTGATTGTGGGCAGGTCATTAACAAAGATGGTGAAGAGAAGAGGGCCAAGAATAGATCCTTGGGGAACTCCAAGTGTAACAGGTAGGCATGTGGATAATTTGTCCTGCCATAGAACAGCCTGTTGCCTATTGGACAGGTAGGATTGGAACCATTTCAGCGTGGAATTGCTGAGTGATAGTTTTTTTAATGTATGGAGGAGTTGAATGTGGTTCACCATATCAAAGACCTTGGAGAGGTCTAAGAAAAGAGCAGATGATAGTTTATTATTGTTTCTGAAGTTATTGATGGTATTAGAAAAGGATAGTAGGGCTGATGTGGTACTGTGATTTGGCCTGAAGCCATGTTGGGAGTTGGCTAGAATTTTATTTTTGGTGAGGTGTTCCATCAGTTGTTTGTGGACACACTTTTCCATAATTTTGGCCAGGGATGAGAGTATAGCTACAGGTCTGTAGTTGGTTAGCTCTAGTGAGCTACCACCTTTATGGAGAGGAATAATGTGGGACATTTTCCATATGGAGGGGATGAAGGCTTCTGACAAGGTACGGTTTATGATTATGGAGTCGGGATAGGAAATGGCCTCAGCTGCTTTTTGCAGAAACTCAGCTGGGAGAAGGTCAGCTGCTAGCTTAGTGGGTTTTAGTTTTTTTAAGAAGAGATGTTATAGAGGATATGGGTACTGGATCGAAGGTAAATAGATGATCTGATGTAGTTGTAGTATTCTGCTGGCATGGGTAGTGGAGTGGGCTGGTTGTTTGTTTGAATTGTGTGGCCAGGGATTGTATAGTTTCTGTGATGAAACTATTGAATGTGTTAGCAATGTTTACAGGGCACTGTTGTTTGCAAGTTGTTGGAGTGGGGGGTGGTTGCCTGACCTGGGTACAGGAGCTTGTTTAAGCCTGCCCAGAATTTTTGTGGATTATTAAGGTGTTTGTGTTGGAGGTGGAGGAAGAAGTTTTTTTTATCATTTAAGATCATTCTTTTAGTTTCATTTCTAAGTTGCCGGAAGGTTTGGTGGGAGTGTGGGTCTTTAGAGGTACGCCATGTGACCCACATCTTGTTTCTAGATAGGATTTTGGATTTTGTTTCCTTAGAGAGCCACGGTGCGGTTTTGGTTTTAGTTCTAATGGACCGTATTGGAGCATGGGAATCTAGAATCTTGAGGAAGGTGGTGTTGAAGTAGATAACTGCCTCTTCAAGAGGAAGAGACTTGAGTATTGTCCAGTTGTTGGCTTTAAATTCAGTTTGAAAAATGGAGGCATTGAATTTATTATTGTTCCTGATTCTTTTTATGGTTCCCACCTCTTGCTGCTAAACTGCATAATAAAAGCACCCCTACAACCTCTGCAATGTCTCCCGAGCAGCTCCCTCACTCAAGGCATCCCAAACCAAACTGCACTGTATTGATCATGCTTTCGGTTTTCTTTCACCCAAAGTCTCTCACTCAGTCCCCTTCACATAAAAGAAGCCTCCTGTTGCCCCTGTGTTAAAAGCACAACTCAAAAAACATCTTCAACAAAAATCTGACTGCAGTTGCTTTTCCACTTGATAAATAACCTAACTCCCTCATCACCTGCATCACAGGTTCATAGGAGGTTGCTAGCCTAGCAACCCTAGAGCCTTTACAAGCCTAGCCATTTTAATCTCAAGCATCCCCATTTGTTCTTTTTTGGGTATTTAGCAGAACAAATTTATGAACAGAGCAGGTATATGATCAACACCAGCAACCCCTATCCATGAGGGACAAGGGTACCACCCCAGTGATGAATTTGCTGTCTCCAATGCAATTATCTAGGTTGCATTTGAATAGAGTCAGTGAGGAGCTCTGTTTTACATGAATAGGGACTTTATTCCAGAGAAGTAGCAGTCTCTGCAAGTCATAGCTGTCTCTCCAGAATGTTCTGTTAATGTCACAGGCTAGGTTGAGATCCATAGAGTGAGTGACTCTTGAGACATTTGACTTGTGGATGTGCAGCATTTCCATTATGGCAGAGTTGGAGATTGCCCTATAGGCCAGGT
>NC_056743.1:1891632264-1891712264 GCF_019279795.1 Protopterus annectens | reverse complement strand
ATTCTTTGGGCACATATCCTGTAGTGAGGCTGAGAATGTACAGCAGTTTTACTTGAGGGATTAGTTCTTCTTGGAGTTCATGTAGGACGCAACCCGGGACGCCATCTGGTCCCATGGAAGCAGTGTTTTTTCCTTTGGAAAGGGCGGCCTTCACCTGAGCATCAGAGATGTTTGGGAGGCTGCACTCTGCCGAGATAGATACTTGCTCTTTTGGGGGGAAGGGGTGGAGAGGTTTGCACTGAACCTGTCTGCCAGGATATTGGTGATGTCTGTGGGTTCAGTGTATTTTTTGTCGTTTAGAATCAACTCAGAACAAGTCTGGGAGTTGCATCCAAGGTTCCTAACATGGTGTTCGGAGAGATCTTCATGTTCTCCAATGTTTTCAGGAAAGCCGAGTGGGATTCCTGACTTTGAGCAGCATCTTACCCTCACCTAGAATGATGCCACAGTATAAAGACAAACTGATCAATTTTTACAATTGGCTGAAAAGCAGTCTTGCCCACTGTCAGTTGCACATGGATGGTCTCCGATACTTCGTGCAATGCCACTAACCTGGAGGTGTGGATATCCTTGATAAATATGGAAACTCCCCCTCCTTTTGTGGTTCGGTCCGGGTTTTGGGGCAGAAAAGCATGATATGAGGTATAACCTGGTAGTGCTGGGGTGCTCTCTGGAGCCTTGAACCAGGTTTCTGTCACTGCACAGATATCGATGTTCTCCATAATGAGGAGAGCTTCGAGTGCATGCATCTTGAGGTTAAGACTTCTGGCATTTAGCAGCATTACCCTTAGTTTCTTGTTCCTTGTGCTGTCTATGGAGGTGGGTTTGACTTTTGAGCCTTGCCTAAAAAAGGCACTATGGGGGTGGCAAGAGCCTTTGCCAATATCCGAAAGCCCAGGGGTGACAGGTGCAAGCTGTCCCTAGCGAAGCAACGTGGCTTGTCGAGCATGTCATCCCAGGCTGACAGACACTGGATCCCCTTTGAATGACACCAAACTTTTAGCCAATTGTTAAAATCGATCATTTTGTCTTTATACTTTGGCATCATTCTAGGTGAGGGTAAGATGCTGCTCAAGGTCAGAGTCATACCGGCCTGGGCTACATGATCAGGGAGCTGCTCTATGTCTCTTTTCATGTAATTGAGGGAGGTACGTCTCAGGTCATTCACGCCAGCATGTACAATGACTGAGTCATATTTGTATTTGCTTTGGAGTGACCTGAGTGCTTGCGTTATGTAGCGGATCCTAGCGCCTGACAGGCAGCTCACTGTGACCTTCTCTTTATTCAGCCTGGTGAGCGGGACGTCAGTGTGTCTGACAATAGAGTCACCTATTACACGAGTATCAGGTGTGTTATTCAGCCTTAAGGGCTGTGACTGCTTGGCACACTGACTTTGTGTGCTATGTGTTGTACGTGTTTTGTTTTGGGGTAGCGTTTGCTTGGATGTCTGCTTTGGAGGTCTCTGTTGCTTAGCTAGATTTTTATTTAGAGCCTCCGAGTATGTTTTTGTGTTTTTATGTGTTTGGTTTGCTGTTGTGGAGGGACTGTGTGATACTGGAATTGTGTTGTGTGAGGTTACCTTCTTCTCCTGACTGGTTACACCAGTTTTGAGATGAGAGAGCTCAGCCTCCAGTTTGGCTATATGGTTGCATCTCTCACATATATTTGAACGTGTTTGGAGGAGGAGAGGGTTGTCCGTGTACATGAGACAGTTGTACGATTGCCTCAAAATTCCCAGATTCACCAGCTGGACTGGAGAGGAAACCATTGACTGACCTTTGGACATGCTAGAGTAATATAGGGAACTGAATTAAAATGGACCAATAGGGGACAAGGTAATCATAGAGAGTATAAGAGTAAGTAGTGCTTATGGTTTATTAGTGCTAACTTGTAAGATTACTTATTTGGACCAGTGAGGGGCCTTAGAATGAGAATGTGGTGATTAATTTGAGAGGTAGAGCAGTTCCCAGGGAAAAAGTGAAGAGCAGACTTTGTGGAGCCAGGAATAGTTTAAACCCAATTAGGCGGCGCTGCCCGATGTTGCGCTATGCGCAAAAACGCGCAAGACCGTGCAAAAGAGGGTTTTAAGAGAGGGAGATTAAGGAGTTTGGAATTGACCCAAATGGCCAATAAAACTACAGTTTCAAGGCAGTAACCACTCCCACAGCGGCAAGCAGGCTGCTCAATGTTTATCACTGCCACTGATGAACACAGAGACTTCCCTTTAGCCCAAGCAAACAATGGTCTCCAAGAAACTTACAAACAGTTCAGAACAGCAAATCTGTAACTGAACTTTTTTAAATCTCAGAAAAGTGGGAAAAGAGCAAGATTTTTTTTGTTTTTTTGTTTTTTTTTAAGGAAAGCAGAGGTTCACAAGTATCAACAAGTTAGAATAGTGCAGTAAATGACCCCACACTTGAGTGCTAGGCCAGAGACAGATAAAATGCAAGTTTTAAGAAAAAAACGATTTTAAAAATAAGTGCACGCAGGAAATTCAGTAATCAGCTCTAGGTTGTATTCTAAATACAGTTACCAACACAGAAATCAAGTTTAACAAGCCAGAAAATGCTCAAAAGTAGGTGGCAATGCAGAAAAACTTAACAAATAATCTGAAGCAAAATACTTAAAATCTCAAAAGTGGCTCCTTTCTTCTCTCAGCGTTTTCTCCTCTTGGTGGGTGCTTCACCAACAGCCAACAAGTCCGAAAAGACACCAAAACCACAAAGCAATCGGGTTTTAAGAGAGGGAGATTAAGGAGTTTGGAATTGACCCAAAATGGCCAATAAAACTACAGTTTCAAGGCAGTAACCACTCCCACAGGGGCAGGCAGGCTGCTCAATGTTTATCACTGCCACTGATGAACACAGATATATATATATATATATATATATATATATATATATATATATATATATATATATATATATATATGGATTCACTTTAGAAGCTTGAAATACTGAAATATTGAATTTCAGTATTTCGCACCCATAAAGTCGAATCCTGGAAAGAACGAAAACTCAAAAGCACAAAATTCAAAGTCTCACATACCAGAGATTTTGAATTAGAGCTTCTGGTGTTTCACTGTGGTTATGGATTCAGGTAAGTGCTTATGGGTTAAGGGTTTTGGGTAGGGGCTGTGGTATGTGTTAGTGTGTTTTGTTACTGTGATGTGTGTGTGAAAGGAGACTGTAGCTTGTGTGGTGGTGTTTTGTGTGTTTTTGTATGTAGTGCGACCTCAGAGTTAGAATATATAAGTGGGGGGTACACAGGGGCTTGACCCCTGCTTTCATGTAGGACAGAACTTGTGTTTGTGTGTGGGGAGGGAGGTGTGTGTTTGTGTACAGTAGAAGCAGCAATTCAAAATCTCTGGTATGTGAGATTTTGAATTTCGCGCTTCTGAGTTTTTGTTCTTTCCAGGATTCAACTTTATGGGCGCGAAGTACTGAAATTCGATATTTCAGTATTTCGACCTTCTAAAGTGAATCCATATATATGTATATATAGATAGATTGATTGATATGGAACTACTCCTTGTGGTTGATTGCTTTTTTAATCAAAAATACATTGATGAATTTTAATTGAAAAGCAAATCAACTGAACTATTATTGTAATTTTGCAGGACCAGGGGACAGTGGGATATGGGAGTTTCTCCTTAATACTAAAAATAAAACAAAAAAACTGTACAACTTACCATGGAACACCAATAAAATCAAACTCTTTAATAAAATAATATAAACTAAGCGCTTTGGTCCTGACCATTCAGAACTTCATCAGAAAATTTAAAAACATGCCCTCCAAATTTAAATACTTAATCTAACAATCATATGATCAAATCAAAACTTGAAAATAACAAAAATATGTATAAACAATCCACACCAAATATTTAATACAAAAAAATACAAATAATCATCTTGTTGCTGCTTTTAGTTTAAGCAACAATGTAACAGAAACTTGGTCATTTAGCCTCGGCCATCCATAGGCACTCAAGTAAATCTGGCAAAATAACTCCTGTCTTTCAAACAATACCTGCCAAGGCCCTTCCCTCAGATTAGTACTTACTTTCTCCGATATAAAAAACTTAAAATTATGATTCTCATACTTTTTCACGTGTCTGTGTAAAGCACTGGTGGTTCTCATCTTACGAATGTCATAACGATGCTCTATGTAAAGCATTGGTGGTTCTCATCTTACGAATGTCATTAACGATGCTCTGTGTAAAGCATTGGTGGTTCTCATCTTATGAATGTCATAACGATGCTCTATGTAAAGCATTGGTGGTTCTCATCTTACGAATGTCATAACGATGCTCTATGTAAAGCATTGGTGGTTCTCATCTTACGAATGTCATAACGATGCTCTGTGTAAAGCATTGGTGGTTCTCATCTTACGAATGTCATAACGATGCTCTGTGTAAAGCATTGGTGGTTCTCATCTTACAAATGTCATAACGATGCTCATACACCTTCTCCCTGAGCTTATGTTCAGTTTTTCCCACATAAATACAATCACAGATTTGGCAGATGGCCACATAGACCACCCCACAATGATCACATCCAAATTTCCCCTTCACATTTATAGTTCTACCTTGAATCATAACTTTATAACCCTCCAACAAGAACTTGCAATATTTACATCGACCACATTGGAAAACCCCATTAGGGCCTCAAAAAGGTATACGGTGTTGTTCAAAAACAGATCTCAAATATCTACCCCTCTTATAAAGTATTATTGGTTTATGGGAAATAATGTCCCTAATACCCATATGTTCTTGGAGCAAATGCAAATTCTTATATAATACATTCAAAATATCTGGACTATCCACACTATATGATATTATTAATGCCTGTGAAGCATATACTTGTTCATTAACTTCATTAGGAACTGGGCATTTCTGTATATTATTAGGTCCAGAACTATTGCAAATACTAGGCAATGGAGAAAAATGCCCAGATTCTTTTTTCATACTGACCTTACTTATAAGTTCATCCAACATGTCACAATGGTGCCATCTTTTACGAAACATTTGTTTAAGTAACTGACATTCACCCCTATAATCAATATCATGACTGCACATACAGGCCACCATTACTAACTGCCCCTTAACTATGGCACATTTTTGTTATATGTTGAGTACACATACAGGCCACCATTACTAACTGTCCCTTAACTATGGAAAATTTTTGTTTAAAAGGGTGTGCCCTAGTGAAATGCAAAAAGGAGTTAGAATAGATGAGCTTTCTATAAATACTAGCCACCAAGCATCCACTATCCAACTTCTTACAAATCAAAATATCCAGATAAGAAATCTTATCCTCACAACGGAATGGAAGAACCTTATAAACTCAGTGGTTTCATTAATATAATCCAAAAATGTTTGAGTATCTTCAGTCCTCCATTCCATATAATAAAAATGTCTTTCAGGTAATGCAAATATACCTTACAATATTTACAAAATACACAATTAAATACAACTTTGTGCTTTTGTGTATGTTGGCTGGACAGACTGAGATCAAAAGGCTTGAAACTGAACAGTAGTAAGTGCCAAATTTTTGTCTTTACTCTTAGAAACATGATATATGTTTTGATTTCTATAGGCCTTGAACTAGATATACACTTCTGAGTGGTATACAAATGGCATTTACCTTTCAAGGTTCATTACAAACTTGTTATATAAAACAATACAACTTATGTCACTTGTAGAGCATGATGTTGAGTAGTTATGTAAAACAGTGCAACCAAGTTAGCTTCTATAGCATCTTGGTGCATGGTTCTGGTCACAGGAACAAGACAGAAGTTTTGAGATGTCAAAAAAACCTGTTTACTGAGACTTTTACTTCAATGTTCTGTGATTTTTCACAACCACATATATGTTATGTAGATGCTTGCCAACAAGAGCTTGGATGAGTAAGTTTTATTTTTTTAATTTTACCCCTTTTGCCCACCCCCATCAATAGAGGGTAATGGTCTGCCAGGAGGGACCAACATTAAGGCAGCCACCAGGGTGATTATTTTTTTCTAATTAAGCCCTGTTCCTTGCAATCACTTGGCAACAGCCTGTGGGTGGGATATGTAACAGGGGAAAGAACTGTACCCCCCTTTAATTCTGCAAGGGGACTACATCAGCAGGATGGCCCTGCACACCCACAGGAAACACAGCAGAGTGGTGATCCAAGTCTACACCAGCATACAGTGCACATGTATACCCATGTATGTGCATTCCCTTCCCCCAGAACAGCTACATCCATCATTCCCACCTGCACTGTTAAGTGTCGGGTCTGCTAATCAAATAGGGCGTCACCTTTGCTGTAATAAAGGCTCTGTCTCCCTATGACACCATTGCATGCTGGCTTGGATCAGTATTACTACAGGACAGCAAACCATTGACATAGGGGTCAAGGCTTTGACTGATGCTCAGACCTGCCATGCCCAAATATTCTATGATTACATCTGTTGCAATTCACTTATAGTGGATTGAGGCCATAAGCCATTGCAAAATATTTTAAAAAGTTTCTTCATAAGGCACCAGCTACACTTCAAAGAATCTACTGAATTTTCAGAAACATTATTAAGTATAAACCAGATAATTGAGACATTTAAGTGATATATTTAGCAAAGCCTGCTCCTAAGAGAGGAAAGAAAAAGTATATTTTTTCTAAAAAGATTTGGAACTTCTTTGGATTATTTTTCAATTGCTTTTATCAGGTGAGAAACTAGTAGATGTAAGATTATGCACATGAGAGGACAGAAGAATGTAGTGGCCATGAAATGTAATCATGATTGATTGGCCAGATAATGTTAAATGGGTATGGGCATATATTAAAGTATACTTGTCATACCAAGGTTAGATTTTATATGTAAAGGGTTAAGGTTCAAAGGTCACAAGGTGAACATTCTTATTCAACTGTCTGATGTTATATTATACACAATCCTGGAGCCGCATAGGGGCAACTAAGTATAAAGAAAGAGCAAATTGTGTACTGTATTGACCTAAGATGTAAAAAAAATAGCAAATGGTTTGAAGGTTCGAGGTTTCTAATGGTCTCAGAAATCAGAATCACGGGGAGAGGAAATGCTACCACATGAATAAAGGATAAACCTTGAAAGAACGTGGAATAAGAACCCCTTCAATATAAATATACCCATTATGTTTTTGTGATGTGCATTATTCAGACTATCTACAGGTAGTGCAATTGTGCGAAACTGGCAGTCATGGTGGTATTGAAATCAAATCTGTGCTAGACAAGGTATACAGATAACCGTAATATCAGATAATGTTTTGTAGGTCATAAACTTAAAATCTGGTACTTTTGTGAAACAATGGGAATTTAAGTACACTAACTCATCTTTTTACTCAAATTATTTTTATGTTAATGAAATAACACAATAATTTAATACATTCATAACATTCAATAACTATTTACAGTATTTACATTCATTCTGACAAAAAGGATTCAGATAAAAAACATTTGTAGTTAAATAATAAGTTAATATATAAACTATGACAGTTAGGAAGAGTTTGGTTCCATCTGTAGGTTATCAATCAAATTCAAAACTTTCCTCCACAGACTATTAACCAATGGCTTAGGAAAAGTTCTTAACTCTTTAGTTCTTCTCTCCATTAGTATGTATTTCTTCAGTGATGACAGGAATTCTTCCATTGTAGGTGCTACATTAGAGTTTCATCTTCTAGTTATACATTTTCTGGCTATTGCTAACATTGCCCACAACAAATACAGGTCATCTTTCTTCATATTATTACTGTTAACAACGTTTGATAAAATTAAAGACTTTGTCAAAACAAATATATCAGTATAGATAGTTTGAAGAAATTTGTTAATCTCATTCCAATATGGTTTAATATTAGTACAGTCATAAAAATATGAGACCAGTCAGCATTAGTGGACCAATGACATCTCCAATATAACTTGCTGTTTGAAGGGTTCATTTTTGATATTTTCTCAGGTGTCAAAAAGGATCTTTGTAGAAATCTCCAATGAAAAATCCTCCAAAATTGCGAGTAAGAAGTAAGTTTAACTGAAAATAAAATGTTTGTTTTATCTTCCATTGATAATGATACTTGAAACCCTTTAGTTAGGTATTGCCAGTAAGAATCTTTAGGAACTGTCTTATAGACAATTAAAGTGTTATATACATATAATAATTCATTTTTAACATTGATATTATTATATAGAATTCCAAAAATCCAGTTTATAATTTTTGGTATGGTTTTGAAGGCTGAGTTATGTATTATTCTACACAGATCCTTAGTCTATGCTGTGACACTCAGAAGAACCAACCAGTCATTAGGGGGATAGGCCATAGGTTGACAATATACTTTGTGTGTTCAAAGCTTGTTGGTTTTCAATACATTGCAACCAACAAAATAGGTTATTATTTTCCTATAAACCAAAAATCTCTCTATGTGTTTTATCAGGGAAATCCCTTGTAATAGTAGATGGTATTAAAAATCTATGCCACACTTTTATATCTAAATTTGTGTTAATGAATTTTCAAAACACATCAAAAATATTGTTTTTTTAGTGTTAGTTTAGTTAATTTTGTTGTACTGTACCATAAATTTAAACTTAAATATTACCATATCTTGTTATCTTTGTCAGTTACCAAAGCATTTTTGATAAATAATTTTCATTCATTAGTTTAATGGAGTGTAACTGTTTCCAATTGGAAGAGTATCTAGGATTTATCCAATTCATCACTATTTTAATTATAGATGCCTTTATATAAGTTTCAGTCTCTGGGTATTTTAACCCCCCCCTGTTCCTATTTTTTGATATAATGAGTATATGCCACTCTATGGAGTTTCATCAGAGCTGAAGTGATTTCTTTAAGGATTTTCTTTCCTGGTGGAAGTATAAGGGCTTGTGCTATATATAATATTTTAGCTAACAAAACCATTTTATCAGTTGTAACCTATCATCAAATGTTATAAACAAATGATTCCATTTGCTTATTAATGTCTTGATTAAGTCTTTGGCTTTAGCATAGTTAAGCTGTAAGGTTTCCGCTATATTCTTGCCTAGGACTATTTCTAAACAGTCTAGAGTTGAAACTTGCTTTCCAATAATATGATTAAATGGAACCTGTATGTTCTTTTTTTTATTTAATAATAAATATTTTGATTTAGATTTGTTTAAGGAGTGTCCTGAGATTTTTTGAAAATTTGTTGTTACTATATCCACTTCACCTAACACTTCCTTAGAGTTGGGTAAGGTAAGTAAGACATCATCAGCAAACATCATTAGTTTAGAAATATATTGGTCATATATATTTATACCTCTTATTTTTGGGTTATCATGTATTAAAATGGCAAGTATTTCTATGGCCAGAACAAATAAGATAGGGGACATGGGACATCCTTGTCTCGTACCTCTAGTGATTTGGATTTGGAAGTAAAGGGACCTAATTTGACAAATGCTAGATTATTTTCATAGATTTTCTTTATCATTGTTATAAAAAGGGGGAGGAAATAAAATAACTGTAAGACTTTAAATAAATAACCCCAATTTAAGGAGTCAAAGGCCTTTTGAATATCTAGACCAATTATCAATGCTTCATGGTTTCCCCTAGTGAGGTAATCTATCAGTGTTAATACTCTTTTAATATTATCCTGTATATGCCTGTTATGTATGAAACTAGTTTGGTATTCATTCATTATTTTAGATATGGGTATTTTCAATCTAACTAACTCATCTTCTGGGTATATACAAAATAACAGGCAGGTAGTACATGTTACATTTAAGAAAGTGTGCCAGCTATGAATGGTTCTACTTTGGAAAATGCAATTACACATTTCAATCCACTGGACTTTCTCTAGCATGGTTACTAATGAAAAAATGTCTCAGAGCTAAACTACATGTTTATTTTCTTTGTTATTTCTGGAAAAATCAAAGAATTATACATATCTGTTCAAAAAAAGACTGCATAAACATAAATTCTGCGACAAAAGATCTACAAAGAATCTCTGAGAATTGCAAATAAACAAATGAAAGAGTGCTTATCAGAGCGGGTTTGGTAATTAAAATGCAGAAAATAAATGTATCAAGCAGAACTACTTAGATCAACCTATGTAGAAGGACCAGATATATAAAAATAGAAAATAATTAAGCAGGCATCTTCAGGAAATCAGTTGCCAACTGCTTGAATTATCAAATGCGGACTCAACATTCTCAGGCTGAAGACTATTACCAGCGTTCATTGTGAACATGTTTGCAGACGGCGGCCAAACCTCATCATCATGATTTAGAAAACGAGGACATTGTTTAGAATAATCATATTTAATATTAATATAAATCCAGAAAAGGCTGTACTCAGGACAGTCATGTAATCAAGGATATACCTACATCAAATCAATAGTCAAAGTTTTGTAATGACGTATACAGACTCGCTGAATTCTGAAGTGACTATTTTGTTGAGCAGTGTGTAACCAGGTAGTGTGCACCTTAACAGGGGTAAGCAGACTGGTAATGAGGCATCTTCATGGTAGTCCAAGGGGGTAGAAAGAGGGTCAGAGAAGGAAGTAATGACATGGCCTAAAAAAAGGCTATGTGGGAAACACGCAGGCTGGAGGAGGAAAGGGAAGCCCATCCACACCAGCAAAGAAAGGGAAGAGAGATGAGAGGAGGCATTACAAGGTCAAGAGACCACACCCCAAAATGGCAGAGAAGGTAAGGAGAAGGACCTATGGTCACAAAATGGGTGTCCAGAATATGACCTGGGAGGTGATACAAACAGGAGTCAGTAGTAAGTGTGGAGTGAGCAGAAGCAGGAATGAGATGAGTTTTTTCTGAAATATGATGGCTTGTTTTGTCATTTATCCTAATTGATGGTCCTATGCATCCTAGCAGCTGTCAAGAGAACAGTGGAGAAGGATGTGGGATGGTTGGTCCAGTGACTTGTAGGCAGCAGTTTGAAGAGGCTGGAAAGGACAAGCATTAAGTGAACAGTAGTATGAATGTATCAAAAAGAAAGTGCTAACAGATTGCTGTCTTCTTTAGGACTGATATGGAAAGTGGCTGCTTACTACTTATACCAGAGGTCAATAAAAAACACAGTCAATCATTCTAGCTACTTTTTGATGTATGTGCTATTGTTGATTATCTTTTTGGAATGCCTGTTATTTTCTGAATGTAAATGTGCTTTCCTTTATGTATTTAAATAGAAAATTAGTGAAATACTTTGGATTAGAGTATAAAACTTAGCCAACATATTCTACAGACTTAATATTTTATTAAGCGGGGACAACAGAAGTGTACATATGTAAATGTCGATAAATTTTAGGGATTTCAGCGTAAGTTCTTTGAACTGTTGGCATCATATAGACTGGAAGCTCTCGAAGTACCTTGTTTTAGTGCTGCTTTGATTTACAAATACTTTAGAAATGGTTCTTATTTGTTGAGGAAGATCAGCTGTTTACATGAAGAACGTAGAGCGTATCTTTGCCTCTGTCAGTTTATATAAATGTAAATACAAATATCGTAAGAAGTAGAAAATGAATAGAGGTAGGATAAACGTTGTTGGTAGATGTTCTAAGAAGTGGACAATAAAGAGTTTGATTATGTTGATGTGACGTATATGATGTCGGTGCTATTATACATGGGGAGACTATAGACATAAGTCTTATTAGAACTGTGTAATAACCTGGCCTGGTGGGCAGGAAAGATTGGGTACATCAAGACCATGAATTGTGCACCTAAGGAGCTGCAGAGACAGCCTAGAGATTAGAGGGGATAGTCAGCATGAAGGGGGTGGAAAGGACTGAAAGGGGAAAGTTGAGCTCAGGAGGGTTTGTCTACAGGGGGCTGCTGTACTCATGGAACAGCATGCAGTGGCCCAGATCTATTCCTGCTGGGTTCTGGTATGCTAAAACATGCCCAAAGACCTATCTCGCCTAAATCCAGGAAAGGTGACAGTAGGTCTAAGGGGGATCTTAGCAGCCAAATTGAATATATAGGTGTAATAGTCTGATTAGGAGGGAAAAATAGTAGCCAAATTGGTAACAGAGGGAACTGATGTACTGCATTTACAGTAACTTAATTTGAGGAAAAAGGAAGTTGGGAAACTTCCCAAGAAGGAGTATCAGTCAGTAGGGTTAGGCTGGGCAAAGGGGGAGGGATAGGGACTGGTGATGTTGATACAGAAAGGAGGATGTTGGAAATGGGAAAACAGGAAGGTGCAACAAGTAGGGAAATAGGTATTTTTAAGGGGGTGCAACACAGAGGGATGGTGGTGGCCTCATATTATAGTTCTCATAAAGATTATGTTGGACTGTTAAATAGGTGCATTAACGTGACAGAGAGGCCTAATGGGAAAGTAGAAAAATTGTGTGTAGGGATTTTGATGTTGTTATGAAATGGGAATTGGACTGTTTGTATGGAAGAGTGGAATTTCAAGGAAGAAATCAGGAAAAGTTTAAGGCATAGCAAGGGTAGGTTAGAGGTGGATATCTATTTTTTTTCTCAAATATTTTATTACATTTTCCATGAAAAATAAGAGACAACAAATAACAAAAGTATTCTCATTCTAAGACAAAATATTAACTAACAAAGTAAAAACTATTTACAATATGTACCTATGACTGAAGCAGGACTGCAAATCACAAGTAAAATAAACAAGTTCTTTAGTGTAAGTATCAATTCAGAAAGGGTTATGGTCCATCTGTAAAGTCTCAGTAAGTGATAAGACTTTTGTCCAAGGGTTGTTAACAGATGTCTCTGGATATATTAACAAGTGATAAGACTTTTGTCCAAGGGTTGTTAATGGATGTCTCTGGATATATTAACAAGTGATAAGACTTTTGCCCAAGGGTTGTTAATGGATGTCTCTGGATAGATTCACAAGTGATAAGACTTTTGTCCAAGGGTTGTTAACAGATGTCCCTGGATAGATTAACAAGTGATAAGACTTTTGTCTAAGGGTTGTTAACAGATGTCTCTGGATAGATTAACAAGTGATAAGACTTTTGTCCAAGGGGTGGTAACAGATGTCTCTGGATAGATTAACAAGTGATAAGACTTTTGTCCAAGGGTTGTTAACAGATGTCTCTGGATAGATTAACAAGTGATAAGACTTTTGTCCAAGGGGTGGTAACAGATGTCTCTGGATAGATTAACAAGTGATAAGACTTTTGTCCAAGGGTTGTTAACAGATGTCCCTGGATAGATTAACAAGTGATAAGACTTTTGTCCAAGGGTTGTTAACAGATGTCTCCGGATAGATTCGAAGTTCTTTGGTCTTAGTTTCTTTGATTGCCAGGTCTTTCACTGAAGACAAGAACTCTTTGACAGTAGGTGAGCAGTTAGTTTTTCATCATCTGGTGATGCATTTCTGGGGATAGCAAGTACTCACTACAGTAAATATGAATTGTTCTTATTCAAAGAGTAACCTTCATTCACATTGAAAAGAACTAATGATTTGGACAATGAAAAGAAATCAATGAATAATGCTTTGGAAAATCATCTATGCCATTCTAATAACACTTCATTTAGGACAATCGTAAAAACATATGCCCAATCAACTTTGGTATGTTCTGTACATCTCCAGCAGAACACTTTGGAACTATTATTAATTCTGGCTATCTTATTTGGTGTTAGAAATGCCTTATGAAGATATTTCCAGGTGAAAATACTACAGTAATAAGACCATGAAGTATGCTTGATGGATAACAAAAATTGTTGTTTTTCGTCATATGAGAAATTAAAAGAAAAGCCTTTGATATGAAATTCCAATATTTTTGATTTATACCAGTCTTATAAACACTTAGCATAGTTTTGAAATAATATTAGCTGTGGTGAAGCTATTATATCAAATTTTACACATGAGAATTATCATCTTTGGTCTTTCTTGATAAAATGAGTTTTTAAGCAATATGCATAAATGTTGAGAATAAGTTAAGACACTGCAAAATTAACCAGTTTTGAGGAAGAAAATCATGCCCCCGGATTCTCAATGCCTTGCACAGTGTGCATGATTAGTGCAGGAGCCCTAGCAGGCAATATGTCTGCCGTGCAATCCAGGAACAGCCTGCAGGGGCGTGCACGAGAACTCCTGCACTAATCAAGCACGGACTAAGCCCTGGTATGCAAATCAACTCATTTGCAGGAGACATTCATGCAAATGAGGTGATTTTGCAAACCAGGAAGCTTGCAATAGTCCGTGCAAGACAAGTGCTATCTGTAGAAATGTACTCGGTTAGTAACCGAGTACATTTCTGCAAAATCCAAAACGGAGCTATGACAGCTCCAAATAAAGGCTACATATCATTGAGGAAGCATGCTAATGGCCAAGTATAAGGCCATCGGCATTGCAAACAATAAAAAAATAAAGAAAAAAACAAATTTTAATTTTTTTGCAGATCTCGGCTGTTTAAGCGTAGGGCAGCAGCACGCAAACAGGATCGGGAGAAAATAATAAAATAAACCTAAAATAAGCGATCGAACTAAATCAGTATTCTGCCATGCAAGTCAACGGCAGGAAGAAGACAACCTGGCCAGTGAGGAATGGCTGCCAAGAGGGGAGGCTCAGTGTGAGACATGTAACTATGCTTTAGCAGGCAATCCTATGCAAATGAGGGGAAGGATAGTGAATCCCAGTTTTCCCCAGCATGTGAGGCAGGTCCCAACAGTGTAAGAGTATAAATAGCTGGGTGCAAGACTAAGATATAGGTGACATCATGGGGGGGTGTCAGACATACTATCAATGGATTGGTGCCCTGTGGCTCGGGGTTGCTCTTAGCTTAGCATAGCTAAGCTAGGGTGTGTGTCTAAACCTGCCTAGCACTCTTCACAAAGCCTAAGCAGGTGTGCGCGCTGCGCACCGTGTTCCAAAGAAAAAAAAAAAAGCAAACCTGGAAATAGCAGCTCTCTGAACATTTGAGCACTCTGTTTGCGCAGAGCGCCCCTGGCCTTAAACAGGAAGGCAATGGGAAGGGAAAACAGCAGTAGGAAGGTAATCAAGGAGAACTAGCTTAGCTGGCAGGTGAAATGTATCAGAATCAGCCAATTACAAAGGCAACAGACCAGCCCAGCCCAGAACACTACTATAAATTAAGCAAACACCTTCCCCTCTGGTCTTTCCCACACTCTACACCACCAATGTATTCAAGCGGGGGAATTTTAACAAACAAGCCTACAAAATGAGAAGGACTGCAGAAGGCAACTTAGAACAACATGTGCAAGAGGCTGAGGGTGGTGAGGATGTGAATGCTGCTGAAGAACCCACAGTGAGGAGAGGGAGAAGAGTGTACAGACCTTGGGTAACCTACCAGGGGCTACATGAACTGGAGATAATGGAGCACTATAGGGTGGATGGAGACCTCCTACAGCAAATTGTTGAGCTGTGCCGGCCACACCTGATACACCAAACTGACTGAGGGGAACCCATCCCAGTGGATACCAAGGTATGTGTAGGCCTAGGTATACTAGCCACAGGTACCTCCAAAGCACAACTGGGGATATCATGGGGATCTCACAGGCATCAGCATCCAGCGTATTCCACCAGTTCCTGGATGCCATGTCAGCACATGCCAGTGAGCATGTATATTTCCTCAACACACGTGAGGTGTTGACCAGCAATATGTGTCTCTTCCACCAAATAACAGAATACCCTGGGGTCATGGGTGCTATGGACTGCACGCACATATGCATCAAAGCACCACCTGGTGAGCGGGGTAGGGCCTACATCAACCACAGGGGCATCCCCCTCCATCAACTGCCAGGTTGTATGTGATGCCCAGGGCATTATAATGAATGTGTGTGTGTGCTGGCTGCCCTGGAAGCTATGACGATTCACACATATGGCATCTGATGCAGCTGTAACAAAGATTTGCTAATGTGGACATCCCCTACGATCACCTAGTGTGGGATGCTGGTCACACACTGGAGCTGTGGCTGATGACACCCATCAGAAATGCACACACACCTGAACAACAATGCCATAATGAGGCACACGCACAGGCCAGACATATAATAGAGCATGCATTTGGGATGCTCAGGTCACGGTTCCAGTGTCTGGACACATCTGATGGAGCCTTGAGGTATTCACCAGCTACATATACCCAAATTGTTATGGTATGTGCCATGCTACACAATATGATCCTGTGGAAACAGCTGCAGCAGGAACAGCATGGGGCAGGGTCACACAGCCCCCCACCAATGCCAAGGCCTGCACAGACACAGAGTGACTCAGAGGAAGAACAACCTGAGCTGGATCCAGTAGGTGGAAGGAGGCATGCCCAGTATGCCCCAGCCTTGGCAAAGAGGCAACGCATAGCACATGCACTGACACAGTAGGGACCCAGGGAATGACACCTCTCTCTGACTTGCACATACAGTAAAAGGGATGCCAAACATGACACTACCTGTGCTCAACCATGTATAGGGAGTGTACTATGTGCATCCAAGATAGGCAGCCCTCCATCTGCACATCTGGCACACCTTGAAAGTAAGTCAATCAACCTAACAATTGCCAAATGGAGTAGAATGTGTTGTTACCTGTAGCTATGGTATGGATGTGAGCATGCAAGGAAATTGGATGGCCAAACATTATGGCAGCAGACAGTAGACACCCATAGTGGCACCATGACATCTGTAACACATACTGGAGTCACCATAGTAGCCAGTACTACACAGGGTGACAAATCCCACTGCAGGAAATGGGTTGAGCGACATGTGTGTCCATAAAACCCGCACATGCCAGTCAGGAAGGTTCACATACCCAACAACAGTCTCAGCCAGCAGGACAGGTGTAGACAAACCCAAACAGAGTCTGTGCCATGGCCCCAGAATGATGGCTATGGTTACCTCAACTCTCAGGCCTGCCCACACAGACAGAACACAACAGGACAGGCAGTGGGATGTTAGTTCTGAAGGGTAGGAAGTCAGACAATAATATGTAGGGCAACCAAAGCCACGATCTGTAGTACACTGGTATGCCTCTAGTCAGCATGATAGTTAGCAATACAGAATGAAATGGAGTACCTGACATGCCAGTACAGTCATAGCAAATATGTACAAGGGTCACTTGTGCCCCCCACATCCTACATAGTAATGTAATTACAGTCAGGTGTGCCCCCCAACCTTATGTAGAAATAGTCAGGTGTACCCCCCCTTCCTACATAGTAATGTGATAACAGTCAGGTGTACCCCCCCACTCCTGTGTAGAAATGTAGTAATAGTCAGGTGTGCCCCCCCCCCCCCCGCTATGCAGAAATGTAGTAACAGTCAAAGCCAAATTATCAATGGATACCCTACAAAGACAGCATGCTACCTGTCGGTGTACAACACAAAGGTCAGCACTACAGCACAAACTACCTGGACACGATCCACACATTCAATACAGACGGCCATACTGGGCATGCTCACACACTTAAATGAAGGCAATGTCAAGTCAACAACATACTGAAAGGTTATACTGGCCATGCTCACACACTTAAACACATGAAGGACATGTCTACAAACACCAGTGGACCAGACATATCTGGCAGTTGCAGTTGTTAGTGCAGACACTCATCAGTATGCAACGCTCATGCCTTGCACACACAGTGGATAGGAATACAAACATATATGTCAGGACAGCACACTATAATAAGCTAAAGGTAGATGTACATAGATGTGTGGAAGAAGGTGACTGTGACAAGGAGCCATTAAGGCCTGTCCCACCCAGCACACAGCCAGACGGCCCCAAACACATGAGGTGCAGATGTCACTCACTGCAGATACTAGCCACCAGTATTTGTCAGCATTTACAGACTATGTGGTGCATATGCCAGCTGTGCAACATGAATGTACAAGGAAGTAGTCATCTAGCAGCTGTATACACGTACCTGTGACATATGACCATGCGTGTGCCCGCATGTGGTGTTTCAACCCTTAGATGAATGGGTTATGGCCCATGCACACACCACCCACCCCACAACCCTACTATGACAAGCCTGCTGAGGTCATCCAATGTGAAATACACCTTTGGGAGAATAGTAGCCCAGTCATCTTCATAGTCCATCCTGTAACTGCGTACTACTGTAGTGTGATAAAGTACTTAGATAGGAGTTCTAACCCTGAACCTGGCAACTGTGAGTGTGTGTGTTTGTGCGCATGTCTGTCTGACTGTGTAGAGAGCAATGCTTTTTAGGGTACTCACACTCATTACAATTCATATACTCAACTCTGCCAAGGCTGCTGATGTCACCAACCTAGAAATACAGCTCTGGGAAGGTTATAGCCCAGTACTCTCCATAGCACATCCTGTAACTGCGTGCTGCTGTAGTGTAATAAAGTACTTAGATAGGAGTTTTAACCCCAGACTTAGCAACTGTGAGTGTGCGTGTTTGTGTGCGTGTCTGTCTGTCACTGACTTTGTAGAGAGCAATGCTTTTTAGGGTACTCACACACCTTACAATTCATATACTCCACTTTGGCAAGGCTGCTGATGTCATCCAATGTGATATACACCTTTGGAGAAAGAGTACACCAGTAATTCCCATGGCGTGTGCTGTAGTGCTGTAGTGTAATAAACTAGAGCACGTAGGAGTTCTATCCACAGACAGTGTAAGTGCGAATGTTTGCGTGTGTTCCTTTGTCAGAGTTGAGAGCAATGTTTTTGAGGCCATTCACAGGCACTACAGCTTCCATTGCCCTACTTTGGCATGTCTGCTGACATCATCAACTGTGAAATACACCTTTGGGATATAAGTATCCCAGTAATCTCCATGGCGTGTTCTATAACTGCGTAATGCTGTAGTGGGATAAAATAGTTAGGTAGAAGTTCTAACCCCAGATATGGCAAGTGTGTGTGTCTGTCTTTGACTGTGGAGAGAGCAATGTTTTTTAGGGTACTCACACTCTTTACAATTCATATACTCAACTCTGCCAAGGCTGCTGAGGTCACCAAGCTAGAAATACACCTCTGGGAAGGTTATAGCCCAGTAATCTCCATAGCGTATCCTGTAACCGCGTACTGCTGTCACGTGATAAAGTACTTTGATAGGAGTTCTAACCACAGACCTGGCAACTATGAGTGTGTGTGTTTGTGTGCGTGTCTGTCTCTCTCTGACTGTTTAAAGAGCAATGCTTTTTAGGGTACTCACACTCCTTACAATTCATATACTCAACTCTGCCAAGGCTGCTGATGTCACCAACCTAGAAATACACCTCTGGGAAGGTTATAGCCCAATAATCTTTGTAGCATGTCCTAAAACTGCGTACTGCTGTATTGTGATAAAGTACTTAGATAGGAGTTCTAACCCCTGACTTGGCAAGTGTTTGTGTGTCTGTCTCTGACTGTGTAGAGAGCAATGCTTTTTAGGGTACTTGCACACCTTACAGTTCACATACTCAACTTTGGCAAGGCTGCTGATGTCATCCAATGTGATATACACCTTTGGGGAAGGAGTACACCAGTAATCTCCATGGTGCGTGCTATAACTGTGTAGTGCTATAGTGTAATAAACTAGTTAGGTAGGAGTTCTATCCCCCAGACATTGTAAGTGTGAATATTTGTGTGTGTTCCCTTGTCAGAGTAGGGAGAAATGTTTTTGAGGCCATTCACAGGCACTACAGCCTCTATTGCCTTACTGTGGCATGTCTGCTGACATCATCAACTGTGAAATACATCTTTGGGGTAAAAATATCCCACTAATCTCCGTGGTGCATGCTATAACTGTGTAATGCTGTAGTGCAATAAAATACTTAGGTAGATGTTCTAACCCCAAACATGGAAAGTGTGTGTGTGTGTGTGTGTGTGTGTGTGTGTGTGTGTGTGTGTGTGTGTGTGTGTGTCTGTCTCTGACTGTGTAGAGAACAATGCTTTTTAGGGTACTCACACTCCTTACAAGTCATATACTCAACTTTGCCAAGGCTGCTGATGTCACCAACCTAGAAATGCACCTCTGGGAAGGTTATAGCCCAGTAATCTCCATAGCACATCCTGTAACCTGTGTAGAGGTGGTTGTGAGTGTGTGACACCCATGTCTAATGTGGAGCGGGTTTTGCATCTTTCTTATATGGTGGCCCTACTATATATCACAATGTCAACCGTACTGGGATAACAGATGTAAAATAGCTGAGAGGCTGGAGTGCAAAGCCATACCCATACATATGACATCAAGGCCAGGCAATGACAGTTAGCAACCCCAGTACTACCCAGATCACACTCTCTAGCCATGTATCATACACACACATGCCTAGGCAACAGCCAATATGTGGGTAGTACACTGCATATTGGCCACCGATAGTGACTATGGAGTGATAGCAGTGGGGTACAGAGGCCATGTCACCTTGCCCATCTGTCCAATATGCACATACATGTAGACAGTGCACCTCCCCCATGTTCACCAATAGAAACCTGCACCACCTGTGGTGCCTTCACATGTGACCCACAATGGACATACCATGCCTGACAACATGCCCTGTATAGACAGATGCCACTGACACCAGGGAATGCTGTTAGCATGCTATCAATGTAGGTGCAGGGTAAGCCTGCTGCCCATTAACAGTTCCTGCCACAGGTGGGCAAGACTGGCACATCTGATGATAATTTGTGTTTACAACATGGGCTAGACATCCCAGGTACATTTCCACAAGTCACTGTACATGCATGTGGGAGCTGTGCACATCCTAGACACCATCCATGTCATGGACTAAGGAATGTATACATGGCAGGCAATGCGCAGCACTGGCCACACACAATAGTCACCCAGGTGAATGGATGGGGGGGATACAATACCCACCTGTGTGAGCAAATGCAGAAACTACAGCCCTGAGTCGCCACAATGCAGACCATTGTCATGTGGCCTGATGCCAAGGTATACCCATCACCTACCCTTGTATAGCCTGATGGCACAGTTGACCACCAGACACCCATGCAGACATGCACACATGCATGTCAGTACTGGAACCCAGTGTGTACGTGTGTGTGTTGCATGGTGTGCATGGCCACATCCACACTCACTACAACCCCCATGGGCATACTGAAGCATGCTGTTCATTGTCTGACACCTCCTCATAGTCTTTGCTCTTACTACCTCTGTATGACCCGTGTGGTGCATGTGATACCTGCACAGTAATGTGTTGTGGCAATCCCACAACTGATGAGTTGCACTCCTGGCCCTGCCAAGTGTGTCAGTGTGTGTGCGTCCCTGTGAGACTGTGGCTGTGTTGACGCTGGCACCTGTTCATGCAGACAGGCACGTGTACGTTACCTACCTCATATGTACCATATCCCTGTTGCAGATGTCACTCACCATCACATATATGTCCTGAGTGCTCACAACAGGTAACCCATGTGGTGCATCCAATAATTACATCTAACTGTGATAGCACTACATAGTTGTCTGGGGTTTGATACCCTGTGCTGGTAGGTATGCAACACAAACATGATACACTTTTACTCTCCCACCCCTCCCTGACAGGTATTTGCCTCTGTCTGCCTCTCCAACCCCCTCTCTGGTGGATGTGGAGACCCACACCTGCTTTGCTTAGCCAGCAGCATGTGTATTTTAAGTGATTCTCATGATCAGCTGATGGCCTCAGCATGAATTGCAGCCCTCCCCTAACTGATTGCATGTGGGACAGCTGTGGTAGCATTCCCATAGCCAATTACATGGCAACACACTCAAATATCTAGGAACATCATGGTGGTGTTGGCCCTTTTCATTTACTGTGAGCAGGAACTAGATCTGTTGTTTGGCAAACAGCATCTCAGATGGATTGGGGATTTACCTCTAATAACATACACTGTGGAAACAGGGCAAAACACAGGAGGGGGATGTGCCTGACCTGACTACAGACTGTAAGTGCTACTATACTGCATTTGGAGTAATGTTGGTTTAACAGTGTGTGTCTGGATATGCCTGTCGTACATGCCTCCATACCTGCCATGTCAGTTCCATGTTTATGAGGAATCCCCATCTGCAGGGTCATCTGCAGACTGGGCAGTGTGTTGTGCCTTTGGTTTCATGTGTTAGCCACGGTGCATCTATCTGTGGACTGCAGAAGGTAGTGTGAGGATTGCAATTTGTACATGGTGAAGGCCATTACAGTTACTGACCTCATATCCTTCATAGGACATATGATGCAACAAACCACGTTACAATGGTAAATGTATGAGGTTATCACAGCAACATGTCTATATTGGCCCTGTGTATGTGCTGTCAGCCACACCTCTGTCAACCTTTGTACATATATTGTGCATGAAGTGGTGCACATGTGCCATACACCATAATTAGTGTCATATCTGATAACAAGACAGTGATATATCAGACTGCTACACATGTTATGTACAGTAAGGGTTATATTACATGACATAACCTGGACATTCTGTGGATGATTGTACAGTACTGAGGTCTGCGTACTTATGGTGAATGTCGGCAGTGTGTGTGTATTGTTAATATGCACTTTAGCCTTTGTACAGACTGTGGTAGATGTCATTGTTCTAGCTCCACTCCTGTCTCACTGCACAGTACTGTATTGGCATACATGTTCAAACGGCCATACACACACATGTGTATATATATATATATATATATATATGTATATATATATATATATATATATATATATATATATATATATATATATATATATATATATATATATATACATATATATATATACATGTCAGATATAGATATGTTGCATCTATTTACAGATTAATATATTTCCACACATACATCTAGATGATGGTATAAATTCTCTGTACTGTTGAATTACTGGACTTGATGATATGTTTGTGAAAACATCAAGATTATGCATATCTGCCATGGCTTAGTGGTGAATCACTTTGTGTATGGTCTGCAGGGTCCTTGGTTCAAGACTTGCAGGAACTGTTTGTTTTGTTGCTGTGTGGAACACACAGTTAAGTGTATTAGAGCAGTAGTTGACATATATCCCTATTTGTACCCACATTGTGGCACACTTTGTCCAGATGTCTTGCATTAACAGGTGGTGTGCTATGATATTACTACATTTCCTGTACTGCTGACTGATTGTGCTGGATGATATGTTTGTTAAAACATCAGGGTTATGTATATCTGCTATGGTTTAGTGGTAAATCACTTTGTGTATGGAATGCAGGGTCATGGGTTTGAGCCTTGCAGAGGCAGTTTATTTTGTTGCTGGCCAGTACGCAGGCCGTTGGTTACAGAGTGATTAAGGCACTTTAAAGCAGTTGTAAGCAGGTTTGCACGGAGCCAAGCACAGCCAACTTCTGATTACAGTAACTTACAGTCAGTTAGCTTCTATATTTCTTAACCTGTGTAGGCAGTGCTTACCCCGCACAAACAGGCTGAAACCCGCTTACTGCTGCTTAAAAGTGCCTACTACCACTTACCCTGCGCTAATTTCTTTAAAAGAAAAGAAAAAAAGGGTGATAGGAAAGTGATAAAAAGGGGCACAAAGAGGGAAAGACAGCAGGGAAAATAGCTCGGGATGTGCATGAAGGGTTTAGGGAAGGTCCATAGCTGCCCATTTCTTCTACAGCAACAGCTGTGCATATGCAATGAATTTGGAGGTACATTTGAACACTCCGACCCCTGGGAAAGGGGTGAGGACAAAAATAATATGTTTTGATGCCAATTAGACCAGATTACATGTGTCCAGTGGACATGTGTGCAAAATGGACAACTATGTATGGGGTGTGATTTTTTTGGGGAACAGATTGCCCTTTTTTTGTTTTTTAAGGTGAGAGTGGGATGTTGGGGAAGGAGAGTAGGTATGCTTGGGGGGGATAAGTTGGGGAGGATGACAGACAAGACAGCATACAGGGGCAGTATATGACACATGTGGGAGGAAACACCTTGGATGGGGAGGGGTGTTTGGAAGTTGCAAGCCCATGGGCCCCCAAATGGAAACAGTGGGACTGAGGTCCCCACCCATGGGTAGTCACCACTGCAACTTCATGGCCCCAAAGGTGGATGCACTGGGGGCTGTGTAGGAGGGGCAGGCTCACCCTCTAATTGCGCCACTCAGCCCTCAAGCTGGAGTAGCTGGTCTTGAAACTCCATATCGAGCTCCCTATGCACTACGGCCCGGACCTGATGACAGGTGACATGTTCCTCTCCGCGCCCGCTCCCAGGGGGAGTGAGCCCCATCCCTTGCAGTGGTTCTACCCAAAGGTGGTGCAGGGCCAACAGAGAAGGAGGTCCCAGGCTGTGCCTCAGACGTGCTGGTGCCCGATGCCATGGCCAGCTGAGGTGGGACAGGTGGGTCCTCTGGGACCGGCCTTCCCATACAAGCTATGTTGTAGGTTTATGACAGATATGGGTTAGTAATACTCAACAGCATTCGGGATTAGTTATAACAGCATGCATAGGTATTCCCATTAACCCAAAACACCAGCTATAACACAGTTGGAGTGCAAGCAGAACACATGCATATATGGAACAACAGTGGCCATTACAACAGCATGCAGGTTTCATTGATGGCAACAAGCCACCAATATGGGTGTATTTTAACATGGCACATGCATAGAAACAAATGTGAATATTTATAAACCATTAGGACATGTGTCCCAATATAAGTTTGGAGTGTACACATATCAGTTGAGGTGTGTCATTGTGTTATTTTTGCACATATGGTAGGGGTGAGTGAGAGATTCAGTTAACAACTAATATATCCTTGTAGTTTTTACAACATTCTTAGTCACTGCACTGATCTGTCTCTTACATGTATTATTACACTACCCAATGGCCTTATATTGTACACTGGTATGTTTACAGATTATAATATATGTGACCTGTGTCTTACATACAGGCATGACAAGATGCAGGTGTTAATGCAACATATGTTGAGAATTGCTCTCATACACTTTGAGTGAGGTGCTAGAATGACAGGTTTGTTTTCATATACATTCTCTCAGTATGTACACACCTGACTATCAGTTATATGTCATTAACAGCTGCCTACATTTCTTGGATTATTACACTGATTATTCAGGGGAACAGGGTACCAGGCTGGTGATGTGGGCCACTTATCTGGACATGCTGGACAAATTGGAATAGTTGTGGGGTATGGATATTCGTGCAACTTTCGATTTGAGCCTTCTAGCAAATTCTGTACGGTTGTTGGGTGTAATTATACATACAGCTTTCTATCTGAACATTGTAACAAAATCTATACAGTTGTGGGGTATGATTATGTATGCAACTTACTAGCACTCCCATGATTCAAACCCCTGCTGTGCATGACAAATAAAATTACAGTTAACATCACAGTACACTGTGCTATCAGGGAACTGATGTGAAGCTTTCTACTGTTTTCTGTGTAAGTCTCCCTCACTTGTACAATATGACTGACCTCTTGGCACTTCCAACATTATTTTACAGAACTTCATACACATTTTATCTGCATACCACAGTGTGGGTAACACTGCTTAATACATCAGTACTATGTATAGTATGCAACAGTTCAACAACATATGACAGAAGAGTAAACAGAAGCATTCCTGGGGTTATACCTTTATTCACAGGATATTACACATTTATTTCTACTGGTACGACACTTTCTAAGGCTCTTATATTTATTTGTTCTGACAGTACATGCTGAATGATTACTAACCTGCTCACAACGCAGCCTTTGCAACCTAGCATCATGGGCTTGCTTGTTCACAGCCTGCTCATCTGCAGCTGTCAGAGAAATATAGTGGTATTTATCCATACCTATCCATAGTATACACAAGCTAAGCAATTATTAACTACTTAGTAAAATGAGTACTTACTCAGTACTGGGGCATTAGGCATCTGCCGAGACTCTTGGATCCACTGTTCCAGTGCATCCCCCCTACACCGCTTCAGGTCAGCATGGTGGTGCCTGACCTGCTCACCAGTCTGGGGGATAGCTGTGGCACTGGTGAGGTCATGGGTGTGACTGTCCCAGGCCTCCGTTTTATACTGCAAACCATGGTACTGGCCCTGCAGTAGTCTGTGCTCATGGTGTTTTACCAGGAGCCATACCATGAATTTTGACTCCTGGATGCCCCAGGGCTGCACTCTAAATTGAGTGCCTTCACCCACACCAGCCATTCTGCCTGCAGTAGGAAGCTAAAACTATTTATGGGAAGTATTCCTGCCTGTAGGGTTTAAATACGGCCAATTATCCGCACTTTTCTGTGATTGGCCAGTTTTGAAAAGGCTAAGCTATGGGCACACCTGCTTACGTAGGGATGGCAGTGCCTAAAGAGGCATACCACTAGGCAGATTGAATTGCCTCTCCTACACATTGCTTACACTTACTGAGTTGAGCTGTGCTGCGGTCAGCATTGCTTAATAGTTAATTAATGCTATATTTGCCTTTTGGCAGTGATTTCTTATTTATTACGGGTTATATATGTGTCTGGTATCCGAGATTCATGTGTACATGCACTGTATGGGGTCCTGGGGACTTCTACACTTTGCTACAATAACACTTCAGATCTATGCTTACTGCAGTACTCCAGTTCACATATATATGTTCTGTGGCAGGTTATACAACATCACACTGTACATAGATTCAGTTAACATGTTTGGTTTGATTTTCCTGTGGTGAGGATTAGTTTGCTGATACCTCATTTGTATGTATTGCTATGATGGCTTAGTGGTTAACTACTGTGACTGTGGTGTACAAGGTCCTGAGTTTGATCCTTGCAGAAGCTGTTTATTTTGTTGATAGGCAGAACATCGGCTGTTAGATACAGTGCGATTAAGGGACATTTGAGTGGTTGTACATGGGTGTGTGCGTGTTTGCACAGAGATAAGTGATGCTAACCTCTGGGTGCATTTTCTTACACTCAGTTAGCTTCTACTTTGCTTAATCTCTGTAGGCAATGCTTGCCCCTGCGCAAACACACGTACACATGCTTACAACTGCTTATCTATGCTTGCTACTGCTTATTTGCGCTTACACCTGCTTACTAGTGCCTTAGTCACTGTGACACTGACACTTCACATGTGCATTTAATGCAGCACTCCTCTTCAAATAAAAATGTTATTTAGTAGGTTATACAGCAAAACAATGTTGATATACAGATTTCCCAAGGTAAATGGAATGTGCTACAGTGGGACTCAAACCAGAAATGCCTGTTTGTTAGGCGGATGCTCTGCCCACTACACTATTGCTGCTCTGCTTCATTTGCATATGTTTACCTTAATGTCATACCCGTGCTCCCTTTCCTCAGCCCCCAAGCTCCGCATACACAGCATCCATCCATTTTCCAGTTGCTGGCCCTGCCATACCACACCTCCGCATATTTCCTTCTTTGCACGTCTCGGTACACCTCCATTATACTGTCTCAATATAACCTTCTGCAGGCTCTTCATCCAGTTAGTCCACATACATTCGAGACTCCCCTTGATCCTCCTCCGATACTGGTGGAAACATTTTTGTGCCCCACAAAGTCTGGTTCGTCCTACCAGGGATGGACCTTTTGTTGTGTCACGAGTAGACTTTGCTGGTCTACACTGTTTCTCCGACTGGTAGCATCCTGCCAGGGGTTTGAGATGCGGCAGTGTGCTCACACACTGGACCAGCCTCATCTCCTGGTTGGATGGATAAAGCACGCCCCCACAGCGTGCCCCATTTTTCATCCCTCTCTTCAGTATTATGCAAGACTACTGTTCTCACAGTGTGTGTGGACAGGCAGTGTTCATTGATACTCATAGACTGCTTGGAATACTGTGATTGAGCAATGTGCACATATTTGCTGTTATTAATCTACATACTTACATACATTTCCTATACTGTTAATTGCCTGTGCTGGATGTTATGTTCGTGATAACAGCAGCTGATTGTCTATCTACTGTGTCTTCGTGGTAACTCACTTGGACTATAGTGTGCAGGGGGGGATCCTGGGGTGCTGATCATTTTGTTACTGGGCACGATGAGAGCTGTTGCCTACAGAGCACGTAAGGCACTGTGGGGGAAGTGTAGGCAGGTATGCGCTGGTGTGTGCGAGGCTCAGACTTGCTGACCTCCGGTTACGGCATCTTATACTGGATTGGCCTCCACATTGCTTAACCATTGTGGGCATTGCTTACCACTGCCCAAACAGGTGTAATCCCACTTGCTGCCACATACCCCTGCACTACTTCATTAACATGTTGGTATGATACATGCTTAAGTCAGGTATGACTGCTGACAAAGGTTAGTTGTGGGGGGTGGACTTCACCAGGTGGTGAGCAGGTGGTGATCCAGGTTTGCTTGAGGTTTCCCTTCATGTGTTATTTGCATGTGTCGTGTGGGACAGCTGCGGTAATATACATGGGTTGGGGGTTCCAGATTCTGCTAATACAGTTGTGATGGGTGTTGCCTACTTGTGACTGTTAACATTACCAGTCATGAAACAGGGGTCGATAGGTAAGTGGTGTTATTGGGCCACACAGAGAGGCTGATAGTAGAGGACATGTCCAGGGATGTGCAGGAAGGCTGACAGGAAGGTCCACAGCTGGCCATTTCATCTACAGCAACAGCTGTGTATATACCCTGCATTTGGGGGTAGGTTTGGACACTCACACCCCTGGGTGGGGGGAAGACAGCAATAATACCTTGTGATGCCACTTAGTTCAGCTTACATGCCTACAGTGGGGTGTTGCGACCATGTGTTCTTTGGTGTCATTTTGTGGGTTTGCAACAACACATCTGGTTATACCATCCTTTGCCATATAATCTAGGCTTTGCTACAGTGGGACTCATACTGGGTGTGGCTGCTCGTTAGGCATTGTCCCTGCCCAATGCACACTATTGCTTGCATCCCTGGGGCAGTCCACATAGAACCGCTCCAGCCAACACCTGCACGGCTAGGCCCATAATTACATAGCCATAGTTTCCAACCCGCACAGCCTCTTCAGCACTCTTCCTTACTCCAGGTGCAGGTTGGGTCTAAACACACCACTACACACTGCCCACTCTCTGCTTTTCAGGATCCATCATGTATGTTATCTCGCACCATGGGTCATCAGGCTTTCCCAACCTTGTAGTCCGGGAACATGCATGCCTTGCTGTAGGTTATCCGTGTAATGTCTGGAAGCCCAAATAGCCATTACATTTTTCGACTGTCCCACAAGGGACATTCTTGTCTTTGTTTCAAGATTAAACTTGGTGGGTCTCTCCCACTGGTAGTATCCTGCCTGTAGTCTGGGAAGCAGTGGTTTGTATACTTTTATTTTGTGTTTGTATGTTTCACCTGTCTAGCTGGAGGAGGGGTTGATGCTACGTGTTACATGTTTGTTGATTGGGTCCCTCACCCCCATTGGCATGGCCTGTGAACATATATAAGTCTTATTGGTAGATCCCTTTGTCTATGGTGTGCAGGATCCTTGGTTCGGGCCTTGCAGAAGCTGCTTATTTTCTTGGTGGTGCAGAACACCAGCGGTTGGATACTGAGTGATTAAGGCACTTTAAAGCAGTTGTAAGCGGGTTTGTGCAGGTTTGCGTGAAGGTAAGCACTGCCAACTTCCAGTTACAGTGTCTTACACTCAGTTGGCTTCTACTTTGCTTAATCTGTGTAGGTAATGCTTACCCCTGTGCAACCGCACTTCAAGCACGCTTACTAGTGCTTATATATTTGTGCTTAGACCTGCTTCCTAGTGCCTTATTCATTATGACACTAACACTTCACATGTGCATTTAATGCGGTACTCCAGTTCACATTTACATGTTATTTAGTAGGTTATACAGCAAACAACGTGAAAAAATTGTTCATATATGGATTTCACATGGAAAATGGTATGTGTTGCAGTGGGACTCGAACTGAGAATGCCTGTTCGTTAGGCAGATATTCTGCCACTACACTATTGCTGTGCTGCTTCATTTGCATATATCTTCCTTGTTATCCTCTTCAGCCTTTTAAGCTGCTTTAACTGTAGCTCAGCGATGAGCACACCCGCGCACCTACTGTTAACTGTACTCAGATTTAAATTAATATAGTGGGTTTTCTTCGGTTTATTTATATGTCATGTTGCTGTTGTACACATGGGGGACTGTTTGTTGGGATTTGCAGACAACTATGGGCGGCCTCGCTCATTTATTTCCACTTTCTGCTGTTATATATTGCATGGGCGTGTTTATTCTGTGAGCTCTGCACTAAGACATGACCCCCTGCACTCGTACACACTCTGTGTACGATTGGGGGTTTAGGCAGCGCACCTTTATTAATATGTATGGCAGGCTGCCGTCCTCCTCCTAAACTGCCGTTTCCATGCAGCACTAGACTAGTCCTGCATGGAAAATTCGTAAATCCGGGGGATGGTCTTTTATAAGATATTGAGAATCTAAAACTTTAACATCATTTATGCACTGATGCCGACATAAAAAATTCTTAGTTTCCCAGCTATCTATGACATTAAAATGTATTTTATCAGGAAAGGTCCTTGTAATTTTAAAGGGGGTTAGCAGTTCAAACAAAGTATTAATACCAGCATTAGAGATAACAAACTTTCTAAAGAAATTAAAATAATGATTTAATGAATTTAATTCATTACATCTGAGTGATGCCTTCAGGCGCATCTGCAGTTAACTCCTACTGACGACTCAAGGCATTCAATATTGCTTGTTCATATTTGCATCAATAATTCCAAAACCATGCTATGTACAGGGTTTTAAAATATTTCATTTTAAAGCTTACAAAATGACAAACTCAACTGTATCAATATTTGACCTCTGCCTAATGAAGGTAAATAGATATTAACTGTTGTTTTTATGGTATTAATTTATATAGATACAATTTTCACATTTTTCTAAATATGTCAACAACCAAGTAACAGACATAACTCCTTCACCTCATATGAAAGTTCTCAGCTAGATGAACAAAATGCTGCTGCCAGTTCGTGTGCAACTCGAGTGGTTACTGAGATATTAAAAGTTGTTTACAAAATATTACAAATGTAATAGTTACTGTGTTTACTGTGACATATAAAATTCAGTTTAAGACCCAGAATCTAAAGAATACTACCAATATAAAAATAGTATGTTCTGAAGAGTTTGCCATTTACACTTTTTTCGCAACACTTATGGTTACAAAGATATGAACATTTTGTGGTTCCAGATATATGAACATTTGTTTGAATGAGAGGACATAATTTGATTCGGTCAAAAGGCTTAGGCTTGCCAATTGGAAGTTATATTGCAAATTTCCTGACCTCTATTGGAGTGAATGAGTTAATTTTGTGGACTTAGCAATATTGTGCTGGGTAATATGACATAAGAAATTTTAGAACTTATTAGAATGATTATTCAACGGAAATTTGGCTAAGGAGTCATTTTCATTAATTAGTAAGGTAAGGTATAATAGTTTCCAACTAGAGTTATATTTTGGATTAATCCAACTTAAAATAACCTTAAATATAGATGCATTAATAGGGGCTATATTACATATTCAAACATTTAAAAGTTCGAATCAGTAAAGAACAAACTTTAGTGATCGAACTTTTAAAAGTTCGAATATCTATAAAAACAATATTAAGGAAAAAAAAAGTAAAGGGTTCACCCCCCCACACCCCCGCTACTTAAATATACCAACTCCAAGATCGCACCTCAGTGTACTACAGTGCGGAAACAGAGAATTTCCCATTTCCTACACTGTAGCGCGATCTTGGAGTTGGTATATTTAAGTAGTGAGAATGTGGAGGGGCTTGACCCCCGCTTACACCCTTTAGTTTTTATTTTTTTATTTATTTATTTTTTAATTTTTCATATATTCAAACTTTTAAAAGTTTGATCACTAAAGTTTGTTCTTTAGTGATTCGAACTTTTAAATGTTTGAGCATCTAATATAGACCCCATTAATATATGTTTCAATGTCCGGGAATTTGACTCCTCCTTGCTCCCAAGATATAATATGATGTAGAAAAGCAATTCTGTTTCTTTTGAGGAACCAAAGGAATTTCATTAGTAATCTACTTATATCTTTAATGTATTGATTTTTATAAGAAAAGTTAAGAACTACAGCTACATAGAGTATTTTTGGTGAAAATTTCATTTTTATTAATTGTAACCTGTCTTTAAAGGTGATGAACATTTTATTCCATTTTATTTGTGTACTTATTTTTTAAGTTTATAATATTTTATAATTATATTCGATTGTGTTTTCTGTGGAATTGCATGGTGTTTTTCCTAGATAATAAAGAGAATCTGAAATGACACCAGTAATACGGTAATTATCTGATTGTACGTTTCCCTTCTTATTTAAAAGTACATCTTTAGATAGTTTGATCTATTAAAACATAAACCCGAGATCTTTTGGAAATGGTTCACCACAGAATCTAATTCTAATAAGACTGACTGTGAATTAATTAACATACGCAAGATATCATCTACAGAAAGCATTATCTTGGAATTATACGGATTGTAAATATTTATATCTATGATTTTTGAATTGTCACAAATAAGGGCAGCAAATATTTTGATAGCTAATGGAAATAAAATAGGGAATAAGGGGCATTCCTGCTTAGTGTCTTTGGTTATTTAAATAGATTCAGAAGTAAAGGAGCCTAATTTAACATGTTACATTGTTTTGATATAACATTTTTTATTAGAGAAATGAAAGAGGGAAAGTTAAAATAATGTAGCACTTCAAACATATATTCCCATTTAACCAAACTGAGCCTTTTCTATGTATGTCTAAACTAATCTTCATTTCCCTTGTTCAAGTAATAAATAAGTGTTAGAATCACTTGGATGTTATCATACGTGTGTCGCTCATGTATGACGCCTGACTGACCATCATTTATTATTCGCGTTAGTGGGACCTTTAATCTATCTGCAAATATGGACATAATCTTATAATCATTATTTAATGGTGATATGGCACTATAAGAGCTACAAAATTGAGGGCTTTGTTGGCTTTTATAATAGGTGAAATCAAAGGGATCTATATTAGAACATCAAAGTGTTAAAACATCGAATGTTCTAATATCAACCCCTATTCAGTGAACGCTTGAAATAGCGAAGCTGCAGAACACCGAATATTTTCTTAAGGAAAGTATTCAGTGGCCATTTCTATGGCTTCGCTATTTCCTCGACTGTGGTGCGAAGGTGATGGACTGGGTTAAGGTAAGTGTGCGAACAGATCGAGGTAAGGTGAGTGTGTGATAGTTAGGGACCTTAAGGATAGGGAGCGGGTAAGGTGAGTGTGTAATAGTTAGGGACCTTAGGGTTAGGGAGCTGGTAAGGTGAGTGTGTGATAGTTAGGGACCTTAGGGTTAGGGAGCTGGTAAGGTGAGTGTGCGATAGTTAGGGACCTTAGGGTTAGGGAACGGGTAAGGTGAGTGTGTATTAGTTAGGGACCTTAGGGTTAGGGAGCAGGTAAGGTGAGTGTGCGTTAGTTAGGGACCTTAGGGTTAGGGTTGGGTTAAGGTAAGTGGATAGCTAGTAGTGTAGGTACGGTTTAGTGTAGGGTTTTGTGAAGTGTGTATGTGTGGATTATGTATTTTGGTATGCTTGTGCTGTGATTGTGTTTTATCGGAACAGCACATTTTTTCCCTTGGAAAAAATTCGCTATTCTGTGTGTTCGAGTATATCACATTTCGAGATTCCAAGGTCGAGCTTATGGTGCTTGATATTTTGGAATTTCGATAATGTGATATAGACCCAAATCAACGAGTGCCTCCATAAAGGTGGTATAATACCATGTGATTGAACTTCTAGTAAAGTTTTATGGAAGAAGGACAACACAGATATGGGGAACAGTTTATATATTTCAGTGATTATACCATCCATCCTGAGGTCTTTGTTAGGCTTAATTTTTTTTATTTCTTTTTTTTGTTTAATCTCCTCAAGTGAGATTTGTATGCAGATTCTCAGGGAACCTTAGCTAATTAAATGAAGGAATGCCCAATTTTATACATTCATTAATTGAATGACTGGAACCAAAATGTTTGGAATACTGAAACTTGAAGGCATCTAAAAGTCAGAAACAGTTTTATTAGAGCCTCCATGCAGTAGTTTAGTTATGTTATTTATTTTAAAATGTATCTTAGCTCTCATTGACAGATTGTGCATATGTTTGGGATATGATGCATAAGAGCTTAAATTTAGTCTTTCCAATGTCAAGCTAGTTTTATGTGATAGGATATCTGAATATTGTTTATTAAGCTCTTCAATTTTTTCCATCTTATCAGGGATAAGTTGAGAAGGATCAGATTTAATGTTTAGGAGTTCAGATTAAATGTTTTGCGAGTCTAAGTCACATTTTTTTTGTTTGTTTGTTTTTGAACCATGCTATTATTTTACCATAAAGATAGGCTGTTAAGGCTTCCCATACCATGATTATGTTAGACCCTGGAGTAGGGATAGTCTCTAAAAAATGTTCTACCTTTGACATGAACCAAGGCACAAAGTCCTTAATTGTTGTTACATAGCCTGGGATTTTGGTTATAGGAATATGACTTTTATAATTAACACAAAGTTCTAAGGAGAGACTATCATGATCTCAGATTGGGGCATGGAAGAATTGCAAAAGAGGAAATGCTAAGTCTTAGGTTATTAGAAAATAAAATTTTGTTTATTCTACTCTGAGTTTTAAAATCTATAATCAATATGAGAATATTATAAATAGATGAAATCTTTAAAAGTAAAAGTGTCAAGTAAGTTAAGTGTCTCAACCCATTTTTTAAAGACTTGCAGCACATGTAAGCCACAAGGGATGACTATTAGTAGTGTCAGTGCTATCTAATATACGATTAAAGTCACCCCCTATAATGAGGTACCCCTTATATACATTAGTAATGTGACCTAGGTCACCCCCTATAATGAGGTACCCCTTATATACATTAGTAATGTGACCTAGGTCACCCCCTATAATGAGGTACCCCTTATATACATTAGTAATGTGACCTAGGTCACCCCCTATAATGAGGTACCCTTATATACATTAGTAATGTGACCTAGGTCACCCCCTATAATGAGGTACCCCTTATATACATTAGTAATGTGACCTAGGTCACCCCCTATAATGAGGTACCCCTTATATACATTAGTAATGTGACCTAGGTCACCCCCTATAATGAGGTACCCTTATATACATTAGTAATGTGACCTAGGTCACCCCTATAATGAGGTACCCTTATATACATTAGTAATGTGACCTAGGTCACCCCCTATAATGAGGTACCCCTTATATACATTAGTAATGTGACCTAGGTCACCCCCTATAATGAGGTACCCCTTATATACATTAGTAATGTGACCTAGGTCACCACCTATAATGAGCTACCCCTTATATACATTAGTAATGTGACAGAGGTCACTCCCTATAATGAGGTTACCCTTATATAAATTAGTAATGTGATCAAAGTCACTGCCTATAATGAGGTTACCTTTATATACATTAGTAATGCGACTGAGATCAGCACCTATACTGAGATTTCCTTTATATACATTAGTAATGTGACTGAGGTCACCACCTATGATGAGGTTACCCTAATATATACATTAGTAATGTGCTCGAGGTCACCATCTCTAATGAGGTTACTCTTATATACATTAGTAATGTGACTGAGGTCACCACCTAAACGTGGTTTCCTTTATATACATTAGTAATGTGATCGAGGTCACCATCTATAATTAGGCTACCCTTATATACATTAGCAATGTGACTGAGGTCACCAACTATAATGAGGTTACCATTATATACATTAGTAATGTGACTGAGGTCATCTATAATGAGGTTACCCTTATATAAATTAATAATGTGACCTAGGTCACCACCTATAAAGAGGTTTCCCTTATATACATTAGTAATGTGATCAAGGTCACCACCTATGATAAGGTTACCCTTATATACATTAGTAATGTGATCCAGGTCACCACCTATAATGAGGTTTCCCTTATATACATTAGTAATGTGACTGATGTTACCACCTATAATGAGGTCTTCCTTAAATAGATTAATAATGTGATAGAGGTCACCACCTATAATGAGGTTTTCCTTATATACATTAGTAATGTGACTGATGTTACCACCTATAATGAGGTTTTCCTTATATACATTAGTAATGTGCCTGATGTCACCACCTATAATTAGGTTTCCATTATATACATTAGTAATATTATCAAGGTCACCACCTATAATGAGGTTTCCCTTGTATACATTAGTAATGTGATCGAGGTCACCACTTATGAGTTTTCCCTTATATACATTTCTAATGTGACAGAGGTCACCATCTATAATAAGGTTTCCCTTATATACATTAGGAATGTGACCTAGGTCACCACCTATAATGAGGTTGCCTTTATATACATTAGTAATGTGATCGAGGTCACCACCTATAATGAGGTTACCCTTATATACATTAGTGATGTGACTGAGGTCACCACCTAAAATGAGATTGCCCTTATATACATTAGTAATGTGACTGAGGTCATCAGCTTTAATGAGGTTACCCTTATATACATCAATGATGTGACTGAGTTCACCTCCTATAATGATGCTGACCTTATATACATTAATAATGTGACTCAGGTCACCACCTATAATGAGGTTTCCCTTATATACATTAGTAATGTGATTGAGATACCAGCTATACTGAGGTCACCCTTATATACATTAGTAATGTGACTGAGGTCACCACCTATAATGAGGTTTCCCTTATATACATTAATAATGTGACTCAGGTCACCACCTATAATGAGGTTTCCCTTATATACATTAGTAATGTGATCGAGATACCAGCTATACTGAGGTCACCCTTATATACATTAGTAATGTGACTGAGGTCACCACCTATAATGAGGTTACCGTTATATACATTAATAATATGACTCAGGTCACCACCTATAATGAGGTTTCCCTTATATACATTAGTAATGTGATTGAGATACCAGCTATACTGAGGTCACCCTTATATACATTAGTAATGTGACTGAGGTCACCACCTATAATGAGGTTTCCCTTATATACATTAATAATGTGACTCAGGTCACCACCTATAATGAGGTTTCCCTTATATACATTAGTAATGTGATCAAGATACCAGCTATACTGAGGTCACCCTTATATACATTAGTAATGTGACTGAGGTCACCACCTATAATTAGGTTTCCCTTATATATATTATTAATGTGATCGGGTTCACCACCTATAATGAGGCTTCCCTTTTATATATTAGTTGTGTGACTGTGGTCACCACTTATAATGAGGGTACCCTTATATAAATTAGTAATGTGACCTAGGTCACCACCTTTAATGAGGTCTCCCTTATACACATTATTAAGGTGACTGAGGACACCACCTATAATGAGGTTTCCCTTATATATATATATATTAGTTGTGTGACTGAGGTGACCACCTATAATGAAGTTACCCTTATATGAATTCATAATGTGATCGAGGTCACCACCTAAAATGAGGTTTCTCTTATATACCTTAGTAATTGATCGGGGTGACCATCTGTAATGGAGTTTCCCTTATATACATTAGAAACGTTATTGAGGTCACCACCTATAACAAGGCTTCCCTTATATACAGTAGTATTGTGACTGAGGTCACCACCTATAATGAAGTTACCCTTATATAAATTAGTAATGTGATCGAGGTCCCTCCACTATAAGGAGGTGATCCTTTTATACATTAGTAATGTGACTGAGGACACCACCTATAATGAAGTTTCCCTTAAATACCTTAGTTATGTGATCGAATTCCCTACCTTTAATGAGGTTGCCCTTATATAAATTAGTGATCTGACTGAGGTCACCACCTATAATGAGGTTACCCTTATATACATTAGTAATGTGATCGAGGTCACCACCTATAATGAGGTTACCCTTATACACATTAGTGATGTGACTGAGGTCACCACCTAAAATGAGATTACCCTTATATACATTAGTAATGTGACTGATGTCACCACTTATAATTAGGTTTCCCTTATAAATATTAGTAATGTGACTGAGGTCACCAACTTTAATGAGGTTACCCTTATATACATTAATGATGTGACTGAGTTCACCTCCTATAATGATGCTGACCTTATATACATTAATAATGTGACTCAGGTCACCACCTATAATGAGGTTTCCCTTATATACATTAGTAATGTGATCGAGATACCAGCTATACTGAGGTCACCCTTATATACATTAGTAATGTGACTGAGGTCACCACCTATAATTAGGTTTCCCTTATATACATTAGTAATGTGATCGAGATACCAGCTATACTGAGGTCACCCTTATATACATTAGTAATGTGACTGAGGTCACCACCTATAATTAGGTTTCCCTTATATATATTATTAATGTGATCGGGTTCACCACCTATAATGAGGCTTCCCTTTTATATATTAGTTGAGTGACTGTGGTCACCACTTATAATGAGGGCACCCTTATATAAATTAGTAATGTGACCTAGGTCACCACCTTTAATGAGGTCTCCCTTATACACATTATTAAGGTGACTGAGGACACCACCTATAATGAGGTTTCCCTTATATATATATTAATAATGTGACTAATTTCTCCACCTATAATGAAGTTTCCCACATATACATTAGTAATGTGCCAGATGTCACCACCTACAATGAGGATTCCTCATATACATTAGTAATGTGCCAGATTTCACCTCCTATAATGAGGTTTCCCTTATATGCATTAGTAATGTGGTCAAGGTCACCAGCTATAATAAGGTTTCCCTTATATATATTAGTTGTGTGACTGAGGTCACCACTTATAATGAAGTTACCCTTATATAAATTAGTAATGTGATCATGCTTGACATCTATAATGAGGTTTCCCTTATATACATTAATAATGTGATCAAGGTCACCACCTAAAATGAGATTTCCCTTATTTACATTAGGAATGTGATTGAGGTCACCACCTATAATGAGGTTTCCCTTATATATATTAGTTGTGTGACTGAGGTGACCACCTGTAATGAAGTTACCCTTATATAAATTAGTAATGTGATCGCGATTGACACCTATAATTAGGTTTCCCTTATATACATTAATAATGTGATCGAGGTCACCACCTATAATGAGGTTACCCTTATATAAATTAGTAATGTGATTGAGGTCACCACCTATAATGAGGTTTCCCTTATATATATTAGTAATGTGACTGAGATCACCGCCTATAATGAGGTTACCCTTATATACATTAGTAATGTGACTGAGGTCACCACCTATAATGAGGTTTCCCTTATATACATAAGTAATGTGACCGAGGTCACCACCTATAATGAGGTTACCCTTATATACATTAGTAATGTGACTGAGGTCAGCACCTATAAAGAAGTTTCCCTTATATACATTAGTAATGTGATCGAGGTCACCATCTGTAATGAGGTTACCCTTATATACATTAGTAATGTGACTGAGGTCACCACCTATAATGAGGTTTCCCTTATATACATTAGTAATGTGATTGAGGTCAGCACCTATAATGAGGTTTCCCTTATATACATTAAAACAATGACTGTGAAGGTCACTGAAAAACTATTCAGTAAAAAACAAAATAAAAACTCCCGCAAAGCTATAACTTCCACAGTGACCTCCCAAACCTCTTGTATCAAAGTCACATGTGATATATACAAATGAGCCTTATGAACATCAGGCGTTTCAGCTCATTGGCAATTCTGAATGCCCATGACTTGTTTTGTCGTTTTAATGGACAATTTCAGGCCAATTAAGCCAAACCACACTAGCTGTGTATATATGCATATTTTAGCCTTGTTATGACCTCATCAGCACAGCACAAGCATAGTGCTGATTAAGTAGAAACATAGGGCTGTTATACCCATTTAATGTCCATTATAATTAGGGTCACTGCAAAAATGTCCCAAACAACAAACTAAAACAATGAGTGAGAAGGTCACTGAAAAAGCAGTCAGTATAAACAAAATGAAAACTCCAGCAAAGCTAGAATTTCCACTGAGTGACCTCCGAAACCTTTTCTATCATAAGCACATGGGATATATGCAAAAAAGCCTTATGAACATCAGGTGTTTCAGCTCACTGGCAATTCTGAATGCCCATGACTTGTTTTCTCGTTTTACTGGACAATTTCAGGCCTATAAAGCCAAACTCCACTAGCTGTGGATATGCATATTTTGGCCTTGTTATGACCTCGTGTTATATACATTAGTAATGTGACTGAGGTCACCACCTATAATGAGGTTACCCATATATACATTAGTAATATGATTGAGGTCACCATCTATAATGAGGTTTCCCTTATATACATTAGTAATGTGACCAAGGTCACCACCTATAATGAGGTTACCTTTATATACATTAGTAAAGTCATCGAGGTCATCACCTATAATGAAGTTACCCTTAAACAAGTTAGTAATGCGATCCAGGCCACCACCTGTAATGGGGTTTCCCTTATATACATTAGTAATGTGACTGATGTCACCACTTATAATGAGGTTTCCCTTATATACATTAATAATGTGACTGAGGTCACCACCCATAATGAGGTTACCCTTATATTTATATATTAGTAATGTGACTGATGTCACCTCTTATAATGAGGTTACCCTTATATACATTAGTAATGTGACCAAGGTCACCACCTATAATGAGGTTACCTTTATATACATTAGTAAAGTCAATGAGGTCATCACCTATAATGAGATTACCCTTAAACACATTATTAATGTGATCCAGGTCACCACCTGTAATGGGATTTCCCTTATATACATTAGTAATCTGACTGATGTCACCACTTATAATGAGGTTTCCCTTATATACATTAGTGATGTGATCGAGGTCACCACCTATAATGAGGTTGCCTCTTATATACATTAGTGATGTGATCGAATTTACCACCTATAATGAGGTTGCCCTTATATACATTAGTGATGTGATTGAGATCATCACCTATAATGAGGTTACCCTTATATACATTAGTAATGTGACTCAGGTCACGACCTGCAAAGAGGTTTCCCTTATATGCATTAGTAATGTGGCTAAGCTCACCAGCTATAATGAAGTTTCACTTATATAACTTAGTAATCTGATTGAGGTCAGCATCTATAATGATGTTTCCGTTATATACATTAGTAAACTGACTGAGGTCACCAAATATAATGAGGTTTCCATTATATACATTAGCAATGTGATCAAGGTCATCGCCTATAATGAGGTTGCCCTTATATACATTAGTAATGTGTGTGAGGTCACAACCTATAATGAGGTTACCTTTATATACATTAGTAAAGTCATTGAGGTCATCACCTATAATGAGGTTACCCTTAAACATGTTAGTAATGTGATCCGGGTCACCACCTGTAATGGGGTTTCCCTTATATACATTAGTAATGTGACTGATGTCACCACTTATAATGAAGTTTCCCTTATATACATTAGTAATGTGACTGAGGTCACCACCCATAATGAGGTTACCCTTATATATATATTAGTAATGTGACTGATGTCACCACTTATAAAGAGGTTACCCTTGTATACATTAGTAATGTGACCAAGGTCACCACCTATAATGAGGTTACCTTTATATACATTAGTAAAGTCATCGAGGTCATCACCTATAATAAGGTTACCCTTAAACACGTTAGTAATGTGATCCAGGTCACCACCTGTAATGGGGTTTCCCTTATATACATTAGTAATGTGACTGATGTCACCACTTATAATGAGGTTTCCCTTATATACATTAGTAATGTGACTGAGGTCACCACCTATAATGAGGTTTCCCTTATATACATTAGTAATGTGACTGAGGTCATCACCTATAATGACGTTTCCCTTAAATACCTTAGTGATGTGATCGAATTCCCCACCTATAATGAGGTTGCCCTTATATAAATTAGTGATGTGACTGAGGTCACCACCTATAATGAGGATTCCCTTATAAACATTAGTAATGTGATCGAGGTTACCACCTATAATGAGGTTGCCTCTTATACACATTAGTGATGTGATCGAATTTACCACCTATAATGTGGTTGCCCTTATATACATTAGTGATGTGATTGAGGTCATCACCTATAATGAGGTTACCCTTATACACATTAGTAATGTGACTCAGGTCACGACCTGCAAAGAGGTTTCCCTTATATGCATTAGTAATGTGGCTAAGCTCACCAGCTATAATGAAGTTTCACTTATATAACTTAGTAATCTGATTGAGGTCAGCATCTATAATGATGTTTCCGTTATATACATTAGTAAACTGACTGAGGTCACCAAATATAATGAGGTTTCCATTATATACATTAGCAATGTGATCAAGGTCATCGCCTATAATGAGGTTGCCCTTATATACATTAGTAATGTGTGTGAGGTCACCACCTAAAATGAGGTTACCCATATATACATTAGTAATGTGACCTAGGTCACCACCTATAATGAGGTTGCCTTTATATACATTAGTAAAGTCATTGAGGTCATCACCTATAATGAGGTTACCTGTAAACACATTAGTAATGTGACCTAGGTCACCACCTATAATGAGGTTGCCCTTATATACATTACTAATGCGACCATGGTCACCACCTATAATGAGGTTACCTTTATATACATTAGTAAAGTTATCGAGGTCATCACCTATAATGAGGTTACCCGTAAACACATTAGTAATGTGATCCAGGTCACCACCTGTAATGGGGTTTCCCTTATATACATTAGTAATGTGACTGATGTCACCACTTATAATGAGGTTTCCCTTATATACATTAGTAATGTGACTGAGGTCACCACCCATAATGAGGTTACCCTTATATATATATTAGTAATGTGACTGATGTCACCACTTATAATGAGGTTACCCTTATATACATTAGTAATGTGACCAAGGTCACCACCTATAATGAGGTTACCTTTATATACATTAGTAAAGTCATCGAGGTCATCACCTATAATGAGGTTACCCTTAAACACGTTAGTAATGTGATCCAGGTCACCACCTGTAATGGGGTTTCCCTTATATACATTAGTAATGTGACTGATGTCACCACTTATAATGAGGTTTCCCTTGTATACATTAGTAATGTGACTGAGGTCATCACCTATAATGACGTTTCCCTTAAATACCTTAGTGATGTGATCGAATTCCCCCACCTATAATGAGGTTGCCCTTATATGAATTAGTGATGTGACTGAGGTCACCACCTATAATGAGTATTCCCTTATAAACATTAGTAATGTGATCGAGGTTACCCCCTATAATGAGGTTACCCTTATTTACATTAGTAATGTGATCGAGGTCACCACCTATAATGAGGTTGCCTCTTATACACATTAGTGATGTGATCGAATTTACCACCTATAATGTGGTTGCCCTTATATACATTAGTGATGTGATTGAGGTCATCACCTATAATGAGGTTACCCTTATATACATTAGTAATGTGACTCAGGTCACGACCTGCAAAGAGGTTTCCCTTATATGCATTAGTAATGTGGCTAAGCTCACCAGCTATAATGAAGTTTCACTTATATAACTTAGTAATCTGATTGAGGTCAGCATCTATAATGATGTTTCCGTTATATACATTAGTAAACTGACTGAGGTCACCAAATATAATGAGGTTTCCATTATATACATTATCAATGTGATCAAGGTCATCGACTATAATGAGGTTGCCCTTATATACATTAGTAATGTGTGTGAGGTCACCACCTAAAATGAGGTTACCCATATATACATTAGTAATGTGACCTAGGTCACCACCTATAATGAGGTTACCTTTATATACATTAGTAAAGTCATTGAGGTCATCACCTATAATGAGGTTACCTGTAAACACATTAGTAATGTGACCTAGGTCACCACCTATAATGAGGTTGCCCTTATATACATTACTAATGTGACCATGGTCACCACCTATAATGAGGTTACCTTTATATACATTAGTAAAGTTATCGAGGTCATCACCTATAATGAGGTTACCTGTAAACACATTAGTAATGTGATCCAGGTCACCACCTGTAATGGGGTTTCCCTTATATACATTAGTAATGTGACTGATGTCACCACTTATAATGAGGTTTCCCTTATATACATTAGTAGTGTGACTGAAGTCACCACCCATAATGAGGTTACCCTTATATATATATTAGTAATGTGACTGATGTCACCACTTATAATGAGTTTACCCTTATATACATTAGTAATGTGACCAAGGTCACCACCTACAATGAGGTTACCTTTATATACATTGGTAAAGTCATCGAGGTCATCACCTATAATGACGTTTCCCTTAAATACCTTAGTGATGTGATCGAATTCCCCACCTATAATGAGGTTGCCCTTATATAAATTAGTGATGTGACTGAGGTCACCACCTGTAATGAGGATTCCCTTATAAACATTAGTAATGTGATCGAGGTTACCCCCCTATAATGAGGTTACCCTTATTTACATTAGTAATGTGATCGAGGTTACCCCCTATAATGAGGTTACCCTTATATACATTAGTAATGTGATCGAGGTCACCACCTATAATGAGGTTACCCTTATATACATTAAAACAATGAGAGAGAAGATATGTGTGAATGAGCCTTATGAACATCAGGTGTTTCAGCTCATTGGCAATTCTGAATGCCCATGACTTGTTTCGGCGTTTTAATGGAGAATTTCTGGCCAATTAAGCCAAACCCCACTAGCTGTGGATATGCATATTTTCGCCTGGTTATGACCTTGTCAGCATAGAACAAGCACAGTGTTTGACTAAGCATAAGAAACACAGGGCTGTTATACCCAGCTGATGTCCATTATCATTAGGGTCACTGCAAAAATATCCCAAACAACAAACTAAAACAGTGAGTGAGAAGGTCACTGAAGGAGCAATTAGTAAATACAAATTGAAAACTCCAGCAAAGCTAGAATTTCCACTGAGTGACCTCCCAAACCTCTTGTATCAGAGGCACATGGGATATATGCGAATAAGCCTTATGAGCATCAGGTGTTTCAGCTCATTGGCAATTCTGAATGCCCATGACTTGTTTCGGCGTTTTAATGGAGAATTTCCGGCCAATTAAGCCAAACCCCACTAGCTGTGGATATGCATATTTTCACCTGGCTATGACCTTGTCAGCATAAAACAAGCACAGTGTTTGACTAAGCATAAGAAACACAGGGCTGTTATACCCAGCTGATGTCCATTATCATTAGGGTCACTGCAAAAATATCCCAAACAACAAACTAAAACAGTGAGTGAGAAGGTCACTGAAGGAGCAATTAGTAAATACAAATTGAAAACTCCAGCAAAGCTAGAATTTCCACTGAGTGACCTCCCAAACCTCTTGTATCAGAGGCACATGGGATATATGCGAATAAGCCTTATGAGCATCAGGTGTTTCAGCTCATTGGCAATTCTGAATGCACATGACTTGTTTCGTCGTTTTAATGGACAATTTCAGGCCAATAAAGCCAAACCCCACTAGCTGTGGATATGCATATTTTAGCCTTGTTATGACCTCGTCTTAAATACATTCGTAATGTGACTGAGGTCTCCACCTATAATGAGGTTTCCCTTATATACATTAGTAATGTGATCAAGATCACCACCTATAATGAGGTTTCCCTTATATACATTAGTAATGTGACTGAGGTACCATCTATAATGAGGTTACCCTTATATACACTAGTGATGTGACCTAGGTCACTACCTATAATGAGGTTACCCTTATATATAAATACCCTTTATATAAATAATTTTCTTGGGTGGCAAAAGCCAGGGTTCCTTTTTGGCTGGGCTTGTATAGGCCCTAGGGCCGATAGCCTAGTACCTACCTATAAACCTGTGAACCTATATACATTAGTAATGTGACCTAGGACACCACCTATAAGAAGGTTACCTTGATATACATTAGTAATATCATCGAGGTCACCACCTGTAATGGGGTTTCCCTGATATACATTAGTAATGTGACTGATGTCCCCACTTATAATGAGGTTATCCTTATATACATTAGTAATGTGATCAATGTCACCACCTACAATGAGGTTACCCTTATATACATTAGTAATGTCATTGAGGTCACCACCTATAATGAGGTTACCCTTATATACATTAGTAATGTGATCCAGGTCACCACCTGTAATGGGGTTTCCCTTATATACATTAGTAATGTGACTGATGTCACAACTTATAATGAGGTTTCCTTTATATACAATAGTGATGTGACTGAGGTCACCACCTATAATGAGGATTCCCTTATATACATTAGTAACGTGACTGAGGTCACCACCTATAATCATGTTTCCCTTATATGCATTAGTGATGTGACTGAGGTCACAACCTATAATGATGTTTCCCTTATATACATTATTGATGTGACTCAGGTCACCACCTATAATTAGGTTTCCATTATATACATTAGTAATGTGACTGATGTCACCACCTATAATGAGGTTACCCTTATATACAATAGTAATGTGACCTAGGTCACCACCTATAATGAGATTTCAATTATTTACATTAATAATGTGACTGAGGACACAACCTCTAATGAGGTTTCCATTATATACATTAGTAATTTGATCGAGGTCTTCACCCATATTGAGGTTTCCCTTATATACATTAGTGATGTGACTGAGGTCACCACCTATAATGAGGTTTCCCTTTTATACATTTGTGATGTGATTGAGGTCACCACCTATAATGATGTTGCATTATATACATTAGTAATGTGATCCAGGTCACCACCTGTAATGGGGTTTCCCTTATATACATTAGTAATGTGACTGATGTCACAACTTATAATGAGGTTTCCTTTATATACAATAGTGATGTGACTGAGGTCACCACCTATAATGAGGTTTCCCTTATATACATTAGTAATGTGACCTAGGTCACCACCTATAATGAGGTTTCAATTATTTACCTTAGTAATATATAAGGAGATGAGGTGCATGGCAAAGAGAGAGGTGGCGATGGCTAAGGATAAGGCATATGAAGAGTTGTATGAAAGGTTGGACACGAAGGAGGGAGAAAAGGACCTGCACCGATTGGCTAGACAGAGGGACCGAGCTAGTAAAGATGTGCAGCAGGTAAAGGTGATAAAGGATAATGAGGGAAACATACTCACAAGCAAGGAGAGTGTGTTGAGCAGATGGAAAGAGTACTCTGAGGGGCTGATGAATGAAGAGAATGAGAGGGAGAGAAGGTTGGATGATATGCGGATAGTGAATCATGAAGTGCAGTGGATTAGCAAGGAGGAAGTAATTATAGCTATAAAGAGGATGAAGAACGGAAAGGCTGTTGGTCCAGAAGACATACCTGTGGAAGCATGGAGGTGTTTAGGTGAAATGGCAGTGGAGTTTTTAACTAGATTGTTTAATGAAATCTTGGAAAGTGAGAGGATGCCTGATGAATGGAGAAAGTGTTTTGGTACCGATTTTTAAGAATAAGTGTGATGTGCAGAACTGTAGTAACTACAGAGGGATTAAATTGATCAGTCACAGCATGAAGTTATGGGAAAGAGTAGTAGAAGGTAGGTTAAGAAGGGAGGTGATGATTAGTGATCAGCAGTATGCTTTCATGCCAGGAAAGAGCACTACAGATGCGGTGTTTGCTTTGAGAGTGTTTATGGAGAAGTACAGAGAAGGTCAAAAGGAGTTGCATTGTGTCTTTGTGGATTTAGAGAAAGCATATGACAGGGTGCCTAGAGAGGAGTTTTGGTATTCTATGAGGAACTCGGGAGTGTCAGAGAAGTACGTAAGAGTGGCACAGGATATGTACGAGTGTAGTGTGTCAGCAGTGAGGTCTGCAGTGGGAGTGATGGATGCATTTAAGGTGGAGGTGGGATTACATTAAAGATCAGCTCTGAGCCCTTTCTTATTTATAATGGTGATGGACAGGTTGACAGACAAGATCAGACAGGAGTCCCTGTGGACTATGATGTTTGCAAATGACATTGTTATCTGTAGTGAGAGTAGGGAACAGGTGGAAGAGACCCTGGAGAGGTGAAGATATGCTCTAGAGAGTAGAGGAATGAAGGTCAGTAGGACTAAGACATAATATGTGTGTGTGAATGAGAGGGAGGATAGAGGAATGGTGAGGATGCAGGGAGTAGAGGTGGTGAAGGTGGATGAGTTTAAATACTTGAGATCAACAGTTCAGAGTATGGGTGAGTGTGGAATAGAGGTGAAAAAGAGAGTACAGGCAGGATGGAGTGGGTGGAGAAGAGTGTCAGGAGTGATTTGTGATAGACTAGTACCAGTAAGAGTGAAAGGTAAGGTCTACAAGAGGGTAGTGAGACCAGCTATGTTATATGGGTTGGAGACAATGGCAATGAGAAAAAGGCAGGAGTCAGAGCCTGACATGGCAGAGTTGAAGATGTTAAGATTTGCACTGGGTGTGACGAGGATGGACAGGATTAAGAATAAGTATATTAGAGGGTCAGCCCAGGTTAGAAGGTTTGGAGACAAAGCCAGAGAGGCAAGATTACGTTGGTTTGGACATGTGCTGAGGAGGGATGCAGAGAATATTGGGAAAAAGATGCTAAGGATGAAGCTGTGAGGTCACAGGAAAAGAGGAAGGCCTAAGATAAGGTTTATGGATGTGGTGAGAGAGGACATGCAGGTGGTTGGTGTGACAGAGCAAGATGCAGAGGACAGGAAGAAATGGAAACAGTTGATCTGCTGTGGTGATCCCTGACGGGAGAAGCCGAAAGAAGAAGAAGTAATGTGACTGAGGACACCACCTCTAATGAGGTTACCTTTATATACATTAGTGATGTGACTAAGGTCACCAGCTATAATGTTGTTGCCTTATATACATTAATAATGTGACTCAGGTCACTAACTGTAATGAGGTTTCCGTTATATACATTAGTAGTGTGACTGATGTCATGACATATAATGAGGTTACCCTTATATACTTTATTAATGTGACTGAGGTCACCACCTATAATGAGGTTACCCTTATATAAATTAGTAATGTGACTAAGGTCATCACCTATAATGAGGTTTCCCTTATATACATTAGTAAGTTGATCGAGGTCACCACCTATAATAAGGTTACCCTAATATACATTGGTAATGTGACTGAGGACATCACTTATAATGAGGTTTCCCTTATTTACATTAGTAATGTGATCGAGGTCACCACCTATAATGAGGTTACCCTTATATACATTAGTAATGTGACTATGGTCACCACCTATAATGAGGTTACCCTTATAAAAATTAGTAATGTGACCTAGGTCACCACCTATAATGAGGTTTCCCTTGTATACATTAGTAATGTGATCGAGGTCACCACTTATAATGAGTTTCCCCTTATATACATTTGTAATGTGACAGAGGTCACCACCTATAATGAGGTTACCTTTATATACATTAGTAATGTGATCAAGGTCACCACCTATAGTGAGATTTTCCTTACAAACATTAGTAATGTGACTGATGTCATAACATATAATGAGGTTTCCATTGTATACATTAGTAATGTGATCGAGGTCACCACTTATAATGAGTTTTCCCTTATATAAATTATTAATGTGACCAAGGTCACCACCTATAATGAGGTTACCGTTATGTACATTAGCAATGTGACTGAGATCATCACCTATAATGAGGTTACACTTACATAAATTAGTAATGTGACATAGGTCACCACTTATAATGAGGTTTCTCTTATATACATTAGTAATGTGACCTGGGTCACCACCTATAATGAGGTTTCCCTTATATACATTAGTAATCTGATCGAGATCAACACCTATAATTTGGTTTCCCTTATATATATATATATTAGTAATGTGAAGGAGGTCACGGCCTATAATGAGGTTACCCTTATATACATTAGTAATGTGACCGAGGTCACCACCTATAATGAGGTTGACTCTTATATACATTAGTGATGTGATCGAAGTCACCACCTAAAATGAGGTTGCCCTTTTATACATTAGTGATGTGATTGAGGTCACCACCTATAATGAGGTTGGCCTTATATAAATTAGTAATGTCACCTAGGTCACCACCTATAAAGAGGTTACCCTTATATAAATTATTAATGTGATCGAGGTCCCTCCTATAATGAGGTTACCCTTATTTACATTAGTAATGTGACTGAGGTCACCACCTATAACGAGGTTTCCCTTATATAAATTAGTAATGTGATCGAGGTCACAACCTATCATGAGGTTACACTTATATACATTAGTAATGTGATCGAGGTCACTCATAATGAGGTTTCCCTTATATACATTAGTAATGTGATCGCAGTCATCATCTATAATGGGTTTTTCCTTATATACCTTAGTAATGTGACTGAGATCACCACCTATAATCAGGTTTCCATTATATATATTAGTAATGTGATTAAGGTCACCATTATATATTAGAGTTTCCGTTATATACATTAGTAATATGATTGATGTCACCACTTATAATGAGGTTTCCTTTATATACATTAGTAATGTGCTGAGGTCACCACTTATAATGAGGTTTCCCTTATACACATTAGTAATGTGACTGAAGTCACCACCTATAATGAGGTTACCATTATATAGGTTAATAATGTGATCGAGGTCACCACCTATAATGAAGTTTCCCTTATATACATTAGTAATGTGATTGAGGTCAGCACCTATAATGAGGGTTCCCTTATATACATTAGTAATGTGACTGATGTCACCATCTTTAATGAGGTTTCCCTTATACACATTAGTAATGTGATTGAGGTCACTGCCTATAAAGAGGTTACCTTTATATATATTAGTAACGTGACATAGATCACCACCTATATAGTGGTTACCCTTACAAACATTAGTAATGTGATCGAGGTCACCACCTATAATGAGGTTACCCTTATATACATTAGTAATGTGATCGAGGTCACCACCTATAATGAGGTTACCCTTATATACATTAGTAATGTGACCTAGGTCACCACCTATAATGAGGTTTCTCTTGTATACATTAGTAATGTGACTGAGGTCACCAACTATAATGAGGTTACCCTTATATAAATTAGTAATGTGACCTAGGTCACCACCTATAATGGGGTTACCCTTATATGCATTAGTAATGTTACTGAGGTCACTATCTATAATGAGGTTACCCTTATATAAATTAGTAATGTGACCTAGGTCACCACTAATAATGAGGTTACCCTTATATACGTTAGTAATGTGATCAAGGTCACCACCTATAATGAGGTTACCCTTATATACATTAGTAATGTGACTGATGTCACCACGTATAATGAAGTTTCCCTTATATACATTAGTATTGTGACTGAGGTTACCACTTATAATGAGGTTACCTTATATACATTAGTAATGTGATTGAGGTCAGCACCTATAATAAGGTTACCCTTATATACATAAGTAATGTGATTGAGGTCACCACCTATAAAGAGGTTACCCTTATATACATTAGTGATGTGATTGAGGTCAGTACCTACAATGAGGTTTCCTTTATATACATTAGTGATGTGATTGAGGTCACCTCCTATAATGAGGTTGCCCTTATATGCATTAGTAATGTGACTGGGGTCTGCACCTATAATGAGGTTTCCCTTATATACATTGGTAATGTGACCTAGGTCACCACCTTTAATGATGTTGCCCTTATAAACATTAGTAATGTGCTCGAGGTAACCAACTATAATGAGGTTTCCATTATATACATTAATAATGTGACTGAGGTCATAACCTATAATGAGGTTTCCATTATATACATTAGCAATGTGATTGAAGTCAGCACCTATAATGAGTTTTCCCTTATATACATTAGTAATGTGACTGAGGTCACCACCTATAATGAGGTTTCCATTATATACATTAATAATGTGACTGAGGTCATAACCTATAATGAGGTTTCCCTTATATACATTAGTAATGCGACTGAGGTCACAACCTATAATGAGGTTTCCCTTATACAAATTAGCAATGTGATCGAGGTCATAACCTATCATGAGGTTACACTTATATACATTAGTAATGTGATCGAGGTCACTCATAATGAGGTTTCCCTTATATACATTAGTAATGTGATCGCAGTCACCATCTATAATGGGTTTTTCCTTATATACCTTAGTAATGTGACTGAGATCACCACCTATAATCAGGTTTCCATTATATATATATTAGTAATGTGATTAAGGTCACCATTATATATTAGAGTTTCCGTTATATACATTAGTAATATGATTGATGTCACCACTTATAATGAGGTTTTCCTTATACACATTAGTAATGTGACTGAAGTCACCACCTATAATGAGGTTACCATTATATAGGTTAATAATGTGATCGAGGTCACCACCTATAATGAAGTTTCCCTTATATACATTAGTAATGTGATTGAGGTCATCACCTATAATGAGGGTTCCCTTATATACATTAGTAATGTGACTGATGTCACCATCTTTAATGAGGTTTCCCTTATACACATTAGTAATGTGATTGAGGTCACTGCCTATAAAGAGGTTACCTTTATATATATTAGTAACATGACATAGATCACCACCTATATAGTGGTTACCCTTACATACATTAGTAATGTGATCCTAGGTCACCACCTATAATGAGGTTACCCTTATATACATTAGTAATGTGATCGAGGTCACCACCTATAATGAGGTTACCCTTATATACATTAGTAATGTGACCTAGGTCACCACCTATAATGAGGTTTCTCTTGTATACATTAGTAATGTGACTGAGGTCACCAACTATAATGAGGTTACCCTTATATAAATTAGTAATGTGACCTAGGTCACCAACAATAATGGGGTTACCCTTATATGCATTAGTAATGTTACTGAGGTCACTATCTATAATGAGGTTACCCTTATATAAATTAGTAATGTGACCTAGGTCACCACTAATAATGAGGTTACCCTTATATACGTTAGTAATGTGATCAAGGTCACCACCTATAATGAGGTTACCCTTATATACATTAGTAATGTGACTGATGTCACCACGTATAATGAAATTTCCCTTATATACATTAGTATTGTGACTGAGGTCACCACTTATAATGAGGTTACCCTTATATACATTAGTAATGTGATTGAGGTCAGCACCTATAATAAGGTTACCCTTATATACATAAGTAATGTGATCGAGGTCACCACCTATAATGAGGTTACCCTTATATACTTTAGTAATATGATTGAGGTCAGCACCTATAAAGAGGTTACCCTTATTACATTAGTGATGTGATTGAGGTCAGCACCTACAATGAGGTTTCCTTTATATACATTAGTGATGTGATCGAGGTCACCACCTATAATGAGGTTGCCCTTATATGTATTAGTAATGTGACTGGGGTCTGCACCTATAATGAGGTTTCCCTTATATACATTGGTAATGTGACCTAGGTCACCACCTTTAATGATGTTGCCCTTATATACATTAGTAATGTGCTTGAGGTAACCAACTATAATGAGGTTTCCATTATATACATTAGTAATGTGACTGAGGTCACCACCTATAATGAGGTTTCCCTTATATACATTAGTAATGTGACAGAGGTGACCACCTATAATGGGGTTACCCTTATATACATTAGTAATGTGATTGAGGTCACCACCTTTAATGAGGTCTTCCTTATATACATTAGTAATGTGACTGATGTCACCACCTATAATGAGTTTTCCCTTATATACATTAGTAATGTGACTGAGGTCACCACCTATAATGAGGTTTCCCTTATATACATTAGTAATGTGACAGAGGTGACCACCTATAATGGGGTTACCCTTATATACATTAGTAATGTGATTGAGGTCACCACCTTTAATGAGGTCTTCCTTATATACATTAGCAATGTGATTGAAGTCAGCACCTATAATGAGGTTTCCCTTATATACATTAGTTATGTGACTGAGGTCACCACCTATAATGAGGTTTCCCTTATATACATTAGTAATGTGACAGAGGTGACCACCTATAATGAGGTTACCCTTATATACATTAGTAATGTGATTGAGGTGACCACCTTTAATGAGGTCTTCCTTATATACATTAGTAATGTGACTGATGTCACCACCTATAATGAGGTTTCCCTTATATACATTAGTAATGTGACTGAGGTCACCACTATAATGAGGTTTCCCTTATATACATTAGTAATGTGACAGAGGTCACCACTTATAATGAGGTTACCCTTATATACATTAGTAATGTGACTGAGGTCACCACCTTTAATGAGGTCTTCCTTATATACATTAGTAATGTGACTGATGTCACCACCTATAATGAGGTTTCCTTTATATACATTAGTAATGTGATCAATGTCACCATTTATAATGAGGTTACCTTTATATAAATTAGTAATGTGACCTAGGTTACCACCTTTAATGAGGTTACCCTTATATACATTGGTAATATGACTCAGGTAACCACCTATAATGAGGTTACCCTTATATAAATTAGTAATGTGACCTAGGTCACCACCTATAATGAGGTTACTCATATACATTAGCAATGTAATCGAGGTCACCAGCTATAATGAGGTTACCCTTATATACATTAGTAATGTGACTGAGGTCACCACCTATAATGAGATTTCCCTTATATACATTAGTAATGTGATCTAGGTCACCCCCTATAATGAGTTTACCCTTATATGCATCAGTAATGTGATCGAGGTCACCACCTATAATGAGGTTGCCTCTTATATACATCAGTGATGCGATCTAATTCACCACCTACAATGAGGTTGCCCTCGTATACATTAGTGATGTGATCTAGGTCACCACCTATAATGAGGTTGCCCTTATATACATTAGTAATGTGATCGAGGTTACCACCTATAAAGAGGTTACCTTTATATACATTTGTAATATGACTGTGGACACCATCTATAATGAGGTTGCCTTTATATACATTAGTAATGTGACTGAGGTCACCACGTATAATGAGGTTACACTTATATACATTAGTTATATGACTGTGACCACCACCTATATTGGGGTTTCCCTTATATACATTGGTAATGTGACCTAGGTCACTACCTTTAATAATTTTTCCCTTCTATACATTAGTAATGTGACTGAAGTCACCACCAATAATGTGGTTACCCTTATATACATTAGTAATGTGACTGAGGTCACCACCTATAATGAGGTTTCCCTTATATACATTAATAATGTGATTGATGTCACAACTTGTAATGAGGTTTCCCTTATACACATTAGTAATGTGACTGAGGTCACCACCTATATTGGGGTTTCCCTTATATACATTAGTAATCAGACTGATGTCACCACTTATTTTGAGGTTACCGTTATATACATTAATAATGTGATCGCGGTCACCATCTATAATGGATTTTTCCTTATATACCTTAGTAATGTGACTGAGATCACCACCTATAATCAGGTTTCCATTATATATATTAGTAATGTGATTGAGGTCACCATTATATATTACAGTTTCCGTTATATACATTAGTAATATGACTGAAGTCACCACTTATAATGAGGTTTCCCTTATATACATTAGTAATGTGACTGAGGTCACCACCTATAATGAGGTTTCCCTTATACACATTAGTAATGTGACTGAAGTCACCACCTATAATGAGGTTACCCTTATATACATTAGTAATCCGACTGATGTCACCACCTATAATGAGGTTGCCATTATATAAGTTAATAATGTGATCAAGGTCATCACTTATAATGAAGTTTCCCTTATATACATTAGTAATCTGATTGAGGTCAGCACCTATAATGAGGTATCCCTTATATACATTAGTAATGTGATTGAGGTCAGCACCTATAATGAGGGTTCCCTTATATACATTAGTAATCTGACTGAGGTCACCATCTTTAATGAGGTTTCCCTTATACACATTAGTAATGTGATTGAGGTCACCGCTTATAAAGAGGTTACCTTTATATATATATTAGTAATGTGACAGAAGTCACCACCTATATAGAGTTTACCCTTACATACATTAGTAATGTGATCGAGGTCACCACCTATAATGAGGTTATCCTTATATGCATTAGTAATGTTACTGAGGTCACTATCTATAATGAGGTTACCCTTATATAAATTAGTAATGTGACGTAGTTCTCAACCTATAATGAGGCTACCCTTATATACATTAATAATGTGACCTAGGTCACCACCAATAATGAGGTTACCCTTATATACATTAGTAATGTGATCGAGGTCACCACCTATAATGAGGTTACCCTTATATACATTAGTGATGTGACTGATGTCACCATGTATAATGAAGTTTCCCTTATATACATAAGTATTGTGACTGAGGTCACCAGCTATAATGAGGTTACACTTATATACATTAGTAATGTGATTGAGGTCAGCACCTATAATGAGGTTACCCTTATATATATTAGTAATGTGATTGAGGTCAGCACCTATAATGAGGTTACCCTTATATACATAAGTAATGTGATCGAGGTCACCACCTATAATGAGGTTACCCTTATATACATTAGTAATGTGATTGAGGTCAGCACCTATAAAGAGGTTACCCTTATATACATTAGTGATGTGATTGAGGTCCGCACTATAATGAGGTTTCCCTTATATACATTAGTAATGTGATTGAGGTCAGCGCCTATAAAGAGGTTACTCTTATATACATTAGTGATGTGATTGAGGTCAGCCCCTATAATGAGGTTGCCTTTATATACATTAGTGATGTGATCAAGGTCACCACCTATAATGAGGTTGCCCTTATATGCATTAGTAATGTGACTGATGTCAGCACCTATAATGAGGTTACCCTTATATACATTAGTAATATGACTGAGACCACCACCTATATTGGGGTTTCCCTTATATACATTGGTAATGTGACCTAGGTCACCACCTTTAATGATGTTGCCCTTATATACATTAGTAATGTGACTGAGGTCACCACCTATAATGAGGTTTCCCTTATATACATTAGTAATGTGAAAGAGGTCACCACCTATAATGAAGTTACCCTTATATACATTAGTAATGTGATTGAGGTTACCACCTTTAATGAGGTCTTCCTTATATATATTATTAATGTGACTAATGTCACCACCTATAATGAAGTTTCCCTTATATACATTAGTAATGTGACCTAGGTCACCACCTATAATGAGGTTTCAATTATTTACCTTAGTAATGTATAAGGAGATGAGGTGCATGGCAAAGAGAGAGGTGGCGAAGGCTAAGGATAAGGCGTATGATGAGTTGTATTATATACATTTGTAATGTGATCGAGATCACCATCTATAATGAGGTTACCTTTATATAAATTAGTAATGTGACCTAGGTCACCACCTATAATGAGGTCACCCTTATATACATTAGTAATGTGACCTACGTCATCACCTATAATGAGGTTACCCTTATATACATTAGTAATGTAATCGAGGTCACCACCTATAATAAGGTTACCGTTATATACATTAGTAATGTGACTGAGGTCACATTACTAATGTATAATGAGGTTTCCCTTATATACATTAGTAATGTGATTGAGGTCACCTCCTATAATGAAGTTACCCTTATATACATTAGTAAAGTAATCGAGGTCACCACCTATAATGCGGTTGCCTCTTATATACATCAGTGATGTGATCGAATTCACCACCTGTAATGAGGTTGCCCTTATATACATTAGTAATGTGACTGAGGTCACCACCTATAATGAGATTACCCTTATATACATTAGCTATATGACTGTGACCACCACCTATATTGGGGTTTCCCTTATATACATTGGTATTGTGACCTAGGTCACTATCTTTAATGATTTTTCCCTTCTATACATTAGTAATGTGATCAAGGTCACCACCAATAATGAGGCCTTATATACATTAGTAATGTGACTGAGGTCACCACCTATAATGAGGTTTCCCTTATATACATTAATAATGTAACTGATGTCACCACTTGTAATGATTTCCCTTATATACATTAGTAATGTGACTGAGGTCACCACCTATATTGGGGTTTCCCTTATATACATTAGTAATCAAACTGAAGTCACCACTTATAATGAGGTTACCGTTATATACATTAATAATGTGATCAAGGTCACCACTTATAATGAGGTTTTCCTTATATACATTAGTAATGTGATCGAGGTCACCACCTATAATGAGATTCCCTTTCATATATATTAGTAATGTGATCATGGTCACCACTTATAATGAGGTTACCCTTATGTACATTAATAATGTGATAGAGGTCACCACCTATAAGGAGATTCCCTTATAGATATATATATATATATAGATATATATATAGATATATATATATTAGTAATATGATCGTGGTCACCACCTATAATGAGGTTACCCTTGCAAACATTAGTAATGTGATCAAGGTCACCATCTATAATAAGGTTTCCCTTATATACATTAGTGATGTAATCAAGGACAACACCCATAATGAGGTTTCCCTTATATACATTAGTAATGTGATCGAGGTCACCACCTATAATGAGGTTTCCCTTATATACATTAGTAATGTGATCAAGGTCACCACCTATAATGAGGTTACACTTATATACATTAGTGACAAATGTGGTAGATGTGGTCAGTGTTCTTATATCATGGAAGGATTTAAATTAGTATGTAAAGGTTTTGGGACCATTTGGTTTAAGAAAAAATATTATTGTTTTTCTAATGGTGTGGTGTATCTTGCAGTCTGTGATTCCTGTGACAGTTTCTGTATAGGAAAAACTATTAGAGCTCTAAAACAAAGAATCTATCAACATCTTTACAACATAAGACAGAAAAATGAGGGCAATGCCCTCTATATACATATTAAAAAGTTTCCTACTCATTTATTTAAATTTGGGGCATTAACGATGTGGACCTGGGTTCTAGATGGTGTCCTTTTGATGTATATCTTGAGTTTCTTGAACTCAAATGGCAGATCAAAACTAAAGCTTGTATTGCACCTGGCCTTAATGATAGATTGTCTTTTGGCTCTTTGTTAAGGTTAAAATCAATGTATTTTATTTAACAATATTTATCAATGGTTGACTTATGTAAATGTCACTACTTTTATATGAATTAATAACCTTTTATTAATTTAATATTTTTCAGGGACATTGTACCTATGAACAGTGGGTGTTTTGACCTTGAAGTTATGTGAATAGGTTTTCACAAATATATATGTGGTAGGGGAAATTATGTCAAGTCATGTGCGAAATTTCAACCTATGAAATGCTGAATGTGTTTTTAAAAGGAGATTTAATTGATTTATTTGCTATTCTGAAGAAGTCTTTTGACGAAAGCGCGCTCAATAAATCTTTTATTTATTTTATTAAAAAACAAAACAGTGTAAGAAACTTCTCTTTGTGGAAGATTTTCAGTCCATATATTTCTAGTTAATCACTATAGATTAATCAGATCAGACAATAGTAGTAGAAGTAGCGAACGTAAACTCATCTTAAGTCAAAACAAAATAAAAAATAATAATAGAAATTATATAATTGTACAACATTACTAAGTATTCAAAAGTAATCCAAGCAAGGCAGGCAGTCTGTTTCCAGTTGAAAATCCTTTATTAAGTACACAGACGAGATCCAAGTAAAACAAAAATAGAGTAATAATTTCCTCACGAGCTTTATATATATATATATATATATATATATATATATATATATATATATATATATATATATACACACTTTTTATCAGGCATGGGAGTGGTTTACTGTGCTGTAAAACAAAGTGTTATTGGTACACATGTTAAATTCACATCCCTTCCCCCATCAGTGTGACATTCGAGCTGGTCCTGCCCTACTTAGTAGCTGCCATAATAATATATAACCCTTATGTACTTTAAATCAAATTTATAATGATGTGGTACCTCTTATTTAACCAGATTATTAAGTATGTGATTTTATCCAAGACAATATATTACATGGGTGGAAATATACCAACCTTAGTTCATTTGGCAATCAAAAAATATATATAAATATATACATTTTGCATGTAAAAATCAATTTCTATTTTCATAACCTATTGTTAACAAAGGTCGCTTTCACCCTTCTAGACTTCTTCAGGTCTGTGCACAAGAACCTCAAAAACAATCTGTAAAAAAATCTTTAAAAATATATATAATTGTATAATTAGTTAGTATTGTTATTACAAATCATTTTGAATAAAGTGGAAAAAAGAATCAGAAAAAATAAAAATAAGAAAAAAAATGTATGTATGATGTTGGAAACAAAATATACACCTAAATTTCAACTGATTTAAAATGGTATTTCAAAACCAATTTGTAGAATAAAATAAAATAAAATACAATTATACATGTAAACAATGTGGCAATTTTCTAAGTTCCAGTGCACTTTTAATTGAACAGTAGTAGTTTAGTCCAGGCTTCCCAAAAGAGTTCAGCTTTAATTGCCACATGAGTTCATGTTTCTCCAGAATATTCATGCATAGACATGGGTGATCTTGAAGGAGACATCCCAAATATTCTGGAGAAACATGAACTCATGTGGCAATTAAAGGTGAACTCTTTTAGGAAACCTGGACTAAACTACTACTGTTCAATTAAAAGTGCACTGGAACTTAGAAAATTGCCACATTGTTTACATGAATAATTATATTTTATTTTATTCTACAAATTGGTTTTGAAATACCATTTTAAATCAGTTGAAATTTAAGTGTATATTTTGTTTCCATCATCATACATACATTTTTTTCTTATTTTTATTTTTTTCTGGTTCTTTTTTCCACTTTGTTCAAAATGATTTGTAATAACAATACTAACTAATTATACAATTATATATATTTTTATAGATTTTTTTATAGATTGTTTTTAGGGTTCTTGTACACAGACCTGAAGAAGTCTAGAAGGACAAAAGCGATCCTTGTTAACAATAGGTTATGAAAATAGAAATGTATTTTTACATGCAAAATGTATATGTATATATTTATATATATATTTTGATTGCCAAATCAACTAAGGTTGATATATAATATATTGTCTTGGATAAAATCACAGACTTAATAATCTGGGGGAAGGGATGTGAATTTAACATGTGTACCAATAACACTTTGTTTTACAGCACAATAAACCACTCCCATGCCTGATAATATATATATATATATATATATATATATATATATATATATATATATATATATTTAGAAAGCTTGTGAGGAAATTATTACTCTATTTTTGTTTTACTTGGATCGCTTGTCTGTGTACTTAATAAAGGATTTTCGACTGGAAACAGACTGCCTGCCTTGCTTGGATTACTTTCAAATACTTAGTAATGCTGTACAATTATATATTTTGTATTATTATTTTTTGTTTTGTTTTGACTTAAGATGAGATTAAGTTCGCTACTTCTACTGCTGTTGTCTGATCTGATTAATATACAATGATTAACTAGAAATATATGGACTGAAAATCTTCCACACAGAGAAGTTTCTTACACTGTTTTGTTTTTGGACCCACTACACTTTATGGGTTGTTTTCAGACTTCGGGGATACCACGGGGATTACTTGTTTTTTATTTATTTTATTAAGGATGTGGTATGCAGTTCTGTTGTTGCGTCTCTGTGCATATTTTCCTAGTTTTGTTGCTTGGATTTGGTGTTTTTTGGTATAGAGATAGATAGATAGATAGATAGATAGATAGATAGATAGATAGATAGATAGATATATGATAGATTACAGATACAAGAATATGCTACAACACTTAGTTCAAGAAGCAGTTAACAATGTCATAACATGGGTGGAAAAATAGGATGATGATTATCTGAGATTTATAGATAAGATGTAGCCATAATGACTGAAATGGCCTATGCTACAGGGATAGCAGCATATAGTTATATAGAAAGGTATGAAGGCATTAGAACAGGTGGGTGTGGGTTACAGGGATAGCTGCATGTCATTATATAGAGAGGTATGATGGAATTAGAAGAGGTGGGTGTGGGTTACAGGGATAGCTGCATATTATTATATAGCGAGGTATGAAGGCATTAGAAGAGGTGGGTGTGGGTTACAGGGATAGATGCATGACGTTATATAGAGAGGTAGGAAGACATTAGAAGAGGTGGGTGTGGGTTACAGGGATAGCTGCATATTATTATATAGCGAGGTATGAAGGCATTAGAAGAGGTGGGTGTGGGTTACAGAGATAGCTGCATGTCAGTATATAGAGAGGTATGAAGAAATTAGAAGAGGTGGGTGTGGGTTACAGGGATAGCTGCATGTCAGTATATACAGAGGTATGAAGGCATTAGAAGAGGTGGGTGTGGGTTACAGGGATAGCTGCATGCCAGTATATACAGAGGTATGAAGGCATTAGAAGAGGTGGGTGTGGGTTACAGGGATAGCTGCATGTCATTATATAGAGAGGTATGAAGGCATTAGAAGAGGTGGGTGTGGGTTACTGGGATAGCTGCATGTCATTATATAAAGAGGTATGAAGGCATTAGAAGAGGTGGGTGTGGGTTACAGGGATAGCTGCATGTCATTATATACAGAGGTATGAAGGCATTAGAACAGGTGGGTGTGGGTTACAGGGATAGCTGCATGTCAGTATATAGAGAGGTATGAAGAAATTAGAAGAGGTGGGTGTGGGTTACAGGGATAGCCGCATGTCATTATATACAGAGGTATGAAGAAATTAGAAGAGGTGGGTGTGGGTTACAGGGATAGCCGCATGTCATTATATACAGAGGTATGAAGGTATTAGAAGAGGTGGGTGTGGGTTACAGGGATAGCCGCATGTCATTATATAAAGAGGTATGAAGGCATTAGAAGAGGTGGGTGTGGGTTACAGGGATAGCTGCATGTCATTATATAGAGAGGTATGAAGGTATTAGAAGAGGTGGGTGTGGGTTACAGGGATAGCTGCATGTCAGTATATACAGAGGTATGAAGGCATTAGAAGAGGTGGGTGTGGGTTACAGGGATAGCTGTATGTCATTATATACAGAGGTATGAAGGTATTAGAAGAGGTGGGTGTGGGTTACAGGGATAGCCGCATGTCATTATATACAGAGGTATGAAGGTATTAGAAGAGGTGGGTGTGGGTTACAGGGATAGCTGCATGTCATTATATAGAGAGGTATGAAGGCATTAGAAGAGGTGGGTGTGGGTTACAGGGATAGCTGTATGTCATTATATACAGAGGTATGAAGGTATTAGAAGAGGTGGGTGTGGGTTACAGGGATAGCCGCATGTCATTATATACAGAGGTATGAAGGTATTAGAAGAGGTGGGTGTGGGTTACAGGGATAGCCGCATGTCATTATATACAGAGGTATGAAGGTATTAGAAGAGGTGGGTGTGGGTTACAGGGATAGCTGTATGTCATTATATAGAGAGGTATGAAGGTGTTAGAAGAGGTGGGTGTGGGTTACAGGGATAGCTGCATGTCATTATATAGAGAGGTATGAGGGCATTAGAAGAGGTGGGTGTGGGTTACAGGGATAGCTGCATGTCATTATATAGAGAGGTATGAGGGCATTAGAAGAGGTGGGTGTGGGTTACAGGGATAGCTGCATGTCATTATATAAAGAGGTATGAAGGTATTAGAAGAGGTGGGTGTGGGTTACAGGGATAGCCGCATGTCATTATATACAGAGGTATGAGGGCATTAGAAGAGGTGGGTGTGGGTTACAGGGATAGCTGCATGTCATTATATAGAGAGGTATGAAGGTGTTAGAAGAGGTGGGTGTGGGTTACAGGGATAGCTGCATGTCAGTATATAGAGAGGTCTGAAGGCATTAGAAGAGGTGGGTGTGGGTTACAGGGATAGCTGCATATTATTATATAGAGAGGTATGATGGCATTAGAAGAGCTGGGTGTGGGTTACAGGGATAGCTGCATGTCAGTATATAGAGAGGTCTGAAGGCATTAGAAGAGGTGGGTGTGGGTTACAGGGATAGCTGCATGTCATTATATACAGAGGTATGAAGGCATTAGAAGAGGTGGGTGTGGGTTACAGGGATAGCTGCATGTCATTATATAGAGAGGTATGAGGGCATTAGAAGAGGTGGGTGTGGGTTACAGGGATAGCTGCATGTCATTATATAGAGAGGTATGAAGGCATTAGAAGAGGTGGGTGTGAGTTACAGGGATAGCTGCATGTCATTATATACAGAGGTATGAAGGTATTAGAAGAGCTGGGTGTGAGTTACAGGGATAGCCGCATGTCATTATATAGAGAGGTATGAGGGCATTAGAAGAGGTGGGTGTGGGTTACAGGGATAGCTGTATGTCATTATATAGAGAGGTATGAAGACATTAGAAGAGGTGGGTGTGGGTTACAGGGATAGCCGCATGTCATTATATACAGAGGTATGAAGGTATTAGAAGAGGTGGGTGTGGGTTACAGGGATAGCTGTATGTCATTATATACAGAGGTATGAAGGCATTAGAAGAGGTGGGTGTGGGTTACAGGGATAGCTGTATGTCATTATATACAGAGGTATGAAGGTATTAGAAGAGGTGGGTGTGGGTTACAGGGATAGCTGCATGTCATTATATAGAGAGGTATGAAGGCATTAGAAGAGGTGGGTGTGAGTTACAGGGATAGCTGCATGTCATTATATAGAGAGGTATGAAGGCATTAGAAGAGGTGGGTGTGGGTTACAGGGATAGCTGCATGTCATTATATACAGAGGTATGAAGGCATTAGAAGAGGTGGGTGTTGGTTACTGGGATAGCCACATGTCATTATATAGAGAGGTATGAAGGCATTAGCAGAGATAGTGAGAATAGTTGCCAAAAGGATATCAGGGGAAAAGACAGAGAAACAGTGAGATAATAGTTCAGAGTAGCCCTTGTCAACACAAACATTGTCTCTAGGTTATTTAGTCACATTGACAAATGTTGATGTTAACACCCCAACCTCTAAAAATTGGAACGGGGGGAGATGAGAATGATAACTGCCTCGTTAGTATCTCTGAGGAGGTCAGTAGAGGGTTTGGCCATTAGCTTTGAAGAGAGTTTTTTTGGCATTCATGTTGAATAAAAGGCTGGACAAGAGGAAAGTGGCTTATGTGGTTATAGGAAGCCAGTCAGGTTTTACAACAGGAATGTCGGGATGAGTTTTGGGATCTGAGAGAGCTATGCACTAGAACAAAGCTTTCAACATCACACAATTTGTTAAACAAGCATTCACATCTACCTTAGAATCATGTAACTCGAACACATTGAAATGCCTGCCCTTAGATTTTACAGCAGTGGAGTTTAATCAGATCTTCGATAATTCGTGCACTGCTGAAACATAATTCATGAAATAATAACATCTGCTAAGCACTTGCAAAAGTTTCTGTAGTAATTCTGATTTTATTCATGGACTGCTCCAATATAATTCATATACTACTGCAATCCGTCAGTGACTCAGCAAAGAAACATATTAGCTTAGTTATAAACTCTGTGTGTTTACAAGTGATGACCATTAATTCATAAATCAAAAAACACGTTTAAAAAAAGCAAAAGAATACAAGTACCAGTGGTTGTTAAAATGAACATGGTACTGTGTTTACAAGCATGAAGAATTACAGTATTACACCTTTAAGGTGAGACCTATTGCTTTCAGGAAAGATTGGGTATCATACCGTGCACTATTTTGAATTATATTTTCCAAACAACATTGCCTTACAATATTTTTCCTCTTTTTTTGGAAATCCTGGACAGACTGTCAAAAGCTGTAAGCATAATTTATTCACTCAATTCTGCTCTCTAACCAAAACAGACACTACAGTGAAAATGTTTGACATTCTTCTACCAAGAAAACAACATATTCTCCTAAGCCACCCTTCCACATAATTTTGAGTTCTTGGTAAACACAATTCATTTAAGCATGACACATTCCAAAAGCTTATGGGAAATATAGGCGGGAATCTTGAAGGGACAGATTTCTGAGTGTACTGTTTACAGGGACCTCCAAGTAAATACGTCTCGGAGAAGTAGTGCAGCAGACCTTTACCTTCCACAGCAAATGTTTTAATCAATTCAAAATATGCAGGCAACACTTCAGTTTGTGGTAAAAACGATAATAATATCAATTTGTTTACAGACAACTGGAACTGGATATTTGTGCCATATAAAGAAGACAAATGTAACCCTTGAAGTTTATGCCACACATTTTGAGAAAAGTGAAACAAGCAACCCTTATAAGAAACACATTAGCTGCAATGCTTGTAATAGCAGCAAATTCAAAATCACGGAGCATGTACTTCAGAGTACATTATAGTTCAAACATAGTAATCAAGTCAAATGTGCATTCCCACATAAGATTGTAGGCCTTGAATGATGTTTTAGTCATCAAACAGTAGAGTAATCGTAGGCTCTTCCTATTGTTTCCATAACTAACTAACCCGTGAATAGTATACAACTGCCTACACAGCCTCCCTTTTGTTAAGCATATGTAGTCCATAAACCAAACAGGAGATACACATAAACCCATTAAAGTCTCTTTAGTGGAAAAGACCAGTTACTATGCGACTGCACTTTACGTTTTTGTACAAATCGCCCATCTTTTAATTCACCATGAGTCATGCGCACTTTACTTAGATTACTGTCATGCATCGATATACTGATAATTGTTTCACACCTAACTCTATTTACTTGCTGCAACATTGACCTTTTACCAGGTAAAGAGGTGGTGCTCTCCATTGAGGTAGCAGCTATCACGCCATCAACTACAATTGCAGGTGTACCTCTAGATGAAGTTGCTCTTTCTTTCAGTAAAGTGGAAGCCATATAGCTCTCTACCTCAGAGGGGTCAGAAGCATGGTTATGAAGAGCTGAGGTTAACGGGTCTATATTACATTGTCGAACATTTAAATGTTCGAACGTCATATGGTCAACACCATATGATCAAACATTTAAATGTTCGAACATTTCAATGGAGAGCTCCGTACAGAGTGGAAATGGAAGTTTTCCATTGTCTGCACTAAAGTGTTATCTCGTAGTTGGTATATTTAAAGAGTGGGGGTGTGGGGGGTGCAGAGGGACACAGCTCCCCTGCTTAACCTTTCAGGTAGGTTTCTTCTGTTGTTTTTTTTTTTTTTTTTAATTTGATTTGTGAACTTTTAAGAGTTTGAACATATGGTGTCGACTGTATGGTGTTCAAACTTTTAAAAGTTTGTTAATCTGATATAGACCCGATTTTAACAGTTGCTCCATATTATCTACACACTTTGTTTCCACTCTTTCTTTACAGCTAGCAGACATTTTTAGATGGCACCACCAATATTTCTGTTCTTTTACTTTCTTCTCTAAATTATATAAATATCCATCTATTGGTAGCAATATTGTAGAAAGCATTAAACTGTCATCAGCTTCTCCGTCTTACCCCTTATATACGAGTTTACAAGTAAATTAAAAAAACACTATTTTTTTTCAGATAAAACTAATATAGAATAGTATAAGTAAGAACGCATTATGATGTTGTTTCATAAATAAATTAAATCAACAAGCTCACATTTAATATTTTGAGCATAAAATTTACCCCTGAAAAGGTTCCAGTTTTCGTAATTAAATAAGAGTATTATTTCAAATAAAACAGACTACTATAATTAAAAACAAAATATATTTTTATTATATAAAATAAAGTTAACATGGTCATATTTAATCTTTTAAACATAAAATTTACCCTTTAAAGGGTTCCTGTTTCCGTACTTTGTCAGTGACATCAAACATCACATACTTAGAAGCTGGCCAACAAAAACAGTTTGACTAAATATAATTTGACAAATACAGCATTTGATGAAAAGGTGCTTTGCTCAAAATGGATCAATGAAAAGGTATTTGACAAAGATATACTTTGATCAAATGATATAGACCCATAACAAACATCTGCTGCACTAATGTATCAGTCACTGCAGTAGGCTAATGCAGCAGTTTCTTATGTCGAACATGAATGATTCATCCTGTGTGCATGTCTGTATTATGTTTTTTTTCCTTTTAGTTACATAATTTTAAAACAAATCCCTTGTGCAGTGTTCCTCCCACCCTCACCTGGATCCCATCTTGCCTATTTGCAGCTCAGGCATGAGACATTGCAGTTATTCTTGATGTCTAGTGTTTCACCCCTAACCCACATATTGTTAAAAGGCCATTAATGCACAGAAATACCAAGTATCTCAGTGTCCAGTGTTCCCCTGAACTGCCTTATTAGCATGTAGCACAGTTCCTCTTCTTCCCAACAAGGACTTATACCAGATAATAGCACAGCAGCTACTCTCTTGGATTTTTCAATAACATCAACACACCACCAGCTTGGAGCGTAATGTATAGTGTATCCCTCATGGCTGCCTAGTATTGAGTGCTGACTGTAGTACTGTGTAACTGGAAGCCCACCTTTATATCTGCCTGTAGACGAGTGACCTCTGCATAGATTTAGCTGCTGACTCCTCTCATACAACTGCTCTCAAACCAGTTTGTATGATAACCTAAGTAGTGAAAGGAGAAAGCACATGGTGAATTTACACAATTGTCTGCTAAGTTGATCTGTTTTACATCAGTAGCTCTGTGTATGTTTAAGCTAGTCAAATAGCGCAGATAACTCTATTGCATGCCTAAAAACATATAATTGTTAAATATGTCAGGAAAGTGTGCCATATATTGATGTCCTGAATTTGTTAAGCTAGATCACAGTTTTTTCCTGCCCATAACCTCCTTGTATTTTATGCTTGCTTTGCCATTGTACCTCTTAGAGCTATTCCTTTCCTGGATGCTAACTGATAATTGCAATACCATTCACTTCCCCTTTGTATGTCCTACCACCATTTTCACTTCCCCTTTCTATGACCTACCACCGTTATTCTCTTTTCTTTTGTTTTTACAGTTTCACCTCTGACCATACTGAGGTCATATTTCCCTACTTCTATGACTCTAGTGCACGGTCGGGAAAGTGACTCATCCTACAAATCACCATATCTATACTAACTAGAAGAACTAAGTGTATGTTCCCATTAAAGTTATGTACACTACCTAGAACTGCTTTTATTGCTATTCTTCCTATTTTATGAACGCATGGTGTGCACACAAACAGGGTCATTGAAACTCTTTCCTCCCTCCCCACTCCTTTAATGCTTTTTTCCAGAGGCCATTGACAACTTGTTGATTTGGTGTTTTATTTTTTCTACAACTAATTGAAACCTTTTCCCTGTACTTACCTGTGGCAAGATAGTCAAAACTAATTGTTTTTTGGTGGAATCCTTGTCTGCCTCTCGTGGCTAAACCCAGTCCATTCACCCTCACTGTGCTCAGGCTCACTCTGCCCCCCTACCCTACCCCCATTCCCACCCACTCCCTCTTTCCTTAGATTTATACATCTTACACCACACCCTCTACTCCACATAATCCGCTCACAGTATTCTCCCAATTAAGTGTATCTAACATACTCACCACACCCTATCTCACCTCTACTCCCCTTTCACAATACTATTATAACTATTCAAGCCCCACATAACTACAAACACACACACTGCTACTGTGTTTAATTTCTGTGTATAATCCACTACTGTGTCTAACTTATCTCAACCCTACTCAACTAACACTTATTCTTATAACTAGCTATAATAACTTTATCTCCACCATTTGAACTCTCCAGCTACTCTAGCACAGACAACAACACTACAACATGATCCTCTCTTATATTCTTACACTCTCCACTCTAACAGCACAACATGATCCTCTCTCATATTTTTAAACTCTCCACTCTAACATTACTTGCACACATCACCTCCTATTACCAAATTTCACCAGTATCACTTCCACACCATATAACCACTACAGCTCCTACTACTAATACTACATCACTCAGACACTGCATACACCCAACCCTCTTTCACATACCACCCTTTTACCACATTCTACTAGAAACACCTCCACACCAGCACACCAAAAAAATCATCCCTATTATACAATAAGTACTTCATCAAATTCAATAAACTAATTCTGTACATTGCTTCCAAACTATTACTCAGTAGAGATATACACCCAAACCCTGGCCCTTCTAATCCCTCTATTAGCCCTCCCAAAACAAATATACCACCCAACTTACATTTTCTCTGTAAAAACACTAACAACCTGCTAATACTAAACATTAACATCAGAAGCATATCTAAAAAAGTCCATGACCTGCATGCTAATATTCCCTCTATTCTCCAGACATAGTACTTTTAACAGAAAAGTGGCTAAAACTGGAAATCTCAAACACTGAAATTACTGCCCCTGGCTATAACTTAATATACGTAAAGACTGAATAGGCAAAAAGGGAGGAGGTATTGCAATATTATTCAAAGACCATCTAAATGTAACCACAATTGATATACCAACCCCAGCCCTAGGTACCGCAGAAATTTTGCTATCTAATCTAAAAATCAATACTAGGAAAACAATCAATATAATCAGATGCTATTTCCCACCTGGTAATAACTTACTCAACCTTGAGAATTTGCTCCACTGGACATCGGATACACTCCCCAAGAAACCATTATTCTAGGTAATTTCAGTATTGACTGGACACCATGTAACACAGCTATACCCACTACTCATATCAACCTCCATGGTTTCAGCCAACTAATACACTCCCCAACTAGAACTGACAAATCAACTGACAATCTATACTAGACTGGATACTTTCTAACAAACCCTCCCATATAAGTCAATCTAGTTGCCTACCTGCAATCTGGGCGACAACTTGCCTACCTATATAATTAGACACTGCCCATGTCAAGAAAAACCTACCACCTTCCAACAAATACTCAGTAAAAAGAATTTCAGCCCATCTAACTTCATCTTGGCACTTGTAGCCTGTAACTGGAACCTCATTAAGCAACTCAAACTTAACACAGCAGTTAGGTACTTCAACTCCACTTTCCTGAGCACACTAAACTCCCATGCCCACACTAGAACCATTAGAATAAAATATAACTATGCTTCCTAGTTGAGCAAAGAAACCAGATCTCTGCTTTATATAAGAGACAAAGCTTGGTCCAGCTGGCACAAAACTAAAACAATGAACACAAAGCAAACATATCTTGAGCTCAGAAACAGATCCAAAAAAAATGATCAGATCAGACAAAATAAACTATTACCATAATATACAAAGTAAACATAAACATAATCCCAGACAGTTTTGGATGGCTACAAACAATGTACTACAGCCAGGAAAATCTAAGACCCCAACCCCTACTACTAAAGATACCTCAACTGATATAGCCACCCAATTTAACAAATTCTTTACAGAATCCATACTTGCACTAACAAAATCTCAACACCCCCAGACCCAAACAACAAACAAGATCTCCTAACTAATGAAAACACCTTTACCCTTCAACCAGTCCCTGCTTCCCTGATTAAAAAATTACTCAAAAAACTAAAATCAACCACACTGGCAGCAGGCTAACCCCCAACAGAATATCTGAAAATAGCAGCTGGAGCAATAGCATATCCAGTAGCCATCCTAATTAATCATTCCATTTCTGAAAATCTAGTCACAGCAGGTCTCTCATACTATTCTCCTCCATAAAGGGGAAACTCAAAAGAACTAACAAACTACCATCCTATAGCCATATTGTCTCCCCTCTCAAAAATACTGGAAAGGTGTATTCACATTCAGATAATGCAACACCTCATCACACATCATCTGATCACTAACACCCAGCATGGGTTCAGGCTTCACCACAGCACAACCACTACTCTCATGTCTTTCACTCACTTAGTTAACAGGCATAGAAATTATGGCAAATACATCTCAGCTATATTCCTACACCTTTCCAAGGCTTTTAATATGGTTAATTGCCAGAGATGGCCTGCACCTGTCGCCCCTGGGATTACAGATACTGGCTAAGGCTCTAGCCACCCCTATAGTGCCTTTTTTGGGCAAGGTACAAATGACAAATTCACCACCGTAACAGGTACAAGCAAGCAGAATCTTAGGGTATTGCTACTCAATGCTAGAAGTCTAAACCTCAAAATGCACTCACACGAGGCACTCCTTAAAATGGAGAACATCGAAATCTGTGCAGTGACAGAGACTTGGTTCAAGGCTGAAGAGAGTACCCCTGCATTACCAGGCTATAATTCATACCACACCTTTCAGCCACCTAACCTGGACCGAAACGCTAAAGGTGGAGGCATATCCATATTCATTAAGGATATCCACACCTCCAGGCTAGTTGCTCAGCATAATGCATCCAAGATTATCTAAGTGCAACTAACTCTGGGCAAGACCGCAATCGAAATTGCAGCTTGCTACAGATCCCCCACCATGCCCCAGGATTCCTGCTCCTCATTTCTTGATACACTGGAAGATATTAGGGTACAACCTAACACCCTAATAATGGGCGATTTCAACGACCCCACCATTAAATGGGAAAACTACTCATGTATCAACTCTTGTGCTGAATGTTTTCTGGAATTCTTAAATTCCAATGCCTTGGATCAACTTATCCACACCCCCACCAGGGGCAGCAATATACTAGGCCTGGTTATTACCAACATGTGCAACTGGTGCTCCACACCAGAGGTCAATTCCTCATTGGTCAGATCCGACCACAAGCTAATCACCCTAGACATCCACATCCCTCTCCCTCCCCCCATTAGGGATACCACCGTAAAAAATTTCTACAAAGACAACTTCATGCTTCTTAAGACAGAAGTGGCAAACTTCATGACACCCATGCTGATGGACAATAGAGGTATGACTGCTGAATCCTACACAAATGCATTTTATAAGTACTTACACGAGTGCATGGATCGTGCAATCCCTAACAGAACCAAGATGCTATCCTCCAAAAAAAGGAAGTCAATCTGGTAGCCCCCTGTCATACACAAACTCTACAACAGAAGAAAGAAACGGTTGCAAAAAAGAGTAAAATCCCATGATTGGAGGAACTCCCTGCTCAGCCTCAGTAAGAAGCTGAGATCCCTCATAAAATCCTCCAAAGCTAGTTACAAAAACGAAATTGCCAGTGACTCTAAAGACAACCACAGAGCATTCTTTAGCTTTGTCAAGAATCTCAATGGCAGCACTCAGATCTGCTACAACACAATTGCACTAAATATACAGAACCAACTGATATCGCCAACTTCCTGGTAGATAGGTTCAGTGCTAACTCTACCACCCTCTCATCCCCTAAAGGGCCCGTCTCTATACTGGAAGAATGCAAAGTCCCTGTAATTATGGCTGCACAGGTAAAAAACACACTCTCCAAAGCCAAGAACACAGCATCCATGAGACCTGACAACATCCCAGGCTGCATTCTACATGAACTACAGACCGAACTGGCACCCCACCTAAGTACCATGTTCAGTCATATCCGCACCTCAGGCTATGTGCCCACTGAATGGCGCACAGTGACAGTTATCCCAATCCACAAAGGAGGAACCACCATGGACCCTGGAAACTATCGCCCCATTAGCCTGACGAGCCTGGTCTGCAAGGCTATGGAACGTATCATCATGGAACTTATAAACAATGACATTGGTAATCTCCAAACTCTGGACCCCACCCAGTTTGGGTTTGTAAAAGCCAGATCATATCTCCTAAACTTGATAGACTTCTTTGAAGTGGTCACCAAAGCTGTAGATGAGGGTAAGGTGTTTCACACAGCTTATCTAGATCTCGCCAAGGCTTGTGCCACCATCCCCTACTCTGGAATTATAGATAAACTCACTAAACTAGTTATAAATCCCTATATCACAAGATGGGTTGCCAACTGGCTCACTGACAGAACCCACACTGTGAAAGTAGCAGACTCCAAGTCCAACTTCAGACCAGTGACAAGTGGAGTACCACAGGGTTCAGTCCTGGGTCCTCTACTGTTTGGTATCTACTTCTCTGAAGTACAGGCTAACACAGAAGGTCTTTGGCTAACGTGGTTTGCAGATGACTGCAAACTAGGAGCCATAATCAAAACTCCAAAAGATGTGGACATCCTACAAAAGGGCCTCGCTGAGACAGATGCCTGGTATCAAAGCCATGGCCTCAAGCTCAATGCCAAAAAGTGCATTGTCATCCCTTTTTGGTAAAAACTCTTTACCCATGAACTACCACATAGGCGGTAGTCTACTTAACACCAAAAGTGTGATAAGAGACCTTGGGACACAGAGGGACAGTAGTCTCTCCTTTGCTAATCACATTGCCACAGTAGTCAGTAGATCCTTCTACATGGCACACCTCATCACAAAAGGGTTCTCATCCAGGAAAAAATAGGTCATTGTTCCCCTCTACTTGTCACTCATTAGACCCATTATAGAGTACAATGCCCCTTTTGGTATATACCTCACAAGACATCTACAACAACTGGAAAGGTCGAAGAAATACCTCAAAAAGAGGATTACCAGCCTCAAACAGATGCCCTACGCAGACTGTCTCAAAAAACTGCAGCTTTACTCCATCACATATCACCTACTCAGAGACAATCTATGCCTAACACACAAAGCTATGTCAAACCCAGAGCTTTTGGACATGCTCCACTTAAAGAAATCCCAATCCCTCCAAGCTATATGCTCTAGGGACCTAAACCTTGTCACCACAATAAACAGAACATGCTGGAGGGATAGATTCTTGTTGCAGAGACTTCCCATACTCTGGAACAAACTACCTGTCTATATCAAACAAAGCTCCTCATTAGCACTCTTCAAGAAAAATCTTGATGATTGGATGGGAGATAGGAAATTCACCCCGGGGTTCACTTCTGTGGCTCTGCTCGACAGTGGGACAGGAAAATAATTTTCTTGGGTGGCAAAAGCCAGGGTACCTTTTGGCTAGGCTTATATAGGCCCTAGGGCCAATAGCCTAGTACCTACCTATGAACCTATAATCATAACAAGCTAATTAAAGCCCTGTCAGAACTAAATCTTAGCCAATCTACTATCAGTTGGTTTCAAAGTTACCTAACAGGGAGACAGCAGGCAGTTAAATGGCACCAGCATTTATCCACTCTGCTCCTTGTTACAATAGGAGTTCCACAAGGGTCCATTCTAGGACCGTTGTTATTTACCATATTCACAAATAACCTTCATATCTCCACCCTCCACTCTTCAGTCATCCATATATTCCAATGGCTCCACATTAGTCTGTGCCTTCTCTTCTCTCGAAGAGCTACATCAGCAAACACAAGCTTCCTTTCTCTGTGTCGAATCTTGGCTCAGTGACCACCAGCTAATACTTAACCCTAGCAAAACAAAACTTAACATTTCCCATCCAACCCAACAAACCAAGCCTGCTCTATCATTCACCATCTTATCCAGTAACAAAACTATCATATCTCCTGATACCCACACAAAGCTTCTAGGGGTTATAATTGACCAGAACATGAAATTCGACTTCCATATCTCCCTCACCATAAAGAAAGTACACAAAAACTTAGATACTCTATATCGAAATAAAAAATTTTACTAGAGCCACCGTTGCACGCACTTATTTCACTAATATACTGCTTTATGCCTGTCCAATCCTCACCAACCTTAGAAAATCTGACCTATCCAAACTCAATGCCTGTTATAACAAAATTGCCAAATTCACTACTAACAATCTGTACAGATCACACCACTGTCTATCCCTCAAACAACTAAATTGGCCTGAACTTCCAAACCTTCTTCTTTACAATCAGCTTACCCTGACCCATAAAATTCTACACCATCCTGAAAAAAAACCTTCTCTACAACAATTAATAAGTCCATACTCCTGCACCAGAAACCTCCGCTCCACAAGCAAACCTCTGCTCAAAGTAATTAAAGACAACAATGTAGCAGGCTCATTCCTCTACTCTAACACCATTGCCAAACAATAGAATAAACTACCACCCCTTATCACTGCTATACCTTCCATACACGAATTTAAGAAACAAAATTACATTTGCTGAACTCATGGCTCTGCAACAGTGACTGTCCAGGTTAGTACTTGGATTAAGTCCAACTACTAAAATGTAGGAATTTATAACTGTTAGAACTGCTATGTCACATGTTAATTTAATGTCAAATGTTGAATGTTATAAAAGTTGAATGTTATTAACTTACTGTGATGTATGCAACAAAATGTTGATTAACACTGTTCTTTGAACTACTATTCCGTAAAATTATTTGTGGAGCTTTTCTCCCCGGGCATCTGCTGAAAAAGGGCCTGTGTCCAGACGGACTTTCCTGGTAAACAAATGTAAAATAAATAAATAAATTAAGAGAAACAATGTCAAAATGATTTCCTCCCAACTGCCAATCATTCAACAGCTATTTACCCAACAGACACCAAGTTGTAAAGTCTCAATCAGCACTATTTTTCTTTCTTTCAGTCACTGTTGGGGTACCTCAGAAATCTGTCTTAGGACTCCTACTATTTAATATTTTCATAAATGATTGTCATAAACCCTACATACCTGGATCCCTCATTCAGTACAACTCTCATCTGGGTAGCTGACAATCTATCTAAACTCCAAACAGTTACCCAAAAGTCTGTCTCTTCCACTGAAGCCTGGCTAGACAGAAGCCAGCTTCTGCTAAATCCTAAAAAAAGACTGCTATTTTCTCCTAAATCTCCCAATACCAATCTGGATACCAATCTGGACTTCAAAATCACTTCCTCAAATAATTCAAATGGCTACACGCACTATGCTGCTAGATGTTACTACAGACAAAAGTCCTTTTCTGTGACACTGATATGTAATGTTGACAATGAAGGTATCCATTTCTCAGGTAATGCATCCATTTTGAACATAAGGTAAGAGCCTTTTATTTCACTTACAGTATACTGCACTCCTTCTTTCAACATCAAAAGTAGCAGAATAAAGTATCCCAAATGTGTGTGTAGTGTCTGTCTTAAATTAGGACCATCAGAGAGTCCATAGCATGTTGATTAAGTGAGGTTATAGCTTGTTCCAGCAGAAGTTATAGAAAACATGTTATCTCTGGGCTTGTTAAGTTTGTAACTTGATTATTTTTGTAATCTCCCTCATTCAGATCATGAGCAAAGGAAAAATTATTAAAGGGGGACGGCAACCCAGACAAACAGGACAAACCCTTGTGACTATGTCCTTAACTGTGACTACAGATTTTATTCCCTCCTTCCGAATCATATCCTATTATACTATGAACACACCAGGAGGAAGAGATGTAGTTTCTGACTCTGTATGGATAGATGTGAAAGACACCTGCCTAGGAATGGTAAGAGACATTATCTTACTGCATTGCAGACTGTTTCCTACCCACTATTTTTAGAGCTCTAGTTTATTTTGCTGTCAGTGCCTGACCTCATCTTTCCTCAAGCTGTAATACTGCAGAATGTATAAACTGATGTGAAGTTAAAAGTCAGTAGTCAGCATTATCACCTCCTCGTAAGATGTATTTGTTGTATGAGTGTCGGTGTGCCTGCTGAATGAATTTCTGTGGGATGAGGTTCCTTCATTTGACATTTGGGTCTTAAGTACTACAGTTGGAGTAGTTGTACACATATCACAACTTGGAATAGCTGTCTGAAAAACTTACAGAAGTTCATAGGTTCATAGGTAAGTACTAGGCTATCTGCCTGAGGGCATCTATAAGCCTAGCCAGAATGTGTTGGCTTTTGCCACCCCCTTAGATTAGTTTCCAGTGCCTCGGTTCAGCAAAGCCATTAGTTCCCTGTGCCTCTGTCCAGCAGAGCCACTGCAGTGATCCCGGGGTAAATTTTCTATTTCCCCTAAACTCATCAAGGTTTCTCTTGAAGAGTGTTAGTGAGGGGTTCTGCCTAATGTAGATTGGAATCCTGTTCCAAAGCATGGGGAGTCTCTGGGACAGGAATCTATCCCTCCAGCATGTCCTATTTATCGTTGTGGTGAGGTTTAGCTCCCTAAAGCGTGTGGCTCTTGGGGATTTGTTTTTTTTTTTTTTTTAGGTGAAGCATGTCCATTAATTCTGGGTTGGACATAGCCTTGCATGTCAGGCAGAGATCACCTCTGAATAAGCGGTATGCAACCGAGTACAGCTGGAGTTTCTTCAGTCGGGCTGCATAGGGTATATGTTTGATGCCAGCAATCCTCTTGGTGAGGTACTTCTGTGGTCTTTCCAGCTGTTGCAGGTGTCTTGTAAAGTATATCCCAAATGGGGTGTTGTACTCTATGATGGGTCTGATGAGTGATGAGTAGAGGGGCACAATAACCTCTTTTGTTCTAGATGCAAACCCTTTTCTGATTAGGTGGGCCACATAGAAGGATTTTCTAACCACCTTGGCAATATGATTATCAAAGGAGAGATTACTATTTACTTGGGTCTCCAGATCCCTTATTACATTTTCTGTATTTAGGAGACTACCACGTATGTGGTAGTTCACGGGTACTTTGTTTTTTCCAAAGGGGATGACTATGCACTTTTTGGCATTTAGCTTGAGGCCATGATTTTGACACCAGGTATCCATCTCAGTGAAACCCTTCTGGAGGATATCTGTATCAGCTGGAGAGTCAATTATGGTCCCAGTTGGCAGTGGTCTGCAAACTTGGTTAGCCATAGTCCTCCTGTGCTTGCCTGTACCTCTGAGAAACAGGAGGAGTCCCAGGACTGAGCCCTGGGGGATGCCACTTGTAACTGGTTTAGAGTTGGACCTAGAGCCTGCAACTCTTACCGTGTAGGTTCTATCTGTGAACCAACTGGCAACCCATCTCATGACGTAGGGGTTTATGTTCAGGCTGGTGAGCTTGTCTATAATACCAGAATGGGGAATGGTGTTGAAAGCCTTTGTGAGGTCTAGGTAGGCTGTGAGGACCTCCTTTCCCTCATCTAAAGCCTTAGTAAATGTCTCAAAGAAGTCCACCAGGTTTAGGAGGCATGATCTACCCTTAACAAAGCCAAACTGGGTAAGGTCCAATGTTTGAAGGTTCCCAATGTCTCTGTTAATGAATTCCATGATGATGCGCTCCATAGCCTTGCAGACCAGGCTAGTCAGGCTTATAGGGCGATAGTTCCCAGGGTCCGTTGTGGCTCCACTTTTGTGGAGCCGGATAACTGTTGCTGTGCACCACTCTATGGGTACGTAGCCTGTAGAGAGGCTGAGTTTGAACAGTGTGTTTAGGTGAGGGGTTAGTTCATTTTGGAGCTCATGTAAGACACAGCCTGGGACACCATCTGGTCCCATTGAAGCTGTATTTTTGGCTTTGGATAGGGCTGTTTTAACCTGTGTGTCAGTGATTGCCAGGGCACCACATTCTTCTGGTATGTTTCTGGCCCCTTTAAGGGGTGAGAGGGGGGTGAAGTTTGCACTAAACCTGCCTGCCAGAATGTTGGCAATATCAGTCAGTTCAGTGTATTTTGTGCTATTCTGCACTAACTCAGAGTAGATTTGAGAATTGATTCTTAGATACTTGACATAGCTAAAAAATGTATTGTGGTTATCTTTGGAGTCCTTGGCAATTTTTCTTTCGAAGCTAGCCTTGGATGATTTTATGATGGATCATAGTTTCTTGCTGATACTAATCAGGGATGTCTTCCCTTCTTGGGATTTTACTCTTTTCTGTACTAGTTTCCTCCTTCTATTGTATAGCTTGTTTATGGCAGGGGTCCACCAGACTGGGTTCCTTTTCTTGGAGGAGTGAGTCTTGGTTTTGCTTGGGATAGCACTATCCATGCATTCTTGCAGGGGCTCATAGAGTGCCTTTGTAAGGGATTCAACAGCTTGGACAGCATTGTCCTTTAGCACGGGGGCTGTGAACCTTTCCACCTCGATCTTAAGTAACGTGAAGTTTGCTTTTGAAAAGTTTTTCACAGTGGTTTCCTTGATTTGGGGTGGGGGCGGAATGTGGATATCCAGAGTGATTAGTCTACAGTCTGATCTAACCAGCGAGGGTTTGACCTCCAGTGTAGAACACCGGTCGCCCATGTTGGTGATGACCAGGTCCAATATGTTGTCACCTCTGGTGGGGATATTGACCAGTTGATCCAGGGCATTCGAGTTTATAAATTCTAGGAAGCATTGGGCAAGGGAGTTAGTACTTGAGTAGTTCTCCCAGTTAATGTTTGGGTAATTGAAATCACCCGATATTAGGGCATTTGGTAGGACCTTCATATTTTCCAGTGTCTCCAGAAATGCAGAATGGGAGTCCTGGGCCATGGTGGGTGATCTGTAGCACGCTACAATTTGAACTGCAGTTTTGCCCATTGTTAGTTGCACATGGATGATCTCTAAGGCATTTGCTGTGCCACTAACCTGGAGGTG
>NC_056743.1:1891617264-1891627264 GCF_019279795.1 Protopterus annectens | reverse complement strand
GGCATGGATAATTGGGAAAACTGGGGCATGAATGGGTGAGCTTAAAAGGCTCTAGGGCTGTTAGCCTGGCAACCTTCTATGGTCCTATGATCCCATGTTGTCCTTACATAAAATGTAACAGTCTCCCTTTTTTAATTTCTCCAAATCTTTTGGGTTTTTAATACAGTGACGGGAATGGACCCCATTTCTAAGTCAAAGTACGATTAAAGTTCATGAAATTAATATTGTTTCACTCTTTGATGTTAGCCAAAAGTGCTCTTCGCAGCAGCTGCAATGTGCCCAGTAATGACTCCTTCTGCAATTTGTACAATGTTACAATTATTGGTAGCATATCTAAATATGATTGTAGATTCTTTTTTATAAGACCCATTGCTCCTACTGCTATCAGAACTATCTGGGTATCTTTCTTCCAAATTACTCTAGTTTCTGCTTGCATATCCAGATATTTTATGACTTTCTGTCACTCTGTACCCAGGACACTGTAGTCACTGGTTGTGGCAATTTCATGATCAATGCTACTTTTGTCTTCTTTTCTTGGATGACTATATCTGGTTTTCTAGCATCTGTCTTTTGAACTATTGGCAATGGATGATCTCATGTGATGTAGGCTTCATAATTTTCTATGATGCTTTGTGGCTCATATTTCCAGTGTCTTTCCAGTGTCTTTCAGACACTTCAGTACCATAATGTTTGCACAATCCCCAATGCAACAGTCTTGCCACTTTATTATGCCTTTCAATATACAGCCCTTCTGCCATTAGTAGGTTGCAAACAGCAATGAGGTATGCAACTGTTTCCAATTCTGTTTTACAAAACCTACATTTGTCTGTTTCTCCCACATGTTTAATGGACTTTGTAAACCAACGTGTATGTAGCCCACTATCTTGTGGCACCAATATTAACCTTTTATCTCTTGGTTTGAATTCGCCTTTCCTTAACCATTCCTACATTCGTTCCTGACCAATATGTGGTTCTTCCAAAGGTTTTCTATACTTGCAACTATATTTATGCATTTTCCACATTTCTTACCTTCTTATGTGGTCCTTCACTTTATATTATTTCTTTTGTGTATTGGCACATTCAGTTGCTACCTAGTTTTTATCCACTTGTGGTTTGATTTCCATTCCTGCTTGATGCCGATATGCTTCAGCTAGCCTAAGCAGGGACATCATCTTAGATTTATTCTCCTCTTGTTTGAAAAATTCACTATATTTGGGTTCTGCAGATATGTGTGGAGTCCCATGATTGCAAGGAGACCCATCCCTTCTTTGGAATGGGGAATCTATAATCTTGGTATACACTGATTTTTATAAATCATTTGGTGAGCGTGAAGCATCCTTCTTGTTTTCCTATCTAATCTATCCAGCATGTTTTGGGGCCAGTCAGTCACTGTAAGTTAGGACAGGAAGAGCAAATTGGTTTATAGCTTGGGTTTTGTTCCTAGATGTCAAAGATATTTTGGGATTCATTTAAGCCTTCTGAAGTACTCCTAAGTTTTATTCGCATTTGTTCATGTTTTATTGTTGATCTTTCATCACTTCCCAAATACTTATACACTCTCGCTTGCTCAAGTTATTTTATATCACATTCTTGTCCCAAACTGATGTTTTCTTGGTGCTGCAGTTTTCCTGCTTTAAAGGTTGCTTTTGCACATTTATCTAGAACAAACAGCATTCTTACATCATCTGAAAATGTTTTGACAACTTACAGTTGGGATTTCAGTTCCTCATCTGATGAGCTATACAGTTCCAAATTGTCGACAAAGAGAAAATGAGAAATCTTTGTGCTTTGCTGTTTTCTAGGAGCCGCATTATAGCCATGACCTAAGCTGTTGAGTTGATAGCTTAATGGATTAAGGGCAAGGCAGAGTAGCAGCAGTGACAGAGAGTCACCCTGGAATATAGCCGCCTTTGGATTTTTATCCATGGAATAATAGGTTGTCCTTCGTCATGGCTTAATTGAAAAGTGGTCTCCCACTGTTTCATGGTCACTGTAGTGTAATCGATCACTATAAGTGTATCTTATACATTTTTAAGCACTCTTTTATCCACGAATGTGGGATACTATCAAATGCTTTTTTGTAGTCAAACAATGCTATACTTAAATTCTTCCCCTTTTTACAGTTCTCCATTATGACTTTATTTAACAACAAATGATCCTTTGTTCCATATGACTTTCTTTTATTGCCCTTTTGTTCTATTGCCATAATTGAGTTTCTTCTAAATGACTATAAACTCTGTCAGCATTAATTCCCATGTATAGTTTATACATCATCGGAAGGCAAGTTATTGGTCTATATTTTTTTAGGGTAGCTCGCAGGTTCACTCTTAAGTAGGAGCATTGTTTTTCCTGTTGTTAGCCAGGTTGGTGTCTGTTTGGGGTGTGCATATAAATAATTCTTACTCATGATTAAATCTTTGTACAAAGATGCTAATACTTTTAACCAGAAGTTAAGTATTGCATCTGGGCCTGGGGTTTTCCAATCAGGAGCTTTTCTTAACTTTGTTTCAATCTCTCTGGCTGTTACTTCATCCCATTTCATATCCTGTACATTTAAACTTCTTATTCTTTCTTTTACTTCTTCTATCCATTTAGCACCTTTATGTTCCACAGCATCTTGATAGATACTTCTCCAAAATGTATCTGTTTCTTCTTTTTTTGGTGGTCTTTCAATTCCTTTTACCTTATTTTCCAATTTTCTATAAAACTTTTTTGGGTCATCAATAAATTGCTTATTTTGTACTTTTCCTTTATGTTTGTCTGTGTATATTCTAAGTTTTTTTCCGCCTGTGCTGATATTTTTAGTGTATTATTTGTGATAGTGCATGATAGATCCTGATGTCTTCTAATACTGCGCATTGCTTTTATCATGTCTATTTTTCTGAGTATTTTTGTTGATCTGTTCCCTCTTCTATATTCTTCTAATAGTAAAACTTCTTGTCTTAGTTGCTTTATGGTTTTCTCTATTCGATATTTCCATGATGGTATTCGATTTCTCCCCTTCCTTTCCCTCACTACCCCGTGTTCTTGTGGTAGAACTTTATCAGTTATTAATTTAGCAGCACAATAATATATCCTGTTTACTTCTGTTATATCACATGGATCTCTATAGACAGTCCTAATTACTGTGTTCATTTGTTTTATCAGACTTCTGACTTTTTGGGTTTTATTGACCTTCTGCAGTCTATTTCTTTCATTGATCTTAATAGGTCTATCTATCTCTATTAAGTCAAGCATCTCTTCTCTTAGCTCGGTTTCTTCTAGACTGAGGGCACATTTTTAGTTTTCCATTTCCTGTGGGCATTCTGTAGAAAGTTCTACTACATCTTCCTGTGGCACCTTCTCTTCAACTTCATCCTGTGCCATCCGTTGCCCTGTCATATGAGAACTCCCATGTGGGTCAGCATATAATTCTAAAATGCCATCTTTATTTTTCCTGCAGAAATAATATTGCGTACCCATTTCTTATTTACACCGTACCATTGAACTTGTGCCATGGGCATCATGTGCATCCCATGCAGAAAGATAATTTGAGCATTAGATTTATAAACTGATTGAAAAGTAACTTCTTTATTATATATAATTTTTATACCATTCAGATTCCAAGAGTCAAAACATTAGAGTCATTTATGTACAAGATTTAAGATGGGAATGTATACATATTCATAAAATAGAGGTTACGTGCGGGTATATCAGATAGGGTGTGCTTGAATTTAAAGTCACAACAAATGATTTTATACAAAATATAAAACAAGACTCTCTCCACATCGCTAATGGACCTAACCAGTACCTCTGGTTTTGAGAAAACTAACCTGAATGTCTTTCAGAACCCTTAGTTAATGAACCAGTTTATGCAACATGCAAACAAAAGCTTCTTAGTGCTCAAACTTAACAATGCTAGAAACCTCACCCGCTGCTAAAGACATAATACCTCAGTGAGCACTAAACATGGCTGAAAATAAGCCATAATTTAGGTATACTGATAAACAGTTATATCTAAGAACTACAACTGTTCACAACTTGTACTGTAAGCATCAATACCTTAAAGGAATTATACGTCCATAGCTATTTGTAAAATAATTCTTGAGGAGTTATATGTAACATTTCTAATATCATACAATAACACATTTTCTGACCATCGCATATTCATATAAACAAAGAATATTCATTTAATAGTTAAATATTAAACCTATTTGTAAAACTATTAATAGTGATGACAAATATAAAGCACTGGTATGTATGTTACCTGATCATTTTTAGAATAACTATAGTAAAAATAACCAACTAACCTATGTATGCTAGTTACTCGTAACATATTAAAAAGAATGCATTCAATAAATACTCTTCACTAAACAGCTCATTAGCACTTATTTTATGTCTTCGGCTAGTTACAACTAAGATTGTCAAAAACAAATAAATAAGCAAATAAACATTTGTTATAAAAAAGTAAAAATCTCAACAGCTATGCATTGCTTTGAGAAGTTACCCAACAAAGATGGTGATCTAGAATCAAAACACTTCCTTGAATAAACATTGGTAGCCTGCAGTGATTTATTATAGCTGACCAGCTATTCATAGGGCAGTTACCCAGCTGTTAGGCGAGAGTCATAAAGCAAATAAATGACTCATGTTTGCATTGCTTTATATTTAGAGTGAAATTATATCATTTTCTTTACAAATAGTTTTTATTACTCTTTCTCTGGCTTTACATCTGACATAAACTGTGAAAGAAATAAAGGGGATGCAGGCAACACACAATGAAAACAAAACATGCCTTCTAGATGTGTATTAAAAGTCTTAAATCATATTCGGTGTAGTTACTGCAGCAAAAGACAGCAGCAGTACGACAATACGCTGTTGTGAAATCTGTGCTGTACTGTGATAATAAAAACAGAAGCAGAAGAAACCTTGAGGAAAGTGTTGTTTCAATAATGACAAAATCAGACCTAGAATATCTCTTGTACCAACTCAGAGAAAGAGTAAAAAGAAAGGAGATATTCTCAGATATTAGATGGCAACTGATCAGGGAAGATATACGTGAGAATGTTCACATTAAAAAACGTCTGTTGTATACTCACACATAAAAAGACAAAAAAATCTTACAACGACATCTGCACTAAAAGAAAAAAAATCATATAAAGAGAAGTAAACACAGTGACTCACCATCTCATAAAAGTATAGCTCGTCCAAGTCATCAGACACCAAAAGTCAGCAGCTGTCTCTTAATCCAGCTCATGATCTAACAGGGAAAGCATCAAACAAAAAGAAAACAAGACAGGGTGAGAATCTGTTACATCACAGCAGCACAAAGACAGGGTGAGAATCTGTTACATCACAGCAGCACAAAGACAGGGTGAGAATCTGTTACATCACAGCAGCACAAAGACAGGGGAGAATCTGTTACATCACAGCAGCACAAAGACAGGGTGAGAATCTGTTACATCACAGCAGCACAAAGACAGGGGAGAATCTGTTACATCACAGCAGCACAAAGACAGGGGGAGAATCTGTTACATCACAGCAGCACAAAGACAGGGGGAGAATCTGTTACATCACAGCAGCACAAAGACAGGGTGAGAATCTGTTACATCACAGCAGCACAAAGACAGGGTGAGAATCTGTTACATCACAGCAGCACAAAGACAGGGGGAGAATCTGTTACATCACAGCAGCACAAAGACAGGGGAGAATCTGTTACATCACAGCAGCACAAAGACAGGGGGAGAATCTGTTACATCACAGCAGCACAAAGACAGGGGAGAATCTGTTACATCACAGCAGCACAAAGACAGGGGAGAATCTGTTACATCACAGCAGCACAAAGACAGGGGAGAATCTGTTACATCACAGCAGCACAAAGACAGGGGGAGAATCTGTTACATCACAGCAGCACAAAGACAGGGGGAGAATCTGTTACATCACAGCAGCACAAAGACAGGGGAGAATCTGTTACATCACAGCAGCACAAAGACAGGGGAGAATCTGTTACATCACAGCAGCACAAAGACAGGGGGAGAATCTGTTACATCACAGCAGCACAAAGACAGGGGGAGAATCTGTTACATCACAGCAGCACAAAGACAGGGGGAGAATCTGTTACATCACAGCAGCACAAAGACAGGGGAGAATCTGTTACATCACAGCAGCACAAAGACAGGGGGAGAATCTGTTACATCACAGCAGCACAAAGACAGGATGAGAATCTGTTACATCACAGCAGCACAAAGACAGGGGAGAATCTGTTACATCACAGCAGCACAAAGACGGGGGAAGAATCTGTTACATCACAGCAGCAGAAAGACAGGGGGAGAATCTGTTACATCACAGCAGCACAAAGACAGGGGGAGAATCTGTTACATCACAGCAGCACAAAGACAGGGGAGAATCTGTTACATCACAGCAGCACAAAGACAGGGGGAGAATCTGTTACATCACAGCAGCACAAAGACAGGGGAGAATCTGTTACATCACAGCAGCACAAAGACAGGGGGAGAATCTGTTACATCACAGCAGCACAAAGACAGGGGAGAATCTGTTACATCACAGCAGCACAAAGACAGGGGAGAATCTGTTACATCACAGCAGCACAAAGACAGGGGAGAATCTGTTACATCACAGCAGCACAAAGACAGGGGGAGAATCTGTTACATCACAGCAGCACAAAGACAGGGGAGAATCTGTTACATCACAGCAGCACAAAGACAGGGGAGAATCTGTTACATCACAGCAGCACAAAGACAGGGGAGAATCTGTTACATCACAGCAGCACAAAGACAGGGGGAGAATCTGTTACATCACAGCAGCACAAAGACAGGGGGAGAATCTGTTACATCACAGCAGCACAAAGACAGGGGGAGAATCTGTTACATCACAGCAGCACAAAGACAGGGGGAGAATCTGTTACATCACAGCAGCACAAAGACAGGGGGAGAATCTGTTACATCACAGCAGCACAAAGACAGGGGAGAATCTGTTACATCACAGCAGCACAAAGACAGGGGGAGAATCTGTTACATCACAGCAGCACAAAGACAGGGGAGAATCTGTTACATCACAGCAGCACAAAGACAGGGGGAGAATCTGTTACATCACAGCAGCACAAAGACAGGGGAGAATCTGTTACATCACAGCAGCACAAAGACAGGGGGAGAATCTGTTACATCACAGCAGCACAAAGACAGGGGAGAATCTGTTACATCACAGCAGCACAAAGACAGGGGAGAATCTGTTACATCACAGCAGCACAAAGACAGGGGGAGAATCTGTTACATCACAGCAGCACAAAGACAGGGGGAGAATCTGTTACATCACAGCAGCACAAAGACAGGGGAGAATCTGTTACATCACAGCAGCACAAAGACAGGGGAGAATCTGTTACATCACAGCAGCACAAAGACAGGGGGAGAATCTGTTACATCACAGCAGCACAAAGACAGGGGAGAATCTGTTACATCACAGCAGCACAAAGACAGGGGGAGAATCTGTTACATCACAGCAGCACAAAGACAGGGGAGAATCTGTTACATCACAGCAGCACAAAGACAGGGGGAGAATCTGTTACATCACAGCAGCACAAAGACAGGGGAGAATCTGTTACATCACAGCAGCACAAAGACAGGGGGAGAATCTGTTACATCACAGCAGCACAAAGACAGGGGAGAATCTGTTACATCACAGCAGCACAAAGACAGGGGAGAATCTGTTACATCACAGCAGCACAAAGACAGGGGGAGAATCTGTTACATCACAGCAGCACAAAGACAGGGGAGAATCTGTTACATCACAGCAGCACAAAGACAGGGGGAGAATCTGTTACATCACAGCAGCACAAAGACAGGGGAGAATCTGTTACATCACAGCAGCACAAAGACAGGGGAGAATCTGTTACATCACAGCAGCACAAAGACAGGGGGAGAATCTGTTACATCACAGCAGCACAAAGACAGGGGGAGAATCTGTTACATCACAGCAGCACAAAGACAGGGGGAGAATCTGTTACATCACAGCAGCACAAAGACAGGGGAGAATCTGTTACATCACAGCAGCACAAAGACAGGGGAGAATCTGTTACATCACAGCAGCACAAAGACAGGGGGAGAATCTGTTACATCACAGCAGCACAAAGACAGGGGGAGAATCTGTTACATCACAGCAGCACAAAGACAGGGGAGAATCTGTTACATCACAGCAGCACAAAGACAGGGGAGAATCTGTTACATCACAGCAGCACAAAGACAGGGGAGAATCTGTTACATCACAGCAGCACAAAGACAGGGGGAGAATCTGTTACATCACAGCAGCACAAAGACAGGGGAGAATCTGTTACATCACAGCAGCACAAAGACAGGGGGAGAATCTGTTACATCACAGCAGCACAAAGACAGGGGGAGAATCTGTTACATCACAGCAGCACAAAGACAGGGGAGAATCTGTTACATCACAGCAGCACAAAGACAGGGGGAGAATCTGTTACATCACAGCAGCACAAAGACAGGGGAGAATCTGTTACATCACAGCAGCACAAAGACAGGGGAGAATCTGTTACATCACAGCAGCACAAAGACAGGGGAGAATCTGTTACATCACAGCAGCACAAAGACAGGGGAGAATCTGTTACATCACAGCAGCACAAAGACAGGGGGAGAATCTGTTACATCACAGCAGCACAAAGACGGGGAGAATCTGTTACATCACAGCAGCACAAAGAGAGAGAGAATCAGTTACATCACAGCAGCACAAAGACGGGGAGAATCTGTTACATCACAACAGCACAAAGACAGGGGGGAATCTGTTACATCACAGCAGCACAAAGACAGGGAGAATCTGTTACATCACAGCAGCACAAAGACAGGGGGAGAATCTGTTACATCACAGCAGCACAAAGACAGGGGAGAATCTGTTACATCACAGCAGCACAAAGACAGGGGGAGAATCTGTTACATCACAGCAGCACAAAGACAGGGGAGAATCTGTTACATCACAGCAGCACAAAGACAGGGGAGAATCTGTTACATCACAGCAGCACAAAGACAGGGGGAGAATCTGTTACATCACAGCAGCACAAAGACAGGGGAGAATCTGTTACATCACAGCAGCACAAAGACAGGGGAGAATCTGTTACATCACAGCAGCACAAAGACAGGGGGAGAATCTGTTACATCACAGCAGCACAAAGACAGGGGAGAATCTGTTACATCACAGCAGCACAAAGACAGGGGGAGAATCTGTTACATCACAGCAGCACAAAGACAGGGGAGAATCTGTTACATCACAGCAGCACAAAGACAGGGGAGAATCTGTTACATCACAGCAGCACAAAGACAGGGGGAGAATCTGTTACATCACAGCAGCACAAAGACAGGGGGAGAATCTGTTACATCACAGCAGCACAAAGACAGGGGAGAATCTGTTACATCACAGCAGCACAAAGACAGGGGGAGAATCTGTTACATCACAGCAGCACAAAGACAGGGGGAGAATCTGTTACATCACAGCAGCACAAAGACAGGGGAGAATCTGTTACATCACAGCAGCACAAAGACAGGGGAGAATCTGTTACATCACAGCAGCACAAAGACAGGGGGAGAATCTGTTACATCACAGCAGCACAAAGACAGGGGAGAATCTGTTACATCACAGCAGCACAAAGACAGGGGAGAATCTGTTACATCACAGCAGCACAAAGACAGGGGGAGAATCTGTTACATCACAGCAGCACAAAGACAGGGGAGAATCTGTTACATCACAGCAGCACAAAGACAGGGGAGAATCTGTTACATCACAGCAGCACAAAGACAGGGGGAGAATCTGTTACATCACAGCAGCACAAAGACAGGGGAGAGTCTGTTACATCACAGCAGCACAAAGACAGGGGGAGAATCTGTTACATCACAGCAGCACAAAGACGGGGAGAATCTGTTACATCACAGCAGCACAAAGACAGGGGGAGAATCTGTTACATCGCAGCAGCAAAAAGACAGGGGTTTGGGGGGGAAAAAAA
>NC_056743.1:1891479774-1891616764 GCF_019279795.1 Protopterus annectens | reverse complement strand
AGCACAAAGACAGGGGAGAATCTGTTACATCACAGCAGCACAAAGACAGGGGAGAATCTGTTACATCACAGCAGCACAAAGACAGGGGGAGAATCTGTTACATCACAGCAGCACAAAGACAGGGTGAGAATCTGTTACATCACAGCAGCACAAAGACAGGGGGAGAATCTGTTACATCACAGCAGCACAAAGACAGGGGAGAATCTGTTACATCACAGCAGCACAAAGACAGGGGGAGAATCTGTTACATCACAGCAGCACAAAGAGAGTGAGAATCTGTTACATCACAGCAGCACAAAGACAGGGTGAGAATCTTACATCACAGCAGCACAAAGAGGGTGAGAATCTGTTACATCACAGCAGCACAAAGACAGGGTTAGAATCTGTTACATCACAGCAGCACAAAGAGAGTGAGAATCTGTTACATCACAGCAGCACAAAGACAGGGGAGAATCTGTTACATCACAGCAGCAAAATGACAGGGGGAGAATCTGTTACATCACAGCAGCACAAAGACAGGGGGAGAATTGGTTACATCACAGCAGCACAAAGACAGGGTTAGAATCTGTTACATCACAGCAGCACAAAGACAGGGGGAGAATCTGTTACATCACAGCAGCACAAAGACAGGGGGAGAATCTGTTACATCACAGCAGCACAAAGACAGGGGGAGAATCTGTTACATCACAGCAGCACAAAGACAGGGGGAGAATCTGTTACATCACAGCAGCACAAAGACAGGGGAGAATCTGTTACATCACAGCAGCACAAAGACAGGGTGAGAATCTGTTACATCACAGCAGCACAAAGAGGGGGAGAATCTGTTACATCACAGCAGCACAAAGACAGGGAGAATCTGTTACATCAAAGCAGCACAAATACTGGGGGATAATCTGTTACATCACAGCAGCACAAAGACAATGTGAGAATCTGTTACATCACAGCAGCACAAAGACAGGGGGAGAATCTGCTACATCACAGCAGCACAACGGCAGGGTGCTAATCTGTTACATCACAGCAGCACAAGGACAGAGTGATAATCTGTTACATCACAGCAGCACAAAGACAGGGGGAGAATCTGTTACATCACAGCAGCACAAAGACAGGGTGAGAATCTGTTACATCACAGCAGCAAAAAGACAAAAGGAGAATCGGTTACATCACAGCAACACAAAGACAGGGGGAGAATCTGTTACATCACAGCAGCACAAAGCAGGGGGAGAATCTGTTACATCACAGCAGCACAAAGACAGGGTGAGAATCGGTTACATCACAGCAGCACAAAGACATGGTGATAATCTGTTACATCACAGCAGCACAAAGACAGGGGGAGAATCTGTTACATCACAGCAGCACAAAGACAGGGGGAGAATCTGTTACATCACAGCAGCACAAAGATGGGGAGAATCGGTTACATCACAGCAGCACAAAGACAGGGGGAGAATCGGTTACATCACAGCAGCACAAAGACAGGGGGAGAATCGGTTACATCACAGCAGCACAAATACAGGGTGAGAATCGGTTACATCACAGCAGCACAAAGACAGGGGGAGAATCTGTTACATCACAGCAGCACAAAGACAAAGGGAGAATCTGTTACATCACAGCAACACAAATACAGGGTGAGAATCAGTTACATCACAGCAGTACAAAGCAGGGGGAGAATCGGTTACATCACAGCAGCACAAAGACAGGGTGAGAATCTGTTACATCACAGCAGCACAAAGACAGGGGGAGAATCTGTTACATCACAGCAGCACAAAGACAGGGTGAGAATCTGTTACATCACAACAGCAAAAAGAGCAGGAGAATCTGTTACATCACAGCAGCACAAAGACAGGGGGAATCCATTACATCACAGCAGCACAAAGACAGGGGGAGAATCTGTTACATCACAGCAGCACAAAGACAGGGGGAGAATCTGTTACATCACAGCAGCACAAAGACAGGGGGAGAATCTGTTACATCACAGCAGCAGAAAGACAGGGGGAGAATCTGTTACATCACAGCAGCAGAAAGACAGGGGGAGAATCTGTTACATTACAGCAGCACAAAGACAGGGTGAGAATCTGTTACATCACAGCAGCACAAAGACATGGTGAGAATCTGTTACATCACAGCAGCACAAAGACGGGGAGAACCTGTTACATCACAGCAGCACAAAGACAGGGGGATAATCTGTTACATCACAACAGCACAAAGACAGGGGGAGAATCTGTTACATCACAGCAGCACAAAGACGGGGAGAATCTGTTACATCACAGCAGCACAATGACAGGGGGAGAATCTGTTACATCACAGCAGCACAAAGTCAGGGGGAGAATCTGTTACATCACAGCAGCACAAAGACAGGGGGAGAATCTGTTAGATTACAGCAGCACAAAGACAGGGGGAGAATCTGTTACATCACAGCAGCACAAAGACAGGGGGAGAATCTGTTACATCACAGCAGCACAAAGACAGGGTGAGAATCTGTTACATCACAGCAGCACAAAGACAGGGGGAGAATCTGTTACATCACAGCAGCACAAAGACAGGGGGAATCCATTACATCACAGCAGCACAAAGACAGGGGGAGAATCGGTTACATCACAGCAGCACAAAGACAGGGGGAGAATCTGTTACATCACAGCAGCACAAAGACAGGGGGAGAATCTGTTACATCACAGCAGCACAAAGACAGGGGGAGAATCTGTTACATCACAGCAGTACAAAGACATGGTGAGAATCTGTTACATCACAGCAGCACAAAGATAGGGGGAGAATCTGTTACATCACAGCAACACAAAGACAGGGGGAGAATCTGTTACATCGCAGCAGCAAAAAGACAGGGGGAGAATCGGTTACATCACAGCAGCACAAAGACAGGGGGAGAATCGGTTACATCACAGCAGCACAAAGCCAGGGGGAGAATCAGTTACATCACAGCAGCACAAAGACAAGGGGAGAATCTGTTACAACACAGCAGCAAAAAGACAGGGGGAGAATCTGTTACATCACAGCAGCACAAAGACAGGGGGAGAATCTGTTACATCACAGCAGCACAAAGACAGGGGGAGAATCTGTTACATCACAGCAGCACAAAGACAGGGGGAGAATCTGTTACATCACAGCAGCACAACGACAGGGTGATAATCTGTTACATCACAGCAGCACAAAGACAGGGGGAGAATCTGTTACATCACAGCAGCACAAAGACGGGGAGAATCTGTTACATCACAGCAGCACAAAGACAGGGTGAGAATCTGTTACATCACAGCAGCACAAAGACAGGGTGAGAATCTGTTACATCACAGCAGCACAAAGACAGGGTGAGAATCTGTTACATCACAGCAGCACAAAGACAGGGGGAGAATCTTTTACATCACAGCAGCACAAAGACAGGGGGATAATCTGTTACATCACAGCAGCACAAAGACAGGGGGAGAATCGGTTACATCACTGCAGCAGAAAGACAGGGTGAGAATCTGTTACATCACAGCAGCACAAAGACAGGGGGAGAATCTGTTACATCACAGCAGCAAAAAGACAGTGTGAGAATCTGTTTCATCACAGCAGCACAAAGATAGGTGGAGAATCTGTTACATCACAGCAGCACAAAGAGAGTGAGAATCTGTTACATCACAGCAGCACAAAGACAGGGGAGAATCTGTTACATCACAGCAGCACAAAGACAGGGGGAGAATCTGCTACATCACAGCAGCACAAAGACAGGGGGAGAATCTGTTACATCTTAGCAGCACAAAGACAGGGGGTGAATCTGTTACATCACAGCAGCAAAAAGACAGGGTGAGAATCTGTTACATCACAGCAGCACAAAGACAGGGGGAGAATCTGCTACATCACAGCAGCACAAAGACAGGGGAGAATCTGTTACATCACAGCAGCACAAAGACAGGGGAGAATCTGTTACATCACAGCAGCACAAAGACAGGGGAGAATCTGTTACATCACAGCAGCACAAAGACAGGGGGAGAATCGGTTACATCACAGCAGCACAAATACAGGGTGAGAATCTGTTACATCACAGCAGCACAAAGACAGGGGGAGAATCTGTTACATCACAGCAGCACAAATACAGGGTGAGAATCTGTTACATCACAGCAGCACAAAGACAGGGGAGAATCGGTCACATCACAGCAGCACAAAGAGGGTGAGAATCTGTTACATCACAGCAGCACAAAGACAGGGGGAGAATCTGTTACATCACAGCAGCACAAAGACAGGGGGAGAATCTGTTACATCACAGCAGCACAAAGACAGGGGGATAATCTGTTACATCACAGCAGCACAAAGACAGGGGGAGAATCTGTTACATCACAGCAGCACAAAGACAGGGGGAGAATCTGTTACATCACAGCAGCAAAAAGACAGGGGGAGAATCTGTTACATCACAGCAGCACAAAGACAGGGGGAGAATCTGTTACATCACAGCAGCACAAAGAGAGTGAGAATCTGTTACATCACAGCAGCACAAAGACAGGGGGAGAATCTGTTACATCACAGCAGCACAAAGACAGGGGGAGAATCTGTTACATCACAGCAGCACAAAGACAGGGGGAGAATCTGTTACATCACAGCAGCACAAAGACAGTGTGAGAATCTGTTACATCACAGCAGCACAAAGACTGGGTGAAAATCTATTACATCACAGCAGCACATATCAGTGTCCAGTGGATTCTTCACAAAGCAGTACAGCTGCTCACAGCAGCAATCATATGTATAAGAAACCCAGCAATCCATGGAACATCACAGGGCATTGCACAAACAACAGTTCACCAGAGTACAAGTACATGGGCTGAGATTAGATGCAGGGTTATGTTTTAGGATAGCACACATGGCTAAAGATGGGCAGAGAGGCTTTATTCCCCTAACACCACCTTACTTGTGTGCTAATGCCATCTCTGCGTCTAATCCCAAAACTACACATTACCTTAGGAAAAGACTTTTTCCAGCAGTACCACTACCCCAGAAGCACTCATATACATTTCCATCCCTTCGCATCATCAGCGCATATATACAATACTGTATCTATCCCCTTCCCTAACCATTGCTATAACCTGAACGTGTAAACACTCGCACACTCATTTTTACTCCAATGCAGAAACATGTTCATATATCCAAAAATTTCAACATTAATACAAGTCATACTTATCTTCAAGGTAAGCATGTCAAAAACCAAAAAGGAACACTCAATGTTCCTTCTTCTGAAAACTGCAATCAACAATCCAGTTTTGATAACATAACGCATCAGTAAACTTTGTCATTGAAGAGCACATTTGACAGTGGACTGCAACTATATAAGTAAAGACACACACACACACACACACACACACACACACACACACACACACACACACACACACACACACACACACACATTTCAACCACAGAGGAGCCAGATATATAAAAAAGGACTTTTTCTTCTTGATTCTGCAATATAAAAAGAAAACATATCACTCAGCTTGGCTTTTCATAATGTTATATGCACAGTACCTTTCTATATATGTCCAACGATGTTACTGTACCTCCATTGAGCATTATCAGATAACCTTCCAACTTCTGGTCTTTACACACACACACACACACACACACACACACACACACACACACACACACACACACACACACAAAATTATGGAGATTTGAGAGGTATGACACAGTGACCAATCTAGACACAAACATAATACTATTTACAAATTTTCTCATGTCTATTAATCTAGCTTGTTGCAATACATACATGGGGATTCAGCCCTGTCTAAAAACATGACATTTATAAAATCTGCTTATGTTGTTCATGTTTTATTAAAAACTACTATGTACCTGTTTTGTGTATATACCTGTTTTGATGATTTTTACTTCACTGATGAAATGTCATTTTGTGTATTACATTGTTTGGGGTTAGCAAGCTGTAGTATGTTTTCGGCTAGGTACCTATTAATATGCTGTTTCTTTAACGTCAATGCTGAATATTTGTAATCAATTAATTAAAGCAACTTGCAGAGCTTAGGAAGTATATAAAGTGGTTTTAGCTTATGTTATTTCATTCATGGTCTGAAGAAGCATCTGTGATGTGAAAGTGCTAACCATATTAAAGTTTTTTATATTAATTCTGCCATGTTTCTCCCTCTGATTCATTTTGCTGAAGAAAATGTGTTTGTTGGTGTGAGAGGGAGTTAATTCAGAGTAGCAACACTATTGACTTTCATTGCTTTTGTGATGAAAACTCACTGCATAATGCATAACCCACCAGCAGTAAATATTGTGAATCAAGCTCATCCTACGGCACACACACCAAAAACGATGTAACATTAACAAAAGGGAATTTTTACTGCAGCAATCCTCGTCCAGTTATACATAATCACTCCACTGTCAAATATTTGCTCAGAAAAGAAAAGGACCCTGAGAGTTCAAAAAACAGCTTACACAACTGTGATCACAGTGAGCTAAATTATGTGAAAGTATTCCAGGAGCTATATATTACATTATATGCTGAGAATTTCAGATTGGAAATATACAGTTCATGTGTTATCATTAAAACTAGTTTCATTTACAATCAATAGGAGGCTGGTATATAGATACTATTTAAAGAAACAAGGTATTCCCAACATGGATCACAGCAGAGGTACTACAAGACCACAATGTTGGGTGCTTTTATCCCAGAATCACTACAGAGCTGATACAGAATCACAGAATCATCAATGCATGGCCGCATTGCTATGCGCTCTCATCAAATAATAACTACAGAGACTTTGCAGAGCCATAGCTCTTGGAATTTCCATTGTAGTATGACCAGAAATGTTACTGGACCACAGTGTCACACATCCCCTTACCGGGATCTTTGCACATGTACCTCCTGGTCACAATGCTGGGCACTGCCTTGTCATACTCATTGCAGGTGCCCTGTGACCACAGTACTAGGGACTACTATCCAAGGGTCACTGCCAATATAAATCTATCAATATAAACTTAATTTGATTCTATTCATTTGTGAACCAAACATGCCCACTAGGTTAAAGTGCCTTTTTCCATGAAATGCAGTGAGCCTTCTCACCACAGGCTCACTGATGTGGAGCTTTAGAAAGACAGAATTGCCAGTTCTTATTCTGCTATCACTGCAGTTACTTCAGGGATACAGTGTTTGTCACTCTAACCCCACGATTAATGCAGGTATTGCTGGGCTACAGTGTTGAACTTTGCCATCCAAACATCACTGCAAATAGTACAGAGTCACAGTACTGGAAGTTCATACCCCGGGATCCCTGCAGCTACTGTAGGGACACAGTGCTGGACACTCCTATCCCATGATCACCATAGCTATGGCACAGAAACAGTACTGGCAGTTTGTATTTCAGGAACTCTGCAATTTTTGCTGGGCCCAGATTTATACCTTTCGGCTCCAGAACTGGACTGAAGCTCCAAAGGTGGTGGTGTTTCCATAGTCATAAAGGATGTGCACACCTCCAGACTGGTAGCCCAACATAACGCAGCAGACATACTTCCAGTCTAGCCAACATTGGGTAAGACAATGATTCAGGTCATGGCCTGCTATAGGTCCCTAACCATGTCCCAAGACTTGCACTCCACACTGCTAAGCACCCTGGAGAATATTAGGGTACAACTTAACACTCTCATACTGGGTGACTTCAACTACCTTTCCATTAACTGGGAAAACTACTCATGTACCAATACACTTGCCCAACATTTCCTTGAATTCATTAATTCCAATGCCCTGGACCAGCTCATTCTTACCCCCACTAGAGGTAGCAACATCCTTGACCTGGTCATTACTAACATGGGTGACTGTTGTTCTGTACCAATAGTAAACTCCTCCCTGGTTAGATCCGACCACAAACTAATCACCTTGGAAATCCACCCCCCCAAAGGTAACCACCATGAAAAACTTCTCCATAGCTAACTTTGGGCTCCTAAAAACAGAGGTGGCTAACTTCACGGCACCCATGCAATTGGAGAACAGCTGCATGACTGCTGAATCATACACTAATGCTCTGTACGAACGTGTACACAACTGCATGGATCTCGCCATACCCAATAGAACCAAGACGCTCTTCTCCAAAAAAAGGAAGCCAATCTGGTGGTCCCCTGCCATAAACAAACTCTATAACAGAAGGAGGAAACTGCTAAGAAGTAAGGTGAAGTCCCAAGACTTAAAAAAATGCCTTACCAGCCTCAACAAAAAGTTGAGATCCCTCATCAAATCCTCTAAAGCTAGCTATGAAAACAGAATTGCAGCAGATAGTAAAGACAACCACAAGGCCTTCTATAGTTATGTAAAGAATCTCCACAGCAATACCCAAATTTGCTCTGAGCTACTACACAATGGTACCTCCTATACTGAGCCAACAGATATTGCCAGTATACTGACCTCCAAATGACCAATCACAATACCAGTAGATTGCCAGGCACACAGTATTACTGCTGCACAGGTTAAAACAGCACTGCCCAAGGCCATGAATACAGCTTCTATGGGACCTGACAATATCCCTGGCTGTGATCTACATAAACTACAGAGTGAACTGGCACCTCACCTTTGTGACCTGTTCAGTCACAGCCTCACCTCAGGCTTTATCCCTACCAAATGGTGCACTGCTACAGTCATCCCTCTCCACAAAGGAGGAGTGAATACAGACCCCGGGAACTATCACCCCATTAGACTGATGAGTCTGATATGCAAAGCTATGGAATGCATCATCATGGACCTAATAAACAAGGATATAGGGAATCTCCAAACTCTGGATGACACACAGTTTGGTTTTGTGAAGAGTAGATTATGCCTGCTCAACCTGGTCGACTTCTTTGATTCAATCACCAGAGCTGTGGATGAACGCAAAGTGGTTCATACAGCCTACCTTGATCTGGCCAAGGCTTTTAATACCATTCCCCACTCAGGAATCATAGAAAAACTCACTAAGCTTGGCATCAACCCCTATATCACTAGGTGGGTTGCAAACTGGCTCACAGATAGAACCCACAGTGTGAAAGTAGCTGACTCCAAGTCAGACTGCTGACTAGTCATGAGTGGAGTCCCACAGGGTTCGGTCCTGGTTCCTCTCCTGTTTGGTATCTACTTCTCGGAAGTCCAGGCCAACATGAAGGGACTCTGGCTGACAAAGTTCACAGACAATTGCAAGCTAGAAGCTATTATTAGCTCCCCAAGTGATGCTGACATCCTACAGAATGGCCTCACTGTGACCAACAACTGGTGTCAGAACCACGGCCTTAAGCTCAGTGCCAAAAAAATGTGACGTCATCCCCTTTGGGAAAAACCCAGTTCCTATGAATTACCATGTTGTTGGTAGTCCACTGAACACAGAAGGTGTTATAAGAGATCTGGGAACACAGGTTGACAGCAACCTTTCTTTTGATCACCACATTGTCACTGTGGTCAGAAAGTCCTATGCGGCACATCTCATTACTAAGGGTTTTGCATTAAGGAAGAAAGAGGTCATTGTCTCCCTCTACTCTTCCCTCATTAGGCCAGTCATCGAGTACAATGCCCCATTTGGCATGTACCTCACTAGACACCCGCAACAACTGGAGAGGCTGCAAAAGTACCTCACAAAGAGTATCCTTGGCCTTAAACACTTGTCCTATATGGACAGACTCAAAAAACTCCAACTATTCTGTGTCTTATATCGCCTACTTAGATGCAATCTCTGCTTGACTTACAAAGCCATGTCTAACACAGCTCTGTTAGAAATGCTACATCTAAAGAAATCCCAATCCCTCCACATCACATGCTTCAGAGACCTCAACCTCATTACCATAATTAACAGAACATGCTGGAGGGACAGGTTCATAACCCAGAGACTGCTCATGTTATGGAATAGACTTCCCATACATGTTAAGCAGAGCACCTCGCTGACTCTCTTCAAGAAAAATCTTGATGAGTGGATGGGAAACAGAAAATTCAGCCTGGGGATTACTCCAGTGGCTCTAGTCGACAGAGGCACTGGGAAGTAAGGTTGGGTGGCACTATGCCAGGGTAATTCTATGGCTTGGCTTGTAAAGGCTCCAAGGCTATTAGCCTAGTGCACACCTATGAACCTTTTAACCTATGAATAATTTGAGCACAAAAAGGAAACTGGCTAGGTTTAAAATAATCCTCAAGGGCAGCTAGCTAGTGCTTACTTATGAACCTATAACATATATAGCTTCTTTGAAGGGGAACATGAATGAAAATGGCGTTCTACACCAGAATGCCCATGGATCATATCAGGCAACATCTTTTCCTTACTATATTTTTTAAAGTACTGACTCCTTACTGACTGCATATTGTCACTTAATTTGTTCCCATGTGAGGGTCAGAGCCAAGTTCACTCCCAAGATTTGCAATACCACCATCTTTTTTAATAGAGTGAAAACTGAGTGTTAGGAAGCAGGCTGTGTGGACTTCAAGCAAGACAACCTTAAATGCCTTCCACATACCATCCAGGGAGCTATGTATTGTGCCATTATCCTAGAGAAGATCTCTAGTGACAAATATTCGACTGCCACAAACCAACCACTGGCATGTATTTGTCATGCCTCTCATATCTCCATTCTAATATTATCGCACTTAACCAGTAGGGGTCAGCAGTGCAGCAGGGTTAGTTGCACTGCTCAACCTAGGATAGGCAAGTTAGAGTTCGCCACTCACTAGTGTCCTCCCTTCTTAACCCTTTCAGAGCTGAAGCTGCTAAGTCACTAGATGTTCTAATATACTTGACATGATCTTTCCAAACCTAGCTGCTGCCTTGCACCCCACCACCCATCTCCTCATTCCTGATTAAATATGACCACAGATCAGTTATCTTCCTTGTTAGGGCTAGTGGTACCATCACAAAATCAAATAAGCCCCTCTTTATGGCCTTTTTCCCAGAGCAATATAACTTCAGCTTGTAAAAGGTCTCTGCAAATTTCCCCTCCAACTTGTATCAACATCTAAACAGGTGTACAGAAAGTCAGTACCCATTAAACCTAAATATAATAGTAAATGACATAATAAACCTATCTGAGGGACGTCCCTTATTAATAAATGTTATATTATAGGAAAATAATGACAAGTTATAAGAAATTCTCTTGTTGACTGCATTAGGCTTGCTAGGCTAGTAATGTCTTTTCAGGGGAGCCCTGAGGTGGTATCGATACGACTAGGGGAAATTTGGTCAGGGCATCAGGAAACTTCCCTTACTTGTCATTGTTCCTTTCCAGGGGCAGAAGTGGCCTGGAGAAACAGGGAGGCAGATGGAGAGAGAAGGAAATGATGGAGTGGTGAAAGAAATGAAGGAAAAAACAAATACTGAGACCAGAGAAAGTGTGCAGAATTCTAAGGAAATGTCTCAAAGAAACCTGTTGATGGAAATGACTCAGCAAATGATCGATGTATAATTACAAACCTCAAGTCAAGAGGGTTCTGGGATGATTTACTTCAATGGAAAATTTTCTTAGAGAATATAAAAAAAAGAAAGAGTGTTACCCATGGAATCTTTATGTGATAAATCCATTTAGCAGGAAGTAGAAGAAGATGCATGTACAATTTTAACAGAGATAGAATGAGAGAGTTAGGAGATTTGAAAGCTTAATGTAAAGAAGTACTGGGTATTGCAAAGGTTTATTACAAAAGGGGTTTGTGGACTGGTGGCTGGGACTATGATGTTGTGCTAAAAATAAAAAGAGAAAAAATATACATAACCAGGCTTGATGAATGGGGAGGGGAATAGGGGTCTTGTAAACTGCTGTGTGTGTCTAAGCAGGACATTGATAAGTAACCATAACAAAAGAAATGTGATATTTGTGGGGAAATGGGACGACGCAAAACATACGAAATGAAGTGTTGTAAATGTAACACAATTGGACATTTATGGATGTATTGCAAAAATGAAAATAACAGTAAGAAAAAGAAAGGAAATGAACAAAGAGAAGACATTTATGAAGTCATAGAAACAGGAGAAAAATCGGATGAGAAAATTCCATTGGTCAAAGGGTAAAAGACAAAAAAATAAAGGGATACGTACAAAAGAAAAAAGAAAGGAAATGGATAAAAAAAGAGTGCACACAGCTAAAGACTGGGTTTGGTATAATGGTTAAGGTGTCTGACACATAAACACAAGGTACAGTGTTTATGTCTCATCTTCGGGAAGGAAATGGGTTAGGCTTAGAAAGGCCTATTAAGAAAGCTATCCCAGTAATTAGCTATGAATTTATGACACTATGAATCTAAGGAAATGAAAAATGTAAAGTTTTTTTTCTAATGAGAATAAAATTAAGAATATAGAAAGAAGAATAGGAATTTTGGAGTGGTGTAATAGATGTGATGTAGATATAATTATATTATGCAATGCCTGTGATGTAGATGTAATCATACTAGAAGATACAAGAATTTTAACAAATGAAAAAAAGACTACAAACAGAGAAACTACACGGAGGAAAGATAATCTGGAATTTGGGAAATGAGAAATGTTCTGGATAGCTCTATTCTGTGTAAATGCAGTAACAATATTATATGCAACTTTAGCAAAAATGGGAAGATTAACCACCGTAGATTTAAAAATGGAAAGAACGTGCCTACACAATTATAACACCATATGTTTATACTAACTGTACAGAAAGGGAAAGCTTATTTCATCAAATTTTAGACTATGTACTGATAAATATGCTTATTATAATAACAGGAGACTTTAATTGCATTTTAAGAGGCAATTGTAAAAAGAAAAGAAATAATATAAGAAAAATGTTAGAAGTTATAAGATGTGATAACTTAAAACTTTGGGACAAAAACATGGACCTACAAAAGGGGTATATATAGAACTGAAACAGATTATTTTACAATATCAGAAGGTTTCATTATAAAAGAAGGAGAGGTAGTTGAAGCAGTATTTTCTTATCATCTTGCAATATGGCTAGAGATAAAAGAAACAAGGAATATATAAAATAGGCAAAGGAATAAAGGAATAAAAGGGAAAGCATGTAAAGAAGAAGTTAAGTGATTAGAATAGTTATGGAAAGATCATATTACTATGAAAAATTTTTATAAAAATTAGTCTGAATGGTGGGTGATATTTTAAGAGAAAATATAGAAAATGTTTTCTTTTTACAGTGGCAATATGATGTGAGAAAACTGGAAAAAGAAAACTAAAAATGAACATGTAACAATGCTTTGGAAGATTTAGAACAAGATGATAGAAAGTGCATTGATAAAGAAAAAAGAATTATATGAAATAAATCAAGAAAAAATACAAGAATTGTTATATAAACCAATATATTTTTACAAGAAAAAAGAGACAAAGTATTGATCTACCTAAGCAAATTAGTAAAGGAAGGTGGTAGCGTAATGAGGAAAATAAAAAATGTAAAAGAGGAAATAGAAAGACCACAGGAAAAGACTTAATAGTGTAGAAAAATATGTTCAATAAATATTTAAAGAAAAAAAAGGTAGTGAAAAAACATGGAAAGTAAGAAAGTTAACAGAAAAAAAGAATAAAGAGTTGGAAAAGGAGATTTTTTTAAATGAGCTAGATAAAGTATTAAGACAAGTAAATATAGATTCAGCTGTAGGCCCAGATGGAATTGGGTATAAAATGCATAACAATTTAAGGGATTGGCAAAAAAATATTTGCAAAGATTTTGAATGAATGGTTAAATGAAGGTTTTATGTATAAAGAATTATGTAATGGAATACTTAAATTTATATGGAAGACGGAAGATAGAAGAGAAATGAAAAACTGCAAAGCAGTAGTATTGAATAGTAATGATTATAAGATCTTTATGAAAATAATACAAAAGAGATTTGAAACTAAAACGGGTAATATTATGGAAGGTAGCATATATAGTATAAAGGGGAAGGGCTGTCAACAATTATTAATGATAGAAAAACTGTGGATGATATTATGAAATGAAAAGAAAAAGGAAAATGTATGATAGGCGATCTTAATAAGGCATTTGACACAACTAGACATTAAATATTATGGGTAATAATAAAATAATTTAAGGGACAAACTTGGGAACTTATGTATATCATCATATATTAATAATAAAGTAAAAATACTTGTACATGACTGGTTAAGTCAATGGGTACATATAAATAGTGGTGCAGGACTGGGATGCCCAGTGAGTTGTATACGCTTTGCATTAGTTATGAATCTTATAGTATATGAAATAAATTGCAAAATGAAGGAGGTGGGGTATATAACACCTGAAGAGTTAAGAATTCCAGTCTTGTTAAGATATGTGGATGCTATTATAATAATAGCAAAAAACAAAATTTGGATAAAATATGGAATAATTTGCACAAATGAGTGTTTAGAGATGATAGGGATGGCTTTAAATAAAGAGAAAGGTAAAGGTTTAGGCAATGTTGTAAAGATTGGAGGGCATGTATTTCATAATGAATTACATTTCTGTGCTAGGTATAAAATTTGGGAATGAAGTTGTAAGTAGAATTCAATGGTAAAAACCCCAATAGAAGTAAAAAAGCAAACATGTTTCTTAAGAACATATACATTATTCAGAAAAATGCTTGTTTGATAAATTCAGTACTGATGGGAAAATAGCATATTTAACAAGCGTGTTTATGTTGCCAACAGTATTTGAAAGGGAATTATTGCAGATTTTTTTTCATTTATATGGGGCCTAGATTCAACCCAGTAAAAATATTTTTTATGTAAATAAAGAAGAATGACACTTAGGGTTAATTAACCCAATGGTATATGCTGCTTCATTAAATTTGTACAAAGTGTTAAAGTGGATAAATGAAAAAGATGAGTAATTAATAGTAAAGCTATATAAATACAAGTATGATAACTTTGGGGGTATGGTAAAAAAGAGTGTATAAATGAAGAAATAAAATGTTACCAAGAAAAATAAAAATTGATGATATAGAAAAAGACAGAAAAGTATGGTATAAGAATGTAATGATAAGAGATTACTATGTAAAACCATGGGAAAGTTTAGCAGATGGAAAATTAAAGGCTATAAAAATAAGAAGCAAATGATGTAATGAGAAAATAAAATGTCAAGATTTTTTGTGGAGATTTGTAATAGATAAATTCCTAGTAAAATGAAATATACCATATGAAAAGAAAAGTGATTGAATATGTTTACACTGTCAAAAAGAAGAGACTATGGGACATGATTGTCTAAAAGAAGAAACTACGGGCATGTGTTTTTGAAAAGTAATGGGGAAAACTCTGTAAAGAAGATTTTTTTGGAGATATAAAAGAAATGGATAAAATAAACATGGATATGATTAAATATGGATATTATAACAACAGAAGTAAAGAATATATTAAAAGAGTGGATAAAAAGTTATTTTATGTTACATGGCTTATATGGAATAAGAGTTAATGAAACTATATTTAATGGTAAATGGGTTTTAGCAACAATATTAAGTACAATCAGATGTTGATTATGGAAAAAGGAGTTGGGTCTAATAGGGATGAAAATTTAGTATGATTATATAAGAAGTTATGAAATATGTGTTTGTACATTAAATATTTGCAAATATGTAGATATCTTGTTATTTCTGTATATAAATAAAGGGGCCCTACTCTTTCCAGCAGGTGCTCTGTGACCTTTTACATCCAAAAGAGCAACTACCAGCTCAAGCATATCAGTCCTCAGTTTAATGACTCATTTGAAGGACAGCAGACTCAGAAGTGCAGCACCCCCTATATGCTGCCCTGCAATGTCAGCAATGCATCTACTTGGTGTGGGAATATAATGAACAGCCTTATGCACCAAAGGTGAATGTGCTACCTCTTGTGCCACTGACACTGCACAATTTAATTTAACATTAGGGCTCACACTGGACCTTACCTCTAACCTCATCTCATATGCCACCATTCTCACCTCCGAAAATGATGGAGAAAGACATTTGGCCAACATAGCCTTCTTTCAGTGTGACATCACACATAACTAAATTTGACCAAACTATGTCACTGAAACTGTTTTGACAATACTGTCCTCGATCACCTGTCCAGCTTTACTTTCACAATTTTTACATTCCAAGCTGAAATATTCTGAAAGTTTACATTGACATGTATTGGTGATATTGTCCCAGAAGAAAGTCTTCAGTGGTCTGAGCAGATAAGTCACTGTTAAACTAAGATATGTGGAGCAAACAAATAATGCACATGCCATGATGTAACAGCTTTTATGTATATGCATCATCTTCTTAGTAGAAATGATTCTCTTTACTAAAAGAAAAAGACCATTAGATTTAACAATATTTTAACTGATAAATAAAGAACACATAAGTGGGCAAAAGTAGATTTCTATGTATATTCTCAAGAGAAAAAGAGAGGAAGGAAACAGGAAAAAATAAAACCCTGCACCAGTCTACTCTTACTGTAAAAAAACAAAAAAAAAAAAAAACAAAAAACAAACAAGTATAATCATCATTACTCAAACAAATAAAACCCTGAACCAGTCTATTCTTACTGCAAAAAACAAAACAAACAAGTACAATTATCATTACTCAAACAAATAAAACCCTGCACCAGTCTATCTTACTGCAAACCCCCCCCCCCCAAAAAAAAAAAAAAAAAAAAAAAACAAGTATAATCATCATCATTACTCAGACAAATAAAACCCTGCACTAGTCTACTCTTACTGCAAAAAAAAAAAAAAAACAAAAAAACAAAACAAATACAATCATCATTACTCAAACAAATAAAACCCCGCACCAGTCTACTCTTACTGCAAAAAAACAAAACAAAACAAACAAGTACAATCATCATTACTCAAACAAATAAAACCCTGCACCAGTCTACTCTTACTGCAAAAAAAAAAAAAAAAACCAAACAAGTATAATCATCATTACTCAAACTTTATATATTTTAATAAAACTAAACCACCAAAATGATAATAGAAATGAGGTATTCTGGGGTGGTGGCTAATTCCATAAATGTAACAAAAACTGATTCTTAGCAGCTATTTATTTTTTTAATATTTATGATCTATAAATTACTGACTTCAAGATTTGACTTCTCATATTTATTAGGTACAGCGACTCCAATGACCACTCAGCATTCCCTATTAATCCGGATGAAATCCTAGTACAAGCCTAACAAACACAGAACCATAAGTCCTGCAGTCTACAAATATGCTGGTATTATTTAACAAACAAATAGATAAACCCTTTTTTTTTTGGAGTTCAGTAGGCCCAATGAAATGTTTTCTATAGAATAATTTTATTTAATAGTGATCAGACAGCAAGAGGAGAAGAGGTTCTTATATTTTGGAATGTTAAAGACAGTTGAAGCACAGAGTGTCATGAATGAAGTATGAAGGCTGGATGGGCCCAAGCAGGAAGTCTTACACAATCTGAAAGAGAACAAATGCATTACAGCACATAATAGTAATACAACCAACAAGAAATGCAACACCCCACAGGATAAGAGTCTTGCTGCCAAAGCAAAATATGTAGAGCAGTCCAAACCAAATGAGGCAGCAAAGACAACCACAGGCTTGAAAAATCCCCAGAACTCACTTTATAAAAAGCAAACAAATTTAATTGTGCACAGTAGGTAAGCACTTTCACATTCCGCTTCATCAGACCTTCAAAAGCACATATCCAAGGTCATTACTTAAATACCCACAACTAACAAAGCAATTACAATTAAAGCCAATACTGTTTAAAGAGACAGGTACATATTCAAGCATATTACATTTTGCTATCTAACTATAATTCATCTTACAAAACTAACAGTCAATAAAATTAGCAATTAATGAAGCTGCTAAATACAAAACTAGAAACATATAAACATGAAACTAAAGGTAAAAACAATATAAAATAGCAGCAATTCTAAAATATAACATCATAGTGAGATTAAAATAATCTAAACCCCAAAGGGGCTAAGACACTTTCAGCACTCTAGATCTGAGTACAGGCTTCAATGATACCCTCTCATTAAGGCCTCTCCCTTGGTCAGCTCTAAACCTCAGAATCCACTTCATCTGCCTTTTCTCAGTGCCATTCCTGATGTCACCTCCACGGGCAATGGGAGTGATAGTGTCAATGACCATAAATTTAAAATAATGATCTGGACCTGCAGCCAAAACATGTTTAGCTAAAGCATTATTAGAGGATTGTACCCTGATGGCATATAGATGTTCCCTAATCCTATTCTTGAACATCCTGTTCATCTTACCAACATAGAAAGAGCTGCAGGTTATACAGACCACAAGATAGACCACATTAGAAGTCGTACAACTGGCCAAACAAGAGAACACATACTCACTTGTTTCTATACACTCACAAAAATTACACTGACCACATAGTACAGTACCCAAACTCTCATCATCAATGGATGCATGCTTGTCAAATGGTTGACATAACATTCTTCTGAGGTTCAATTTGTTTTTATATCTGAACCTTGCCTTATCTCCTACAACCTCCCTGATATCAGGATTAGTCAGTAAAATGCCCCAGTGTCTATCAAGAATGTCATAAATCATATTATTGTCTTTAGTAAAAAACATGGGTACTCTAACTTCTGAGCCACCACGCACAGGTGCTTGAGAAAGATGTTCTTCCTGGTAATCAGAAAAATATGGTCTCGCTCATCCTTGCCTCAACAAATCCATCCCTTGCAGTCCCTCATCAATCTCATCATTTTTATAACCTCTCATCGAAAACCTCTCTCTAGGAATGTTCATCTCAACCTCATATCCCATATCTGATGCATTCAAGCATGATACCCGCATCCCCTGACCTCTAACAATGTTCTTAAAAATGTGGTTAGGGTGCATGCTCCATCTATGAAGGTAGGTGTTCCTATGACAACTCTTCTTGTGAACCCCTGTATTAAAACTGCCATCACTCATCCTCTCAACATACAAATCCAAATATTCTATCTTGCTCCTAGAAAAGCTCATAGTAAACCTAAAATAATCCATAAGATTGTTCATCCTGGAGACAAAACTTTCAAGCTGAGCCATATCCCCTACCCACACAAAAAAAATGTCATCCACAAAGCAGCGATAGAATGGAATGAACTTCCTGAAGTCCTCTAATGGAAACAACACATCTTCTTCCCATGATGCCAGGCACATGTTGGCATAGCTATTGGCACGAGATGTGCCCATAGCCACGCCATCAAGTTGCAAGTAAACTTTATCGTCAAAGAGGAAGATATCATTTTCTAACACCACTTCCAGGAAAAGACATATTAGGTCTACCTTCCTTTCATCATAGCCACTGTGTCTAGTGAGATATTATTTAACACACAAAACACCTGGTCCATTCGGGATCACAGTGAAAAGGGACTGAACTTCCAAGGTTATAAAGAAGAAATCATTCAAGTCAGTTGAAAAACCTTTAACAACGTTGTGAAAATCTGAAAGAAAATGCTTAGTGTCTTTCAATACTACTTGATTCAAATCCAATATAGGCCTAATAAATTTCTCTATATAAATGGAAAAGGATTCAGTACACCACCCCATGCCTGACACAATGGGTCTCATTGGGGGGTCCCTACCATCCTTGTGAATCTTAGGGAGTCTTTGAATGGCTGGTATCATAGGATGTTCAACCTCAAAAAATGTGAACATTTTATCAGTAATAATGTGACTCTTCACTAAGTCAGTCAACATGCTATTGATACTAGCCTCAATGGCATAGATCTCTTCTTGGCTGATAACCCTGTAAAACTTGGCATCAGCAAGCATTCTGTCCATAGATCTCTTATAACCTTCCTTGTCCAACACTACCACCATCCCACCCTTGTCGGCAGGTCTAACAACGATTGTAGCATCATTCTGTAATCTCTTCAGAGCACCCAGTTCCTTACGGGTTAAATTAGACCAACTATTACTATAATGTCGATCCATACCATCAAACTGTCTATAGACCTCATCCTCAACCAATTTATAAAAAGCTTCCACCAAGGGATGGTTAACTGGAGTGAAACAACTAGGTTTCCTACACCAATTAACTGGACCTGCATCATTGTTGCCAAACTCAAGTCTCAACATGACATTCCTACTGAACAATTTAATATCAGTTAAAATGTCAGTTAAATCATTGTGAGCAGAGGGAATAAAGTTCAATCCCTTATTCAAGACATTCAATTTATCAATACTCAAAGCATGTTTGGAAATGTTCTAAACTAAGCATTCCCAGTTTGACTCCACATTTTCTTCAATGATCGATTCGACTGCCTGTCCATTGAATATTTGCATTTTTGTCTGCCCCAACTGATGGATCGGGTCCTCCTCCTTGCTCCCCCTCTCTCCACCAAGATCGGTAGAGGGAGTTGGTGAAAACCCACATGTGTGGGGAGGCCCCTGCCGAAACCGTGAAAGGCACTTTAGGATGTACATCAATTGACCCAACAGGGTCTAAGTCACTGGTCACATCAATCACTCTGTCCAACCGATCGCAAACAGTCTGTGAGCTCAAACTAGCTTTATCTGAGCTTCCCATTGTCATCAACGTCGGCTGGACAATGGTGACCACAGAACCTTCATGGTGATTAATGGTGTGGTCCACTGAAACATCACCTCTACTCGAGTCCATTCTCAATTTGTATTGCCTTTAGTTTCATGTTTATATGTTTCTGGTTTTGTATTTAGCAGCTTCATTAATTGCTAATTGTATTGACTGTTAGTTTTGTAAGATGAATTATAGTTAGATAGTAAAATGTAATATGCTTGAATATGTACCTGTCTCTTTAAACAGTATTGGATTTAATTGTAATTGCTTTGTTAGTTGTGGGTATTTAAGTAATGACCTTGGATATGTGCTTTTGAAGGTCTGATGAAGCGGAATGTGAAAGAGCTTATCTACTGTGCACAATTAAATGTGTTTGCTTTTTACGAAGTGAGTTCTGGGGTTTTTTCAAGCCTGTGGTTGTCTTTGCTGCCTCATTTGGGTTGGACTGCTCTACATAATAGTAACAGTCCACTGAAAGATAGACAATCAGGATTTACTCTCGTATTTTTGTTTCTTGCTATCTAACAGAAGATGGCAGTCCAGATTAAAGAAGATTTTCTGAAAGAGAAAAGAATAAATGTAACACTATGTGTATTTTTCATTGATATGCAATTTATTTAACACTGCATCTTTCGTATCACATGAGTATATTAATTGACCAATATAGTTGAATAGCTTTTCTGATAAATTTTCTTGAACTTAAATCATAATAATTAATCAAAACCTGATAAAGTATAGCTCTGAATCAAACATTTTAACTCTCACTTATTAGTCAGGCCTAGAATACTCATCAGTGACATTATGTGGAAATCCCCCCATGACCCCCCCCCCCACAAAGGAATATCCACCAAATTGTTCTAATCTTTACATATCTGCTGTCATTTGGTAAACTTCATTCATTTTTTTATTAAAAAAACATCCTGTAATGAAAGATATCTAGTTTAAAGAAATGTAATTTCCCTACCTAAGATACATTTAATGATTGTCATTTATTTGATACATCCTGCATTTTAGTACAGATAAAGGAAATTTGCTTATTAATGGAATTTAAAAGGTTAGAATAATACCACCACTCCAGAAATGTTAATACAGAGACATACTGTACTTGTCTAAAGCTTTTACTATGATTACACAAAGTATGCGTAGCAAAGCTGCAGTTACTACAAAAATATTTTCCTGAAATATAACATCCTTGGATGCTTAGATAGGCAATGATATATTAGCCAATCATATAACTTCTTCAACTACTAAGCTGTTAGCTGGGAGGCACCCTCCCTCTTCCTTTATCCAATCATATAACTTCTTCAACTACTAAGCTGTTAGCTGGGAGGCACCCTCCCTCTTCCTTTATCCAATCATATAACTTCTTCAACTACTAAGCTGTTAGCTGGGAGGCACCCTCTCTCTTCCTTTATCAGCCTAGCAGCTGATGAGTAGGTGCAATGCCCTCTGTAGACAAAGTGAGTCCTACATTTGTTACAATAGTCTAAACACCATGGATACAGAATGAGCAGATTTTTAAAAGGTTTCATAACATGACCGATATTACTGGTATACTCTGACAGCTTGGGACAATTTACCGTACACAATAAACCAGAGAAGCAAGCCTAAAATAAGGTTTTAATGTTATATGCATCAGCAGCAATGTCAACAAAATAGGAGAACACACTGGGGGTGTACCACTTCGAGGCCATCCAGTTGTAAGAATAGATCTGTAACCATGGAGACAGCAGCAGGAGGAGAGCTTGTCAGCGGTGCCGCTCATCACTATCATCCATGGTCAGAGGAGGGGTCTTCTGTAAGGATCACACATTCAGTAAGGGAGCTTACAGGGATATCCCAGCTGTAATAGTGGAGAGATGTGTGTATCAGAATAGGAGGTCAACATCCAGCAAAATGTTAAGAAAAAGAGCACTCCAGCAGATGAGTAGATACACACTCAGAAAAGGGTAGCCAAGAGAGGGAAGAACATTTACCAGAATCACAGACATTATGGTGGATATACCATTACAAAATGAGAAATGCATACTGAGGCAAGGTGGATTTGATGGTGATTACTATCACCTGTGTATGATAACCACTCAGCATAATACTGCAAACTTAGCCACAAGTACTGTATGGCTAATGGAGGGAACATTCCTCACAAACACCACTGTATGCAGGTAACTGTATGCAATTCAAGGAAAAGTAGTCAGCAAAATGTCAGGTTAGTACCATTGTTATATTGTTTGATGACTACCAAAAATCAAGATGGGTTTGAGAGCATGCTTTCTCGCTTATTGCTGTTCCTGAGGGGTGTAGTCATACTTTGACACCACAGTATATCATGGTGGATTTTGAGCTTTTCCATCTGCTAGTAAATATGAGTGTTTGTTCCATCTGGGACAAGTGTATGATGCCTTATGTGAATGTTGTTTGTGGGAGGGTGGCCTAATGGTTAAAGTGTTTGCCTTACAAACATAAGGTGCAGGGTTCGAGTCTCACAAGGGATAATTGGCTAGGCTTAAAATGGCTTGCAAGGGCAGTTAGCTTAGTACTACCCTATGAACCTATGAACCTATGACGCAATACTAGTATATGAGGGGTTTAATGACAATATGTTTATAGGAAACTGAGAAGGTATATAACACGCATGTGCCATGTGCACAACATACACCACCACTGTTTCCTGCAACTCCTGGTTTGTACATGAGCAAAATGTGAATCATTCCTCTGTCCCTGGTCTATACATGACTGAAATGTGAATCATTCCTCTGTCCCTGGTCTGTACATGACTGAAATGTGAATTGTTCCTCTGTCCCTGGTCTGTACATGAGTGAAATGTGAATTATTCCTCTGTCCCTGGTCTGTACATGAGTGAAATGTGAATCGTTCCTCTGTCCCTGGTCTGTACATGAGTGAAATGTGAATCGTTCCTCTGTCCCCGGTCTGTACATAAGTGAAATGTGAATTATTCCTCTGTCCCTGGTCTGTACATGAGCGAAATGTGAATCATTCCTCTCTCCCTGGTCTGTACATGAGTGAAATGTGAATCATTCCTCTCTCCCTGGTCTGTACATGAGTGAAATGTAAATTGTTCCTCTGTCCCTGGTCTGTACAGGAGTGACATGTGAATCGTTCCTCTGTCCCTGGTCTGTACATGAGTGAAATGTGAATCATTCCTCTGTCCCTGGTCTGTATGAGTGAAATGTGAATCGTTCCTCTGTCCCCGGTCTGTACATGAGTGAAATGTGAATTATTCCTCTGTTCCTGGTCTGTACATGAGCAAAATGTGAATCATTCCTCTCTCCCTGGTCTGTACATGAGTGAAATGTGAATCGTTCCTCTGTCCCCGGTCTGTACATGAGTGAAATGTGAATCGATCCTCTGTCCCTGGTTTGTACATGAGTGAAATGTGAATCATTCCTCTGTCTTCAAAGTAGTGTGGATATTCTTCTGTCATTAAAGTAATGTGGAGAGGTAACCATGCTGGCTACATGCACCATGTAGGCCCACAACTACTGTTCTCCATCAGTTACTCTTGGTCTTTATAGGTCCATAGGTAAGTACTTGACTAGCTGCCTTGTGGGCCATTTTAAGCTTATGCAATTCCCCTCAGAGGTGAGAATCAAAACCTGTGCCTTTTGTCTGTGAGGTAAACACTTTAACCATTATGCCAAATCTCAAAGGTACGCTGAACTGCATTGACAGACTCAGGGAGGCAATTGTACAGGGCTTAACACCATCAGGAAGACATTAGGTGCAACAGAGGGATGCCCTGTACAAGCAATTAGCAATCTAGAGCTCCTGTAGCTCTTTATATGAGTTATGGCTTACCATCTGCAGCTGTAACTGCATAGTCGTTGCCAATAACCAACACAACATTTGTGTTTCAGTGCACTCTATACACTGTCCCTATGCTCTTCACCATTGCATCATGACTATACTATAATTTTGTGACATTGTACGACTGTGGTATATTTATTTATTTATTTATTTATTTATTACATTTGTTAACCGGGTAGTGTTCGACTGTGCCAGGGGCCCATTTTCAGCAGAGACCCAGGGAGAAAAGCTCCACAATAGTACAATACAAAAATACAAGCAATAATGCAATACAAGTAATAGTACAATACAAGCAATAGTACAATACAAGCAAAAAAAAAACAAATATAAGCAATAGTATAATGCAACCAATGGAAGTTTATATACTAAAACAAATTAAGATAACAGAAGATACAAATTATGCTGAGAAAAGTAATAAAAGTGGATAAATAATTATCCTGGAAAGTAGCTGATCTTCAACCTTCTGTGTGATGCCACCTCATTGCAGATGCTTTATGGGGATTATGTAAGAACAGGCTTATTCCATAAAAACAAAGCAGTGTCATACATCACTGTACCTTGACATTGACTCAGACATGTACCACCCATCTGCCACCACCACTTCTACTGGTGTATTACCAATTAATGGACCAATCTTTGTATTAGATGTTTTCCTGCAAATAGGTTGGTAATTCCCAAGTGCTGTATGTCCTGCAATGTTGACCGCTTCTACTGTGTGATACCCGTCAGTATTTGTCTGCTTCTGCAGACATCTGATGGTATGTGCACAGTATACACTTATTGTGGGCCCTTCTTCTCCCACTACATTTGTCATCCTCTTGTGTCATTTGCCAATCAATTCATGCAACATGGAGCTTTTATTTTCTGTGCAACTACTGTGATTTATTTTTTCTTTTGGAATCATTTGATGCTGTGTCACATTATGTCACTTGTTAATCTGCTGTAATGTACAGTACATCCCTGTGTATGTCACACTCATGTCACATTATGTCACTTGTCAATCTGCTGTAATGTACACTACATCTTCATGTCCATCACACATGTGTCACATTATGTCACTTGTTAATCTGCTATAATGTACACCACATCCCCATGTGCATCACACTTGTGTCACATTATGTCACTTGCTAATCTGTTGTAATGCACACTACTACATCTCCATGTGCATCACACGTGTCAAATTATGTCACTTGCTAATCTGTTGTAATGTACACTACATCCCCATGTGCATCACACATATGTCACATTATGTCACTTGTTAATCTGTTGTAATGCACACTACAGCTCCACATACATCACACTTGTGTCACATTATGTCACTTGTTAATCTGTTGTAATGCACACTACAGCTCCACATGCATCACACTTGTGTCACATTATGTCACTTGTTAATCTGTTGTAATGCACACTACAGCTCCACATACATCACACTTGTGTCACACTATGTCACTTGTTAATCTGTTGTAATGCACACTACAGCTCCACATGCATCACACCTGTGTCACATTATGTCACTTGTTAATCTGTTGTAATGCACACTACAGCTCCACATACATCACACTTGTGTCACATTATGTCACTTGTTAATCTGCTGTAAAGTGTACTACATCCCCATGTACATCACACTTATGTCACATTATATCACTTGTTAATCTGCTGTAAAGTGCACTACACCCCCATGTACATCACACTTATGTCACATTATGTCATTTGTTAATCTGCTGTAATGTGCACTACACCCCCATGTACATCACACTTATGTCACATTATGTCATTTGTTAATCTGCTGTAATGTGCACTACATCCCCGTGTCCATCACACTTGTGCCACATTATGTCACTTGTTAATCTGTTGTAATGTACACTACATTCCTGTTTCTATCACACTTGTGTCACATTATGTCACCCAGTCTGTTGTAATGTACACTACATCCCCACGTACATCACACTTGTGTCACATTATGTCACTTGTTAATCTGTTGTAATGTACACTACATTCCCATCTCTATCACACTTCTGTTACATTATATCATTCATTAACCTGTTGTAATGCACAGTACATTCCTGTGTCCATCACACTTGTACCACTTTATTCACTTGTTAATCTGTTGTAATGTACACCACATCTATCACACTTGTGTTACATTATGTCACCCAGTCTGTTGTAATGTACACTACATCCCCACGTACATCACACTTGTGTCACATTATATCACTTACTAATCTATTGTAATGCACAGTACATCCCAATGTCCATCACACTTGTGCCACATTATGTCACTTGTTAATCTGTTGTAATGTACACTACATTCCTGTGTCTATCACACTTGTATCACATTATGTTACTCATTAATCTGTTGTAATGTACACTACATCCTCACTTACATCACACTTGACAATTCTCCTCCTATGGCTATAGTGTACTAAGAAATAAAAGGTATTTCTAGTTCAGTAATGTGCATTTCAACACCTGCTACTTTTGTTGTCAGTACTACTACATCTGCCAAAACATGTGTGAATATACATTGTCCTTTTGTCCATACTTATACTATATTCTGGTGCTCTGTACTAAGTGTTTTACTGACAATGCTTCATTAGGTAAATATCTCAGTGCCTGATGCAACTTATCCTGAGATTGTCATGTCTGATATACAGCTGTTGTAGTTATTTATCATGTGGTCCCATGGTGCTCTGTCCTCCTGCTTGTTATCCTGCTATGTGCTATATCAAGACAACCGGCCCCAAACACACACTGTTTCCCATTGATGCACTACCAGCACATAAATGTGTCTGTTGCCATGGTGCCAGCAATAAGACGTGATTGTTAACAGTAAAAAAGGCAACTGTTAGTGATAAGTAGTGTAACTGTCAGAAGCAGTACAGGTAGCACTTAGTTGCAGAACAGGTAACTGTTAGTGCTAGGACAGGTATCTTTCAAGAGCAGTAGAGGTCATTTTTAGGACAAGCACATGTCAGGAGCAGTTCGGGTAACTGTTAGTGCTAAAACAGGTAACTGCCGGGAGGAATACAGGTAAATATTAGTGGTGAGTCAGGCCTGCAGTAGTAGAGGAAACTGCCAGGAGCAGTAAAGGTAACTTTTAGGATAGGTAACTGCCAGGACCATTACAGGTAACTGTTAGTGGTAGGACAGGTATCTGCCAAGTACAGTACAGGCAATTATTAGTTGTGGGACAGATAACTGCTGGGAACAGTACAGGTAAATGTTAGTGGTAGGACAGGTACCTGCCAGAATTAGTCCAGGTAAATGTTAGTGGTGAGGCAGGTCCGCAGTAGTACAGGTAACTGCAGGAGCAGTAAAGGTAATGTTTAGGCTAGGTAACTGTCAGATGCAGTACAGGCTACTTTTAGGACAGGTAACTGCCACAAGCACCATAGGTAACTCAGTGGTAGAACAGGAAATTCCCAGATAGGACACAAAACTGTTATAGCAGGGTACATAACTATCTCAAACCCTGACTAAAACTATCTCTATTTTCATCATAATCAATCTTCCCAGGTTTCTTACTCACTTTATTACCACTTTAAGGCCTCTACCTTCTGGTTGCTCTTATTGCACCTAAGAAAGATGTAATTTACCTCTTTCTGGTGCTTGATGAGTTTCTCTCCCTGCACTTACTCTCCCAATCCTGTTTTTAACTACCGTGTTCTTCTGTTCCTTATTTATAACTTTGAGATGGGAATCTCCCATATCCTTCTGAAGACTTTCTTCCCACAGTGTTCACAAAAAAAAAAAAAAAAAACAAACAAAGGATTATCTTATCTTATTTTTGTTCTATTCTTCTGTTCCATCAATGTTTGCTAAATTACCTTAAACACTTGTTTTTATCTAGCAACCTATCTGTATCTGAAGTTTAATGTTCTGTAACTGAATTCTTAATACTCTGTGTGTTTATCTGTTTTAATGTGGAGCTTTTCTCCCCAGGCCTCTACTGAAAATGGACATATATCCAGTTAGAATAGCCCAGTCAACAAATGTAAAATAAATAAAATAAATAACTGCAAGAAGTAGAACAGGTGATTGGTTAGCTTTGACTGCTAACTGTCCTACTACTAACATTTACCTTTATGTAAATGTTAGTAGTAGGACAGTTAGCAGTCAAAGGTTGATTAAATAACTGCCAAGAGTAGGACAGGTAACTGTTAGTGATAAGACAGGTTACCAACAACACTAAAACAGGTTATGAAATAAAAACAAAGTGGAGATTCAGCACAGCACAGTACAGCATGACACAACAGTTCAAAATAAATGTTTAATATAAAAGTTAGCGCTTTCAGGGTAATAAACCGCTTCTTCAGACAAAAAGTAGAACACATACAACAGTATTTAAACCCACAATATCCAATGAAAATCATAGACATATTACTGACAATTAAACATTTAAAGATGCAGTACACCAATGTTTCAGTGTTCTTGCTCTCAAAAAAGCTTTAAGTTATACAGTGTCATTAATTCCAGGACTTAGGGACACAGTTGGACAGTGCTCTCACCTTCGATAACCACATCACCACAACAATCAGGAAATCCTTCTGTGTGGCACACCTCATCACTAAGGGCTTTTCATCCAGAAAAAAGGAGGTCATTGTCCCACTGTACTCATCCCTCATTAGACCCATTATAGAATACAATGACCCATTTGGTATGTACCTCTCAAGACATCTGCAACAACTGGAAAAGCTGCAGAAATACCTCACTAAAAGAATCACAGGCCAAGCAGATGCCCTATGCTGACCATCTAAAAAAAACCCCACCTATACTCTGTCGCATATCGTCTACTCAAAGGTGATCTCTGCTTAACATACAAGGCCATGTCAAACCCAGAGCTGTTGGACATGCTACACTTAAAGAAATTCCAATCCCTCAGAGACACATGCTCCAGGGATCTAAATCTTGTCATCACAATGAACAAAACATGCTGGAGGGATAGGTTCCTGACCCAGAGACTCCCCAGACTCTGGAATAGACTGCCCATACATGTCAAGCAGATCCCCTCTTTGCCCCTCTTCAAAAGGAACCTTGATGATTGGATGGGAGATAGAAAATTCACCCCAGTGATCACGTCAGTCACCCTGCTAGACAGGGGTCCAGGGAAGTAAATACTGCGGGAAGAAATAGCCAGGGAATTGTTATGGCTAGGCTTGTATAGGCTCTAGGGCCGATAGCCTAGTACCAACCTATGAACTGTTATCTGCTTTAAAAAACAGTATCCATTTCTCCTCACATTCCTCAGTTCTATTTCTTAAATCACCCCCCTCAAAGCCAACATCGACTAACTCTAAAATAAAAAAACTTAAAAGTGTGTTTGAAGTTAGTATGCTGGACATGTTTAGCCAATGCACTGGTAGCTTTATTATTCTTTATGTCCCTATAGTGTTCTAAAACACATTCCTTAAGGGATCAATTCATTTTTACCTATATAATGGGCTGCACATCAATTACAATAACAAGTAATAAATTATATTTCTGGAAGTACAGTTAGCATAAAATGAAAATTCAATGTGATGCCCCAAAACAGGATGTATAAAATGAGACCCATTGTGTATATATTTACATGCACAATAGTGCCTGCAAGGACAGGTACCTTGCCTTTGAGAGACAACCATTTCCTTAGTCTTATTGCTTTTATAACATAACTGTCTCCTTAGAGACAAATTATTTTTAAAAGAAAAACTAGGTCTCTCAGCCACAAGTTCACGTAGGTCTTCATTAGCATATAAAATATTCCAGTTTTTCTTAATAATTTCACAGAACTGATTAAGATCACTGGAATAAGTTAAAGAAAATCTAATAGTGCTTACAAGTACTACAGTACTTTGTTCACCTTGTGAAACAACTCTTTCAGAGAAAAACTATCTCCCTTTACCACTTCTCTCTTTCATTATAGTATTTATACATGCATCAATTTCTTGCTCACTGTAACCTCAACACAGAAAATCACGTTTCAAACTATTGAACGCATCCTTAAGTTGTTGATCGTCACTGTGCAATCTCATTATCCTAAGGAACCGTCCTTTAAGGACATTTTTAGAGATGTGTCTAGGGTATATGCTAATTTTTGTAGCAATGTTTTCGTTTTTATTTCATATTCTACATTGTACTTTTGTGGAGTTTCAACACCAATTTGTGGCTTATTTTACTTCTTTCGTCAGCACTAAAACAGGTCACTGTCAACGGCAGGTTATGTTTTTGCTGAAGTAGTTAAATCGTTAACTGTTTATTTTTAAACAGCTACAAGTGAAACCGGCTGAGGACAGAGGCAAGCTAATTCAAGAGCCAGGAAAACAAATAAAGCTGAAGGTGACTGGAGATCCGGGGGCCAGGGTGGGACTTGTTGCTGTGGATAAAGGTGTTTTTGTCTTGAATAAGAAAAACAAGATGACCCAAGCAAAGGTAAGGTGCAACTAGCAGCTAGCTATAAACAGACTATTATTGTAAGTGACACCATGAATTTTTATTAGAGTTTGTTATACATTGTGTCAGATTTTCTGTCTGTAGCTTAAGCTGATATGTAGATAAATACACGTCCATTTATTGGGGTTCATCACTTGATAACAAAGATGAATCACTGTAATCTTTTTTCCATTTCTAAGTCCCATGATAGCCTGCAGGAGCAGAAAAGGTGGTTTTAATACAGAATAATGCAGTAGAACTCAATTAAATAATTTGCCTGATAATCTTATAAACCACAGAACCAAAATAAAGAGTACAGTGTTTTCAAAGTAGTGTGTGTGAAATGGCTGTGATTGATGCATGTGGATATCGGGTGCATGTCAGTTTTATCACTTATTGTAAAAGTAATTATTTATTAGTATTTGTAACTGTCTGGGAAATTAATATTGTTATGCCTGAACTTAGCCTAACATCTGTGATTATATGCCAGAAGTTCCATTATACAATGGCTGGTCATTAACATTCAAAAATGAGCACGCTGATTGGTCAGCCCAACCAATATACCCATTGTAAATCTAGCATATATAAATGGAAAAAAGTCCAGTCTCCCGGACATTCTTCTGTTAAAAAATGCTATGGAAACTCTACTTTTTTTATTTAAAAAAACATACTTTCAAAAACTGGAAACTTCAAAAGAGCAAGACAGATGGGACAGAGAAAGATACAAGGATAATGAGGTACATTATGCAAATTAGAGAAATGTACCTGATTCTCCTTATATGTTCTCTGTCCTGTCTCCCCAGTACATAGAAAGTCTCCTGATTTCATTCTTTTTAGTTAAAAAGAAAAAAAGCAATGGTGATCTTCCTTTCTCCATCGCTTCCTTTACACAACACTGATGTAACTGCATAAATGTGGGAACGAAAGTCCCATACACATGCGTAGCAAAGCCACAGGATACCAGGGAAGAATGTGGAAGAGCAGCACAGCACTCTTGTACAAGGACATTATTTAAGAAAAGTAACTCACTTTTTTTCTTAAATAATCTAATTATATAATAACAATAACCCACAGTTGGGTGTGAGTAATGCTGGATTTACTGACTTGTTTTTCTCCCTCATGACCAAACCATACCAACCGTGGGTAAATCCAGCATTACCCACACCCAGCCGTGGGTTACTGTTATAATAGCAGCCAGGCATATGAGTGTTTATAACTGAATATGCTTCATTCTTTTTTTCAGCATTTCTGTAATACTGGGGGTTAGGTGAACCTGCATTTGCACAGGAGGTGTGCTTTCCTGGGTCACACTAAACAGAGTGATGGTGTTAAATTTATAAAACAGACCAATTTCATCCTGGAGATACAAGATTAACTAACACCAAGGCTGTGTGTCCAAGTGCCCCATGTTTCCTAAATTTGTGAATTAACCTCCATATCTGGAGGCACAGAGTGCTACATATTCTAGTAATTGGCCATGGAAATAAAATTGCCTGTGGTCTTAGAGATTCAACTATCTGAAATAGGACCAGTAATTATGTACAGAACACTAGCTTTACTTAAAATAATGCCCTGCTTTAAAGACCTCAAAAATAATGACCAGTTTCACCAAAGGCAAATTTTCCAAAGCAGGTGCTAGCTGAGGGTTGCAAATTATGCAAATTAACCTGGGAAGCTATAGAGATAAGGCGTTGCCTACTTTAGTAATTGGCCCTAAAAGCTGAAGCATTTGAGAAACTACAATAACATCAAAGAAGTCTGGGAAACAGGAGGCGGAAGGAGGTTTTCCGTTCTAGGAAACAGTGTGCAAACCTTGAGGAGTGTACAGCTGTATAACAAAAGGTAGAAGGTTTGACTCTCACTCTCCCAAGTGTAAGGAGAGGAAACTTAAAAGGAGGTGTAAATAGTAAGAACATGTTACTAAAAATTTCTAATAATGGAAGAAATGGAAAAAAGCCAGTAAAGAGCCTAAATGAATGCCCCCTTAATCATTCCCCACCATGTTGCAGTAGATACCATCAAAATAAATAATGTTAACCTCAAACTAATCTTAATGGGTAACCATTCTTATATTTTCTCGGTCAATGTTATGTAAGTTTGCACTGTATCTACAATGCTAAATTTTTATACCACAATGTATTTTAACTGTATATTTTTAATCTTGTTGTTTTCTCCCTATGATTATCTGATGTATCATTTGAGGCATTTACAATTTTAATATGTAATATATTATTTGGCATTGTCATTTGGAGCTTTTCTCCAGTGACAACAGGCTGTTGGCTCAGTTGGACTAACACAGTCAACAAAAAACAAATAAATAAAAAAAATAGTCCTGCAGTGTCCTAGATAAATGTAAAGGAAGCCTGCAGGACTGGCTGCAGTGTCCTAGATAAATATAAAGGAATCCTGTAGGACTGGCTGCAGTGTCCTAGATAAATATAAAGGAAGCCTGCAGGACTGGCTGCAGTGTCCTAGATAAATATAAAGGAATCCTGTAGGACTGGCTGCAGTGTCCTAGATAAATGTAAAGGAAGCCTGCAGGACTGGCTGCAGTGTCCTAGATAAATATAAAGGAATCCTGTAGGACTGGCTGCAGTGTCCCTCAGATAAATATAAAGGAAGCCTGCAGGACTGGCTGCAGTGTCCCTCAGATAAATATAAAGGAATCCTGTAGGACTGGCTGCAGTGTCCTAGATAAATATAAAGGAAGCCTGCAGGACTGGCTGCAGTGTCCTAGATAAATATAAAGGAATCCTGTAGGACTGGCTGCAGTGTCCTAGATAAATATAAAGGAAGCCTGCAGGACTGGCTGCAGTGTCCTAGATAAATATAAAGGAAGCCTGCAGGACTGGCTGCAGTGTCCTAGATAAATATAAAGGAATCCTGTAGGGCTGGCTGCAGTGTCCCTCAGTTACACATAAAGGAAGCATGCAGGACTGGCTGCAGTGTCCCTCAGATAAATATAAAGGAAGCCTGCAGGACTGGCTGCAGTGTCCCTCAGATAAATATAAAGGAAGCCTGCAGGACTGTCTGCAGTGTCCTAGATAAATAGAAAGGAATCCTGCTGGACTAGCTGCAGTGTTCCTCCAATAAAGATAAAAGAATCCTGCAGGACTGGCTGCAGTGTCCCTCAGATAAATATAAAGGAATCCTGCCGGACAGACTGAAGTGTCCCTCAGATAAACATAAAGGAATCTTGTAGGACTGGCTGCAGTGTCCCTCAGATAAACATAAAGGAATCCTGTAGGACTGGCTGCAGTGTCGCTCAGATAAACATAAAGGAATCCTGCAGGACTGGCTGCAGTGTCCCTCAGATAAACATAAAGGAATCCTGCAGGACTGGCTGCAGTGTTCCTCCGATAAAGATAAAAGAATCCTGCAGGACTGGCTGCAGTGTTTCTCAGATAAACATAAAGGAATCCTGAAGGACTGACTGCAGTGTCCCTCAGATAAACAAAAAGGAAGCATGCAGGACTGGCTGCAGTGTCCCTCAGATAAACAAAGATGAAGTATTCAGGACTCCTGCAGTGTCCCTCAGATAAGAATAAAGAAATCCTGTAGGACTGGCTGCAGTGTCCCTCAGATTAACTCAAGGGAAGCCTGTAGGATTGGCTTTGGTGTCCCTCAGATAAACAAAAAGGAAGCATGGAGGACTCCTGCAGTGTCCCTCAGATAAACATAAAGAAATCCTGTAGGAATGGCTGCAATGTCCCACAGACAAACATAAAAGAAGCATGCAGGACTCTTGCAGTGTCCCTCAGACAAACACAAAGGAAGCATGCAGGACAGGCTGCAGTGTCCCTCAGATAAATATAAAGGAAGCCGGTAGGACTCCTGCAGTGTCCCTCAAATAAACATAAAGTAAGCCTGCAGGAATGGCTGCAGTGTCCTCAGGAAAGCATAAAAGAAGCCTGTAGAACTGGCTGCAGTGTCCCTCAGATAAACATAAAGGAAGCCTGCAGGACTGGCTACCATGTCACTCAGATAAACATAGAATATTCCTGCAGAACTGGCTGCAGTGTCCCTCAGATAAACATAAAGGAAGCCTGCAGGACTGGCTGCAGTGTCCCTCAGATAAACATAAAGGAATCCTGCAGGACTGGCTGCAGTGTCCCTCAGATAAACATAAAGGAATCCTGCAGGACTGGCTGCAGTGTCCCTCTGATAAACATAAAGGAATCCTGCAGGACAGGCTGAAGTGTCCCTCAGACAAACATAAAGGAAGTCTGCAGGACTGGTTTCAGTGTACCTCATATAAAACTTAAAACAATCCTGCTGGACCGGTTGCAGTGTCCCTCAGATAAACATAAAGGAATCCTGTAGGACATACTGCAGTGTCCCTCAGATAAACATAAAAGGAAGTATGCAGGACTGGCTGCAGTGTCCCTCATATAAACATAAAGGAATCCTGCAGGACTGGCTGCAGTGTCCCTCTGATAAACATAAAGGAATCCTGCAGGACAAGCTGAAGTGTCCCTCAGACAAACATAAAGGAAGTCTGCAGGACTGGTTTCAGTGTCCCTCATATAAAACTTAAAACAATCCTGCTGGACCGGTTGCAGTGTCCCTCAGATAAACATAAAGGAATCCTGTAGGACATACTGCAGTGTCCCTCAGATAAACATAAAAGGAAGTATGCAGAACTGGCTACAGTGTCCCTCAGATAAACATAAAGGAAGCCTTCAGGACTGGCTGCAGTGTCCCTCTGATAAACATAAAGGAATCCTGCAGGACTGGCTGCAGTGTCCCTCAGATAAACATAAAGGAATCCTGCAGGACTGGCTGCAGTGTCCATCAGATAAACATAAAAAAATCCTGCAGGACTGGCTGCAGTGTTCCTCCAATAAAGATAAAGGAATTGTGCAGGACTGGCTGCAGTGTGCCTCAGATAAACATAAAGGAATCCTGTAGGACTTGCTGCAGTGTCCCCTCAGTTGCACATAAAGGAAGCATGCAGGACTGGCTGCAGTGTCCCTCTGATAAGCATAAAGGAATCCTGCAGGACAGGCTGAAGTGTCCCTCAGACAAACATAAAGGAAGTCTGCAGGACTGGTTTTAGTGCCCCTCAGTTAAACATAAAACAATCCTGCTGGACTGGCTTCAGTGTCCCTCAGATTAAGATAAAGGACTCCTGTAGGACAGACTGCAGTGTCATTGAAATAAACAAAAGAATCCTGCAGGACTGGCTCCAGTGTCCCTCAGATAAACATAAAGGAAGCCTGTAGGACTGGCTGCAGTGTCCCTCAGATAAACATAAAGGAAGGCTGCAAGACTGGCTGCAGTGTCCCTCAAATAAACATAAAGGAAGCCTGCAGGACTGGCTGCAGTGTCCCTCAGATAAACATAAAGGAAGCCAGTAGGACTGGCTGCAGTGTCCCTCAGATAAACATAAAGGAATCCTGCATGATTGGCTGCAGTGTCTCTGAGATAAACATAAAGGAATCCTGCAGGAATGGCTGCAGTATCCCTCAGATGAACATCAAGGAATCCTTCAAGACTGGCTGCAGTGTCCATCAGATAAACATAAAGGAATCCTGTAGGACTGGCTGCAGTGTCCCTCAATTACACATAAAGGAAGTATGCAGGACTGGCTGCAGTGTCCCTCAGATAAATGTAAAGGAATCCTGCAGGACTGGCTGCAGTGTCCCTGAGATAAACAAAAAGGAAGCATGCAGGACTGGCTACAGTGTCCCTCAGATAAACAAAAAGGAACTATTCAGGACTCTTGCAGTGTCCCTCAAATAAACATAAATAAATCCTGTAGGACTGGCTGCAGTGTCCTTCAGATAAACTCAATGGAAGCCTGCAGGACTGGCTTTGGTGTCCCTCAGATAAACAAAAAGGAAGCATGCAGGACTACTGCAATGTCCCTCAGATAAACATAAATAAATCCTGTAGGAATGGCTGCAATGTCCCACAGATAAACATAAAAGAAGCATGCAGGACTCTTGCAGTGTCCTTCAGACAAACCCAAGGAAAGCATGCAGGACAGGCTACAGTGTCCCTCAGATAAATATAAATGAAGCCTGTAGGATTCCTGCAGTGTCCCTCAAATAAACATAAAGGAAGCCTCCAGGACTGGCTGCAGTGTCCTCAGAAAAGCATAAAGGAACCTATAGAACTGGCTGTAGTGTCCCTCAGATAAACATAAAGGAAGCCTGCAGGACTGGCTACAGTGTCCCTCAGATAAACATAGAATATTCCTGCAGGACTGGTTGCAGTGTCCCTCAGATAAAAGTGAAGGAAGCCTGCATGAATGGCTGCAGTACCCCTCAGATAAACTAAAAGGACGCATGCAGGACTAGCTTCAGCCCCCCTCAAACATAAAGGAAGCCTGCAAGACTGGCTGCAGTGTCCCTAAGATAAACATAATGGAATCCTGCAGGACTGGCTGCAGTGTCCCTCAGACAAACATAAAGGAAGCCTGCAGGACTGGCTGCAGTGTCCCTAAGATAAACATAAAGGAATCCTGCAGGACTGGCTGCAGTGTCCCTAAGATAAACATAAAGGAATCCTGCAGGACTGGCTGCAGTGTCCCTCAGACAAACATAAAGGAATTCTGCAGGACTGGCTGCAGTGTCCCTCAGATAAACATAAAGGAATCCTGCTGGACTGGCTGCAGTGTCCCTCAGATAAACATAAAGGAATCCTGCAGGACTGGCTGCAGTGTCCCTCTGATAAACATAAAGGAATTCTGCAGGACAGGCTGAAGTGTCCCTCAGACAAACATAAAGGAAGTCTGCAGGACTGGTTTCAGTGTCCCTCAGATAAACATAAAACAATCCCGCAGGACTGGCTGCAGTGTCCCTCAGATAAACATAAAGGAATCGTATAGGACAGACTGCAGTGTCCCTCTGATAAACATAAATGGATCCTGCAGGACAGGCTGAAGTGCCCCTCAGACAAACATAAAGGAATTCTGCAGGACTGGCTGCAGTGTCCCTAACATAAAAAATAAAGGAATCCTGCAGGACTGGCTGCAGTGTCCCTCAGATAAACATAATGGAAGCCTGCAGGACTGGCTGCAGTGTCCCTAAGATAAACATAAAGGAATTCTGCAGGACTGGCTGCAGTGTCCCTAAGATAAACATAAAGGAATCCTGCAGGACTGGCTGCAGTGTCCCTCAGACAAACATAAAGGAATTCTGCAGGACTGGCTGCAGTGTCCCTCAGATAAACATAAAGGAATCCTGCAGGACTGGCTGCAGTGTCCCTGAGATAAACATAAAGGAATCCTGCAGGACTGGCTGCAGTGTCCCTCAGACAAACATAAAGGAAGCCTGCAGGACTCCTGCAGTGTCCCTCAGATAAACATAAAGGAAGCCTGCAGGACTCCTGCAGTGTCCCTAAGATAAAAAATAAAGGAATCCTGCAGAACTGGCTGCAGTGTCCCTGAGATAAACATAAAGGAATCCTGCAGGACTGGCTGCAGTGTCCCTCAGACAAACATAAAGGAATTCTGCAGGACTGGCTGCAGTGTCCCTCAGATAAACATAAAGGAATCCTGCAGGACTGGCTGCAGTGTCCCTCAGATAAACATAAAGGAATCCTGCAGGACTGGCTGCCGTGTCCCTCAGATAAACATAAAGGAATCCTGCAGGACTGGCTGCAGTGTCGCTCAGATAAACATAAAGGAATCCTGCATGACTGGCTGCAGTGTCCCTCAGATAAACATAAAGGAATCCTGCAGGACTGGCTGCAGTGTCCCTCTGATAAACATAAAGGAATTCTGCAGGACAGGCTGAAGTGTCCCTCAGACAAACATAAAGGAAGTCTGCAGGACTGGTTTCAGTGTCCCTCAGATAAACATAAAACAATCCCGCAGGACTGGCTGCAGTGTCCCTCAGATAAACATAAAGGAATCGTATAGGACAGACTGCAGTGTCCCTCTGATAAACATAAATGGATCCTGCAGGACAGGCTGAAGTGCCCCTCAGACAAACATAAAGGAAGTCTTCAGGACTGGTTTTAGTCTCCCTCAGATAAACATAAAACAATCCTGCCAGACTGGCTTCAATGTCCCTCAGATAAACATGAAGGAATCCTATAGGACAGACTGCAGTGTCCCTGAAATAAACATAAAGAAATCCTGCAGGACTGGCTGCAGTGTCCCTCAGATAGGTTCATAGGTTCATACTAGGCTATCTGCCCGAGGGCATTTACAAGCCTAGCCCATAGTTTTGTGGCTTGCGCCACCCCTTTAGTATGGGGAACTATACCCATTATTTTGCTGTGCCTCTGTCGAGCAGTGACACTGAGGTAATCCCTGGGGTATATCTGCGATCTCCCATCCATTGGTCAAGATTTCTCTTGAACAAGGCTAGCGAGGTGCTCTGCCTCACATATACCGGGATTTTGTTCCACAGCATAGGGAGTCTTTGGGTGATGAATCTATCCCTCCAGCACGTCCTATTAATAGCCGTGTCGAGGTTTAAGTCTCCCGCCATTGTGGCTCTCACGGATCTAGATTTTTTGAGGTGAAGCATATTCATCAAATCTGGGTTTGACATGGCCTTATATGTTAGGCAAAGGTCACCTCTGAGCAAGCGTGGCGACTGAATAGAGCTGGAGTTCTTTCAGTCGGGCAGCATAGGACAGATGTTTGAGACCCTTTATCCTTTTGGTGAGGAACTTTTGTGGCCTCTCCAGCTGCTGCAAGTGTCGGGTCAGATACATTCCGAATGGGGCATTGTACTCAATCATTGGTCTGATGAGTGATGAGTATAGGGAGACTATGACCTCCCTTGATCTAGATGAGAATCCCTTCATGATAAGGTGGGCAATGTAGAAGGTCTTCCTAACTACTTTAGCTACATGGGTGTCGAATGACAGACTACTATCAACCTGGGTCCCCAGGTCCCTGATAACTTCTTCTGTGCTCAGTGGATTGCCACCTATTTGGTAGCTAGGGGTAACCTTGTTTTTCCCGAAGGGTATGACTATGCATTTTTGGCATTTAACTTTAGGCCATGGCTCTGGCACCAGTTATCCGTTTCTGTGAGACCCTTCTGAAGGATATCTGTGTCAGATGTGTTTTCTACTATGGCCAGTTTGCAGTCATCTGCAAACTTTGTCAGCCATAACCCTCCTGTGTTTGCTTGTACTTCGGAAAAGTAGATGCCAAACAAGAGTGGGCCCAGGACTGAGCCCTGTGGTACACCACTTGTGACAGGCTTTGAGTCTGACATGGCGCCAGCAACTCTGACCCTGTGGGTTCTGTCACTCAGCCAGTTTGCAACCCATCTTGTGATGTATGGTTAACATTTAAGCTGATGAGTTTTTCAATGATACCCGAGTGGGGTATTGTATCGAAGGCCTTCGCCAGATCGAGGTAGGCTGTATGGACTGCCTTTCCCTCATCAATGGCTTTGGTGACTGTTTCGAAAAAGTCAACCAAGTTTAGAAGGCATGATCTGCCTTTGACAAAGCCAAACTGGGATGGATCCAAAGTCTGCAAATTCCCTATGTCTTTATTTATGAGGTCCATTATGATCCTCTCCATGGCTTTGCAGATAAGGCTTGTCAAGCTAATGGGCCGGTAATTTCCAGGGTCGATGGAGGCACCGCCTTTGTGAAGTGGGACCACAGTTGCAGTGCGCCACTCCCTGGGTACGTATCCAGAGGTAAGACTATGATTAAACAGCTGTCCTAGCTGTGGGTTTAATTCCTTGTTGAGTTCGTGGAGCACACAGCCGGGGACACCATCAGGTCCCATGGATGCTGTGTTTTTGCTTTGGAGAGAGCAGTTCTCACTTGGGCGTTGGAGATGTTTGGGGGGCTGCAATCGCTTGGTATAGATATCTCTCCTTTTGGGAGGGGGGGAGAAGTTTGCACTGAACCTGTCAGCCAGTATGTTGGCAATGTCTGTAGGATCAGTAATCTTCACATCATTTTGAACTAGTTCTGAGCATATCTGGGAGTTTCCTCCCAGGTTTCTGACATAGCTAAAGAAGGCCTTATGATTGTCTTTTGAGTCTTTAGCTATTTTTCTCTCAAAATTTGCTTTGGATGATTTTATGAGAGATCTTAGTTTTTTACTTATAGTGATCAAGGGTGTCTTAACTTTTAAGGACTTTGCTCTATCTTGTAGTAGCTTCCTCCTTTTGTTGTAGAGTTTGTTTATGGCTGGGGTCCACCAGACTGGACGCTTGCCTTTGGTACAAAGAGTCTTTGTTTTGCTTGGGATTGCCTTATCCATGCAGTCCTGCAGGTGCTGGTAGAAGGCATTTGTAAGTGATTCAGCGGCTTGAGTACTGTTTTCCACCGGCTCAGGGGCTTTAAAGGAGACCACACTAGTCTTTAGAAGTGTGAAGTCGGCTTTCGAGAAGTTCTTTACTGTGGTCTTTTTTATTTCAGGTGGGGGTGGGATGAGGACCTCCAGCGAGATTAGTTTGTGATCTGATCTCACCAGTGAGGGGTATACTTCCGGTGTTGAACATTGTGCTCCCATGTTCGTGATGATGAGATCAAGTATGTTTTCTCCTCTTGTGGGGATGGTGACTAGTTGTTCCATGGCATTTGAGTTTATGAATTCCAGGAACTTTTGGGCTAGGGTGTTTGGGCTTGAGTAGTGTTCCCAGTCTATATTAGGGTAATTGAAGTCACCTAGTATGATGGTGTTTGGTGATACATTTATCCTCTAGTGTTTTCAGGAAGGCCATGTGAGGTTCCTGAGTTTGTGAGGGTGGCCTGTAACAAGTTACAATTTGCAGAGCAGTCTTGCCTATGGTTAATTGCACCTGGATGGTCTCCGATGCATCGTGCGTTGCCACCAGTCTTGAGGTGTGGGTGTCCTTGATGAATATGGATACCCCCCTCCTTTCTTGGTATTGTCCGGATTTTGGGGCCGGAACGCATGATATGAGGTATAACCTGATAGTGCTGGGGTGCTCTCAGGAGCCTTGAACCAGGTTTCTGTCACAGCACAGACATCGATGTTCTCCATACTGAGAAGGGCCTCAAGTGCGTGCATTTTGAGATTTAGACTTCTGGCATTGAGCAGCATTACCCTTAGTTTTTTTCCTTTTTTGTGTTCTAGGGTGGTAGGTTTAGAATTTGAGCCTTGCCTAAAAAAGGCACTATGGGGGTGGCAAGAGCCTTTGCCAATATCCGGAATCCCAGGGGTGACAGGTGCAAGCCGTCCCTTGCGAAGCAGCGTGGCTTGTCCAGCATGTCATCCCAGGCAGACAGACATTGGATCCCCTTTGAATGTCACCAGAGTTTAAGCCAATTGTTAAAGCTGATCATCTTATCTCTGTATTGTGGCATCATTCTTGGTGAAGGTAGGATACTGCTCAAGGTCAGGGTCATACCTACCTGGGCTACATAATCAGAGAGCTCCTCAATGTCTCTTTTCATGTAGTCCAAGGAGGTACGTCTCAGGTCGTTTACACCAGCGTGGACAATGACTGAGTCGTATTTGTACCTGCTGTTGAGAGACCTGAGTGCTTGCGTTATGTGGCGGATTCTAGCGCCCGACAGGCAGCTTACTGTGACCTTCTCCTTACTCAGTCTGGTGAGCGGACGTCAGTGTGTCTGACTATGGAGTCACCAATGACTAGTGTGTCTGGCATTGTGTTTGGCCTTAAGGGCTGTGACTGTTTGACACTCTGACTGTGAGGTCTATGTGTTGCAGGTGTTGTGTTCTGAGGTGGTGGTTGTTTGGGTGTCTGCTTTGGTGGCCTCTGCTGTTTTGGTAGATTTTTGATCAGAGCCTCGAGTATGTCTTTGTGTGTTTATGTGTATGATTTGAGGTTGTGATGGTACTATGTGAGACTGGGTCTATAGTGTGTGTGGTAACCTTCTCCTCCTGACTGGTCTTGCCAGTCCTATGTTGAGAGAGCTCAGCCTCCAGTTTGGCCGTATAGTTGCATCTCTCTCATGTATTTGTGTTTTGTGGGAGGAGGAGAGGGTTGTCTGTGTACATGAGGCAATTGTAACATTGCCTCAATATTCCCAGGTTCACCAGCTGAGCAGGAGAGGACACTAGCAACTGATCCCTCGACATGCTAGATGGACTAGACAAAAAAACTTTAAAAGAGATTCCGGGGGACGTGGGTGACCGAGTAATGGGGTTTTGCCTTTTTGTGGTGCTATCTATAAGAGTGCCGTATCAAGGTAATAAGTACTGTAGGAGCAAGTGCTAGGTTTAACAGATAGAGAATAGTCTACTTGGAGTCAAGTAGAGATGATCTTTTTAGTTATAGGATACGCTGATTAGATCAGTAGTATAGTTCGAGGAAGGTAGTTTTAAGGGAAAATTTGAAGAGTGGACTTTAGGTAGCCCGAATAGTTTAAACCTGCTTAACCGGCGCTGCCCTAGTGTGCAACAGTGGCAACTCCATGCTAAATCGCGCTAAAGCGCGCTAAAACTCGCTTTATAGCAGGGGGCTGGAAAAGACAGGAAATGACCCAAAATGGCCAATAGACTACAAGTTAATGCCTTAAACCACTCCTCTAAGGACAAACAGGCAGCTCAGTACTCCCCACTCTCACTGGTGAGTAAAGAAACTTCCCCCTGACCAAACAAAGAAAATGGAGAAACACAGGAACCAAGACAAAGCCCAGGGATCAGCAAAATCTGGTCTCTGGAACACTAGTTAGGAAAGTATGGAAAACAAGGATATTTTTTTTTTTTCAAGTTTTTTTACAGAAAAGCAGAAAACGCAATAAATGCTATGATTTTCGACTAAATGCTATCAAAAGCTAGTACACTTGAGTGTATTAGCCTGTAGTTTAACTTTTAGGCAAAACTTAAACTAGCAAGTGCAGTAAACAGTTTTAGCTTATAAACACAGTAAAAACAGTGCAAACTTTGATAAAACAAGCAGAAACAGTAGTCGAAAGGCACAAAAAGTCGAAAAAGCCAAGAAAAATACTTAAAATCTGGAAAGGTAGTCTTTTCTGGTCTCTGCTGCTAGAGGAACACTGCTGGCCACCACGAGGAGCTGTGCTGAGTTCTCAATAGCTGGAAAAGCCCGCCAAAATGTGCTTTATACCAGGGGGCTGGAAAAGACAGGAAATGACCCAAAATGGCCAATAGACTACAAGTTACTGCATTAAACCACTCCTCTAAGGACAAACAGGCAGCTCAGTACTCCCCACTCTCACTGGTGAGTAAAGAAACTTCCCCCTGACCAAACAAGGAAAATGGAGAAACACAGGAACCAAGACAAAGCCCAGGGATCAGCAAAATCTGGTCTCTGCAACACTAGTTAGGAAAGTATGGAAAACAAGGATATTTTTTTTTTTTTCAAGTTTTTTTACAGAAAAGCAGAAAACACAATAAATGCTATGGTTTTCGACTAAATGCTATCAAAAGCTAGTACACTTGAGTGTATTAGCCTGTAGTTTAACTTTTAGGCAAAACTTAAACTAGCAAGTGCAGTAAACAGTTTAAGGAAGCCTGCAGGACTGGTTGCAGTATCCCTCAGATAAACATAAAGGATTCCTGTAGGACAGACTGCAGTGTCCCTGAAATAAACATAAATTAATCCTGCAGGACTGGCTGCAGTGTCCCTCAGATAAACATAAAGGAATCCTGCAGGACTGGCTGCAGTGTCCCTCAGATAAACATAAAAGGAAATATGCAGAACTGGCTGCAGTGTCCCTCAGATAAACATAAAGGAATCCTGCATGATTGGCTGAAGTGTCCCTGAGATAAACAAAAAGGAAGCATGCAGGACTGGCTGCAGTGTCCCTCAGATAAACAAAAAGGAAGTATTCAGGACTCCTGCAGTGTCCCTCAGATAAACATAAAGAAATCCTGTAGGAATGGCTGCAATGTCCCACAGACAAACATAAAAGAAGCATGCAGGACTCTTGCAGTGTCCCTCAGACAAACCCAAAGGAAGCATGCAGGACAGGCTGCAGTGTCCCTCAGATAAATATAAAAGAAGCCTGTAGGACTCCTGCAGTGTCCCTCACATAAACATAAAGGAAGCCTCCAGGACTGGCTGCAGTGTCCTCAGAAAAGCATAAAGAAAGCCTGTAAAACTGGCTGCAGTGTCCCTCAGATAAACATAAAGGAAGCCTGCAGGACTGGTTTCAGTGTCCCTCAGATAAACTAAAAGGAAGCATGCAGGACTAGCTTCAGTGTCCCTCAAACATAAAGGAATCCTGCATGACTGGCTGCAGTATCCCTAAGATAAACATAGTGGAAGCCTGCAGGACTGGCTGCAGTGTCCCTAAGATAAACATAAAGGAATCCTGCAGGACTGGCTGCCGTGTCCCTCAGACAAACATAAAGGAAGCCTGCAGGACTCCTGCAGTGTCCCTCAGATAAACATAAAGGAATCCTGCAGGACTGGCTGCAGTGTCCCTCAGATAAACATAAAGGAATCCTGCAGGACTGGCTGCAGTGTCCTTCTGATAAACATAAAGGAATCCTGCAGGACAGGCTGAAGTGTCTCTCAGACAAACATAAAGGAAGTCTGTAGGACTGGTTTCAGTGTCCCTAAGATAAAGATAAAACAATCCTGCAGGACTGGCTGCAGTGTCCCTCAGATAAACATAAAGGAATCCTATAGGACAGACTGCAGTGTACCTAAGATAAACATAAAGGAATCCTGCAGGACTGGCTGCAGTGTCCCTCTGATAAACATAAAGGAATTCTGCAGGACTGGCTGCAGTGTCCCTAAGATAAATGTAAAGGAATCCTGCATGACTGGCTGCAGTCTCCCTCAGATAAACATAAAGGAATCCTACATGATTGGCTGCAGTGTCCCTGAGATAAACATAAAGAAATCCTACAGGAGTGGCTGCAGTGTCCCTCAGATAAACATAAAAGGAAGTATGCAGAACTGGCTGCAGTGTCCCTCAGATAAGCATAAAGGAATCCTGCATGATTGGCTGCAATGTCCCTGAGATAAACATAAAGGAATCCTGCAGGAATGGCTGCAGTGTCCCTCAGATGAACATGAAGGAATCCTGCAGGACTGGCTACAGTGTCCATCAGATAAACATAAAGGAAGCCTGCAGGACTGGCTGCAGTGTCCCTCAGATAAACTTAAGGAAGCATGCAGGACTAGCTTCAGTGTCCCTCAAACATAAAGGAAGCCTGCGAGATTGGCTGCAGTGTCCTTCAGACATAAAGGAATCCTGCAGGACAGGCTGCATTGTCCCCCAGATAAACCTAAAGGAAGCATGCAGGACTCCTGCAGTGTCCCTCAGATAAACAAAAAAAAAAAAAAAATGCTGTAAGACTGGGTGCAGTGTCCCTCAGATTAACTCAAGGGAAGCCTGCAGAACTGGCTGCAGTGTCCCTCAGAAAAACATAAAGGAAGCCTGCAGGACAGGCTGCAGTGTCCCTCAGATAACCATCAAGGAATCCTGCAGAAGTGGGTGCAATGTCCATCAGATAAACATATAGGAATCCTGCAGGACTGGCTGTAGTGTCCCTCAGATAAACATAAAGGAAGCCTGCAGGACTGGCTGCTGTGTCCTTCTGATAGATATAAAGGAAGCATGCAGGACTGGGAGTGCAATCCTAACATCTCAGAATGGGAACAAAGGCAGGTAAACAGTATTCAACTGGCACTTTAATAACTGAAAAGAAACAAAAGTAAGCACTTTCGTCAGGTATGTTATCAAACTTCTTCAGACAAAAGGTAAGAAATACAATGAAACATTTATATAATTTCAAAAAACAATCATGTGATCGTAATTGGTCACATGTTACCCTAGAAACCATGTCATATGATCATCCAAAAGTGAAGAGGTGAACCTCAAATGCATAACAACAACATCTAAATAATACAAATAATGCAACTTGTTTGTTGCATCTACCAAATTTACATGAAAATTCATGTTAAAAAGTTATTATTAATACACTTGAAGATTACTAAATGTCCCATGAATTTTCATGTAAATTTGGTAGATGCAACAGAGAAGTTGTATTATTTGTATTATTTAGATGCTGTTGTTATGCATTTGAGGTTCACCTCTTCACTTTTGGATGATCATATGACATGGTTTCTAGGGTAACGTGACCAATTTAGATCACATGATTTTTTGCAAGATATAACTGTTTCATTGTATTTCTCAACTTTTGTCTGAAGAAGTTCAGTAACATACCTGACGAAAGTGCTTACTATAGTTTTATTTCTTTTCAGATATTAAAGTGCCTGTTGTATACTGTTTCCCTGCCTTTGTTTTAATTTTGAGTAGTTTGTTGTAGATTTTTTTTTATCTCAGAATAGGATCAAATGTTAGAACAGATTATATGCAGTTTTATATTGAATTTATTTTATTAGGAAACTCTGAAACATTCTGGTTGATCAATGTAATATTTCTGTGATGCTTACATTTTATTTCTAACTATATATTGTTTATGTGGCAGTGCATTTTTATATATTTTGTTTTGTCTTTCGGCACAGATCTGGGATGTGATTGAAAAAAATGACATCGGCTGCACACCTGGTGGAGGGCTGAATAATATTGGGGTGTTTTCTGATGCCGGATTGGCATTCCATTCGAGTGCTCAAATTTCAACAGAGTCTCGTGCAGGTAGGCTTTTGTTCTGTACTTTAAGTAAATGCACATTGAGGTCAAGCAAATGTCTTTGAGACGACCTCGCTGCACAGGTCTTTGAGACCACGTTGCTGCACAGATAAGAAACAGTGGTGCCTAAACACAGACTGACCACTGAGTTACCAGCTTGACTAGTTGTGTAGTTTTGATCACATGCTCGCGCTCACTATTGTTTTAGTCAAAAGATAAAGGTGTTGCAGATAGTTACCTCCCTCTCTACACCACAAAATGTACCCCTGCCCCCACCTCTCTACACCACAAAATGTACCCCTGCCCCCACCTCTCTACACCACAAAATGTAACCCCTGCCTCCACCTCTCTACACCACAAAATGTAACCCCTGCCCCCACCTCTCTACACCACAAAATGTACCCCCTGCCCCCACCTCTCTACACCACAAAATGTACCCCCTGCCCCCACCTCTCTACACCACAAAATGTACCCCCTGCCCCCACCTATCTACACCACAAAATGTACCCCCTGCCCCCACCTTTTCACACCATAGCACAAAATGTAACCCCCGCCCCCACCTCTCTACACCACAAAATGTACCCCCCGCCCCCACCTCCCTATACCATAGCACAAAATGTAACCCCTGCCCCACCTCTCTACACCATAGCACAAAATGTAACCCCTGCCCCCACCTCTCTACACCACAAAATGTAACCCCTGCCCCCACCTCTCTACACCATAGCACAAAATGTAACCCCTGCCCCCACCTCTCTACACCATAGCACAAAATGTAACCCCTGCCCCCACCTCTCTACACCATAGCACAAAATGTAACCCCTGCCCCCACCCTGATAACACACGCAATCAAATAACAAGCATCCTCATGTCCTACATTATTGACACCATAGCTAAAATTACATTCAGCTTCACCCTTCCTGTCCTGTCAGCTAACATTCCAAGCCACACTATTGTCTCTCAGCACACTCCCCCTCACTCTCAACTCCCTACTAGTAGCCAACAGGATCAAACTACTCCCTCCACCCACATCCGATCACAACCTGCCAACTCTATACCCAAACTTGAGCTCACTTCTGCCCCTACATCTATCATAAAAAACTACTTTTAAAACTAAAACCTTGCACTATCACGGCAGATGGTCTCCTCACTGAATACCTACAAACTACTGCAGAAGCTATTGCGTAGCCCATTAGCATACTCATTAACAGATCTGTCCAAGAATCGTATGTTCCAAACCTGTGGAAAAAAGCATACATTCTTCCCTTCTACAAAGGGGGTACCTCTACCGATACCTCCAAGTTCCACCCCATAGCTATTCTATCCCCCCTTTCAAAAATCTCAGAAAAGGATATGCACACTCAACTTCTGCAACTCCTTCTCAACAATCAAATACTTTTTCAAACTCAACATGGTTTTAGAGCAGGCCATCATACATCTCCTGCCCTAATATCCTTCCTGGACCTAGTCAATAAACTTGTGACTCTGGAAAAATTGTCTCCACTCTATTTCTGGACCTATTTAAGGCCTTTGATACCATCTCTCACTCTCTCCTCCTTTTCCAGATTTCTAACATTGGAATATCTTCTCTATCTCTTTAATGGCTTAAACGCTAACTATCTGGCAGAGAGCACGCCATAAAATGGCTACACGCCATTTCCCCTTATATCATCAACCCCACAGGTGTCCCCCAAGGCTCCAAATTAGGTCTCTTACTGTTTAACATTTTTATCAATAGCCTTCACCTGTCATTTCATCAAGGGTGTCTTGTTCAGTATGCCAATAATTCTACTATTATCTGCTCTGCTGACAACTCAACCCAACTACAACAGATCTCTCAATCAGCATTCTCATCCATGAAAACATGGCTATATAAAAATCATCTGTCCCTAAAACCAAACAAAACCAAGCTCATAATATTTACTCCAATGTAAATACTCCAATGATTAAATCTCACTTCAACATATTCTTCCTAAATCATACAAAAATGTAATTGATTCCCCACACTAAATTGCTCAGTGTCATAATAGATGAAAACCTAAAATTTGACCTATACCTTCAAAACCACATTAGTAAGACTCACAAAAAACTGGGACTTCTTTATAGAAATAAAAACTTCCCATTCCTTCCAACAGGACAAATACTTTCATCCTCCTTCCTTCCTTCTCTTGTCTGTGGAGCCCCAGTACTAACTAACCTGCAGTCCTCTCTGATGAATAAATTAGAAATATGCTACAACAAAATAGCTAAATTTGCAACTAAAACTCACCAATTCACCCAGCTTTGTACTCCAGTAAAAGTTCTAAACTGGCTTGAAGTTCCCCGCTATCTCACTTATCTTCAACCAGCTATCACACACAGATTGCTTAGAAAACCTTTAGACTGCCCTTCCTTAAACTCTTTACTTTCCCTCTATAATCCAGACAAGCACCTAAGATCAGAAAACCAAAATCTCCTCCAAGTTCAAAAACCCAAACTACCTGCTGGTCAACTGCTATACTCCTGGGAAGTAGCTAAAATTTGGAACAACCTTCCTCCTGCCATTCATACTATTCAGTCCTCCACTTCCTTTAAATTGGCTCTGCATTCTCACTTCTACTCCAAATGGATGTGTAATTGAACCAAACCCCTCCTCCCATAACCTAGTTAATTGTTTCCCTTTTTCTTCTCTCTCATTTCCTATATCTCCTCCTTAAACTCTTACTCTTCTCTCTTATCAAGCCCAAGCTGCTGCCTAACTGCTCTCATACTCATATGCCCTCTGCAATTATTTTCATGCCTTTGCCTCTACAGCTCTTTCTACCTAATCTTTCCCTGCCCTTCCTCATCCTCCTCCCCAACCACTATTCACCTCTACTCCTGTAATAGGCTCCTCTCTCTACCACTGTTCACCTTTGCTCCTGTAATAGGGTCCTCCCCTACCACTGTTCATCTCTGCTCCTGTAATAGGCTCCTACCCCTAACACTGTTCACCTCTGCTCCTGTAATAGGCTCCTCCCCTACTACTGTTCACCTCTGCTCCTGTAATAGGCTCCTCTCCCAACCACTACTCACCTCTACTCCTGTAATAGGCTCATCTCCCTACCACTGTTCACCTCTGCTCCTGTAATAGGTTCCACCCCTACCACTGTTTACCTCTGCTCCTGTAATAGGCTCCTCCCCTACCACTGTTCACCTCTGCTCCCGTAATAAGCTCCTCCCCTACCACTGTACACCTCTGCTTCTGTAATAGGCTCCTCCCCTACCACTGTTCACCTCTGCTCCTATAATAGGCCCCTCCCCTACAACTGTTCACCTCTACTCCTGTAATAGGCTCCTCCCCTACCACTGTTCATCTCTGCTCCCATAATAAGCTCCTCCCCTACCACTGTACACCTCTGCTCCTGTAATAGGCTCCTCCCCTACCACTGTTCACCTCTGCTCCTATAATAGGTCCCTCCCCTACAACTGTTCACCTCTACTCCTGTAATAGGCTCCTCCCCCTACCACTGTTCACCTCTGCTCCTGTAATAGGCTCCTACCCCTACCACTGTTCACCTCTGCTCCTGTAATAGGCTCCTCCACCAACCACTATTCACCTCTACTCCTGTAATAGGCTCCTCTCCCTACCACTGTTCACCTCTGCTCCTGTAATAGGCTCCTACCCCTACCACTGTTCACCTCTGCTCCTGTAATAGGCTCCTCCCCTACCACTGTTCACATCTGCTCCCGTAATAGGCTCCTCCCCCTACCACTGTTCACCTCTGCTCCTGTAATAGGCTCCTCCCCACCACTGTTCACCTCTGCTCCTGTAATAGGCTCCTCCCCTACCACTGTTTACATCTGCTCCTGTAATAGGCTCCTCCCCCTACCACTGTCCACCTCTGCTCCTGTAATAGGCTCCTCCCCACCACTGTTCCCCTCTGCTCCTGTAATAGGCTCCTCCCCTACCACTGTTCACCTCTGCTCCTGTAATAGGCTCCTCCCCTACCACTGTGCATCTCTGCTCCTGTAATAGGCTCCTCCCCCTACCACTGTTCACCTCTGCTCCTATAATAGGCTCCTCCCCTACCACTGTTCACCTCTGCTCCTGTAATAGGCTCCTCCTCTACCACTGTTCACCTCTGCTCCTGTAATAGGCTCCTCCCCTACCACTGTTCACCTCTGTTCCTGTAACATGGCTATTTTTTTAGTCTCGGAATGCATTGCCATCTCAGAGTTTGTCATAATGTGAGTGATCAACCTATTTTACCACCTCTACCAAACATCTTCTACATTGTATATAACTCTTGTAACTTTATCTAGTGTGCCTCATATAGTTAAAATGTATTTCTTAGATCCTGTACTATTGTAGTTAAGCTTATGTAGTGTACTTTTCTCTGTCCTTGAGATCTACCCATTGTTATTATATTGCTTTTATGTGCATTTTATATACTGTATTTTTCTGGGGCTTTTCTCCCCAGGCCACCACTGAAAAGGGGTTCTTTTAGGCCCAGCAGTCTTTTCCAGTAAACAAATGTCAATAAATAAATAATACATAAATAAATACATAAAGATAGCACAAAAAATATGGCATACAAGATTATAGATTGTGGCTATGAAGATAAAAGCAAATTCAGCAACAAACAATAAGTACACAATATAAATTACTGAAAAGTGCAGAAACTCTCTAAGTACCAGTGGTTAGAAAGCACACATGATAATACCATTGGAAAACTGATAAGAAAAATGTTGTTCGACAGTAAGTGACTGATGAAGGTCACAAAAATCAGCAGATTATTGATAGGTAACAGTATTGGGAGATACAGCTCAACAAATATTGCCCCCCTTCAATGTGCAGAGTTCACATCTAAAGTTGTATGATGGGGACTCACAGATAATAGTAGCAATGGATCAGATATAAAACAGGCAGCAATAGCACAGAAAAAATCCCAGGGAGAGGGGAAAGTGCTCATTATGAAAAATAATTAAATTACTCCTAGGACTGGGGCAACAGGATTTTATAGTCGCCCCTAGAACACACTGTTCCAGTAATATAAAAAGGATTTCCACTATTCATTGTATATTTCATTCAAATAAGTAAGCTGCTGTATTTAATTCTGTACATATCTGGATGCAAAACCTTTTGAGAAGTCATCAGAAATCCATCCTCAACCCCTTTCCCATTTTACACATAGGGTCAAGGTGTCACTTCAGCAGTGATGATCATGTTGAGCCAAAGTTTACACCACCAGGTGGCTAGCCCTACAGTGATAGCTCATTCTTACCACTCATACCACGTGACTAGCCCTGCAGTGGTAGCTCATTCTTACCACTCATACCACGTGGCTAGCCCTGCAGCGGTAGTTCATTCTTACCACTCACACCACGTGGCTGACCATGCAGTGGTAGCTCATTCTTACCACTAATACCATGTGGCTAGCCCTGCAGTGGTAGCTCATTCTTACCATTCATGCCACATGACTAGCCCTGCAGCGGTAGCTCATTCTTACCACTCATGTCACGTGACTTGCCCTGCAGTGGTAGCGCATTCTTATCACTCATACCACGTGGCTAGCCCTGCAGCGGTAGCTCATTCTTACCACTCATACCACATGGCTATCCCTGCAATGGTAGCTCATTCTTACCACTCATACCACGTGACTAGCACTGCAGCAGTAGCTCATTCTTACCACTCATGCCACGTGACTAGTCTTGCAGCGGTAGTTCATTCTTACCACTCATACCACGTGACTAGCCCTGCAGTAGTAGCTCATTCTTTCCACTCATGCACACACCAACTGTCATCTATGACCAGTTTAGAGTACCAACACACCTACTGCATGTCTTTGGACTGTGGAAGGAAAACGGATCACCCGAAGGAAACCCACCTGACCACAAGGAGGGCATGCAGACTCCACACAGAAGGCACCCCAGCCACGGATTGAACCAGAGAACCTCTTGCTGTGAGATGACAACGCTAACTGCTGTAGTACCATGGCCATGCAGAAATCATCAGAAATCACCTTCCAAAATAGAAAAATAGCCAAGTGCTACAATAATTATCTTTAACAAATAGCAGAACTTTATTAATTATCAACTATACATAATATATCAATTCCTATATCACAGACAAATAGAGTAAGACCAACAGATAACAGAAAACATATTCATACTAACTGAAACAAATAGGGGAAATGTGGATGAAAACAGCACACCAACTTATAAATCATAAGTATCTATGTCAAGTTTTCCCTAAGATAGTTTATTTATTATGACATTTGTTAACTGGCTATGTCTGACTGAGCATGTGCACTGTTTCAGGAGAGGCTCGAGGTGAAAATTTTCATACAGAACTACAGATAAATTAAAATCTCAACATACAGTACAGAATTAAAAGGTGTGCAATCAGAAAAACACATAAAAGAGTCTGCAAGCCCTGATGCAAAGAAAATATGAAACAGATTGCTGCTGAGAAATGAACAGAAGAGGTAGATGCAAGGAGAAATAGAAAGTTTAAAAAAAGAGTAGATAGAGGACTTGCCAATGCTACTGTGAAGGAAAAAGACACAGGTGAGTCACAGGGGGCAGATGGGCATGAGGATAAGAAGAGGACAGGGGAATAGAAACCAGACCTAAACAGGTTCATATACAGGAGAAGAAGTGGAAGATGTGCAAGCAAGGAGGAGAGGAAGCAGAGTAAAGCAGAGCATTAGAAATAAAGATAAATGAGTAGGAGGGGAGACTGGAAGGTGAAATAATCAGAGCAAGCGAGCATTAGAGATAAAGATAAAGGAGTAGGAGGAGGAGACGGGAAGGTGAAATAATCAGTGCAAGCGAGCGTTAGAAATAAAGATAATGGAGTAGGAGGGGAGACTGGAAAGTGAAATAATCAGAGCAAATGAGCATTAGAAATAAAGATAATGGAGAAGGAGGGGAGACTGGAAAGTGAAATAATCAGAGCAGGTGAGCATTAGAAATAAAGATAAATGAGTAGGAGGGGAGACTGGAAGGTGAAATAATCAGAGCAAGTGAGCATTACAGATAAAGATAAAGGAGTAGGAGGGAGAGATTGGAAGGTGAAATAATCAGAGCAAGCGAGCGTTAGAAATAAAGATAAAGGAGTAGGAGGGCGAGACTGGAAAATGAAACAATCAGAGCAAGTGAGCGTTAGAAATAAAGATAAAGGAGTAGGAGGGGGAGACTGGAAGGTGAAATAATAAGAGCAAGCAAGCATTAGAAATAAAGATAAAGGAGTAGGAGGGGAGACAGGAAGGTAAAATAATCAGAGGAAGTGAGCATTAGAAATAAAGATAAAGGAGTAGGAGGGGAGACAGGAAGGTGAAATAATCAGAGTAAGTGAGCATTAGAAATAAAGATAAAGGAGTAGGAGGGGGAGACTGAAAGGTGAAATAATCAGAGCAAGTGAATGTTAGAAATGAAGATAAAACCGTAGGAGGGGAGACTGGAAGGTGAAATAATCAGAGCAAGCGAGCGTTAGAAATAAAGATAAAGGAGTAGGAGGGGGAAACTGGAAGGTGAAATAATCAGAGCAAGTGAGCATTAGAAATAAAGATAAAGGAGTAGGAGGGGGAGACTGGAAAGTGAAACAATCAGAGCAAGCGAGCATTAGAAATAATGAAAAAGGAGTAGGAGGGGGAGACTCGAAGGTGAAATAATCAGAGCAAGCGAGCATCAGAAATAAAGATAAAGGAGTAGGAGGGTGAGACTGGAAAATGAAACAATCAGAGCAAGTGAGGGTTAGAAATAAAGATAAAGGAGTAGGAAGGGGAGACTGGAAGGTGAAATAATCAGAGCAAGCGAGCATTAGAGGTAAAGATAAAGGAGTAGGAGGGGAGACTGGAAGGTGAAATAATCAGAGTAAGCGAACATTAAAAATAAAGATAAAGGAGTAGGAGGCGGAGACTGGAAGGTGAAATAATCAGAGCAAGCGAACGTTAGAAATAAAGTTAAAGGAGTAGGAGGGGAAGACTGAAAGGTGAAATACTCAGAGCAAGCAAGCGTTAGAAATAAAGATAAAGGAGTAGGAGGGGGAGACTGGAAGGTGAAATAATCAGAACAAGCGAGCATTAGAAATAAAGATAAATGAGTAGGAAGGGGAGACTGGAAGGTGAAATAATCAGAGCAAGCGAGCGTTAGAAATAAAGATAAAGGAGTAGGAGGGGGAGATTGGAAAGTGAAACAATCAGAGCAAGTGAGCGTTAGAAATAAAGATAAAGAAGTTGGAGAAGGAGACCGGCAGGTGAAATAATCAGAGGAAGTGAGTGTTAGAAATAAAGATTAACGAGTAGGAGGGGAGACTGGAAGGAGAAATAATCAGAGCAAGTGAGCGTTAGAGATAAAGATAAAGAAGTAGGGGGGGAGACTGGAAGGCGAAATTATCAGAGCAAGTGAGCGTTAGAAATAAAGATAAAGAAGTAGGAGGGGAGACTGGAAGGAGAAATAATCAGAGCAAGCAAGCGTTAGAAGTAAAGATAAAGGAATAGGAGGGGGAGACTTGAAGGTGAAATAATCAGAGCAAGTGAGCATTAGAGATAAAGATAAAGGAGTAGGAGGAGAAGACTGGAAGGTGAAATAATCAGAGCAAGAGAGCATTAGAGATAAAGATAAAGGAGTAGGACGGGGAGATTGGAAAGTGAAACAATCAGAGCAAGCGAGCGTTAGAAATAAAGATAAAGGAGTAGGAGAAGGAGACTGGCAGGTGAAATAATCAAAGGAAGTGAGTGTTAGAAATAAAGATTAAGGAGTAGGAGGGGAGACTGGAAGGTGAAATAATCAGAGCAAGTGAGCATTAGAGATAAAGATAAAGAAGTAGGAGGGGGAGACTGGAAGGTGAAATTATCAGAGCAAGTGAGCGTTAGAAATAACGATAAAGGAGTAGGAGGGGAGACTGGAAGGAGAAATAATCAGAGCAAGCAAGCATTAGAAATAAAGATAAAGGAATAGGAGGGGGAGACACGAAGGTGAAATAATCAGAGCAAGCGAGCATTAGAGATAAAGATAAAGGAGTAGGATCGGAAGACTGGAAGGTGAAATAATCAGAACAAGAGAGCATTAGAGATAAAGATAAAGGAGTAGGAGGGGGGACTGGAAGGTGAAATAATCAGAGCAAGCGAGCGTTAGAAAGAAAGATAAAGGAGTAGAAGGGGAGACTGGAAGATGAAATGATCAGAGCAAGCGAGCATTAGAAATAAAGACAAAGGAGTAAGAGAGGAGACTGGAAAGTAAAATAATCAGAGCAAGTGAGCATTAGAGATAAAGATAAAGGAGTAGGAGGGGGAGACTGGAAGGTGAAATAATCAAAGCAAGCGAGCATTAGAAGTAAAGATAAAGTAGTAGGAGGGGAGACTGGACGGTGAATAAATCAGAGCAAGTGAGCATTAGAAATAAAGATAAAGGAGTAGGACAGGGAGACTGGAAGGTGAAATAATCAGAGCAAGCGAGCATTAGAAATAAAGATAAAGGAATAGGAAGGGAGACAGGAAGGTGAAATAATCAGAGCAAGCGAGCATTAGAAATAAAGATAAAGGAGTAGGAGGGGGAGACTGTAAGGTGAAATAATCAGAGCAAGTGAGCGTTAGAAATACAGATATGTGAGTAGGAGGGAGAGACTGGAAAGTGAAATAATCAGAGCAAGCAAGCATTAGAAATAAAGATAAAGGAGTAGGACAGGGAGACTGGAAGGTGAAATAATCAGAGAAAGCTAGCGTTAGAAATAAAGACAAAGGAGTAGGAGGGGAGACTGGAAAGTGAAATAATCAGAGCAAGTGAGCATTAGAAATAAAGATAAAGGAGTAGAAGGGGAGACTGGAAGGTGAAATAATCAGAGCAAGCGAGCATTAGAAATAAAGATAAATGAGTAGGAGGGGAGACTGGAAGGTGAAATAATCAGAGCAAGCGAGCGTTAGAAATAAAGATAAAAAAGTAGGAGGGGAGACTGGAAGGTGAAATAATCAGAGCAAGCGAGCGTTAGAAATAAAGGTAAAGGAGTAGGAGGGCGAGACTGGAAAATGAAACAATCAGAGCAAGCGAGCATTAGAAATAAAGATAAAGGAGTAGGAGGGGAGACTGGAAGGTGAAACAATCAGAGCAGGCGAGCATTAGAGATAAAGATAAAGGAGTAGGAGGGGGAGACTGGAAGGTGAAATAATCAGAGTAAGCGAGTTTTAGAAATAAAGATAAAGGAGTAGGAGGGGGAGACTGGAAGGTGAAATCATCAGAGCAAGCAAGCGTTAGAAATAAAGATAAAGGAGTAGGGGGGAGACTGAAAGGTGAAATAATCATAGAAAGCAAGTGTTAGAAATAAAGATAAAGGAGCAGGAGGGGGAGAGTGTAAGGTGAAATAATCAGAGCACGCGAGCATTAGAAATAAAGATATAGGAGTAGGAGGGGAGACTGGAAGGTGAAATAATCAGAGCAAGCAAGCGTTAGAAATAATGATAAAGGAGTAGGAGGGGAGACTGGAAGGAGAAATAATCAGAGCAAGCGAGCGTTAGAAATAAAGGTAAAGGAGTAGGAGGGCGAGACTGGAAAATGAAACAATCAGAGCAAGCGAGCATTAGAAATAAAGATAAAGGAGTAGGAGGGGGAGAATGGAAGGTGAAGCAATCAGAGCAGGCGAGCATTAGAGATAAAGATAAAGGAGTAGGAGGGGAGACTGGAAGGTGTAATAATCAGAGTAAGCAAGTTTTAGAAATAAAGATAAAGGAGTAGGAGGGGAGACTGGAAGGTGAAATAATCAGAGCAAGCGAACGTTAGAAATGAAGATAAAAGAGTAGGAGGGGAGACTGGAAGGTGAAATAATCAGAGCAAGCGAGCGTTAGAAATAAAGATAAAGGAGTAGGAGGGGGAGACTGAAAGGTGAAATAATCAGAGAAAGCAAGTGTTAGAAATAAAGATAAAGGAGCAGGAGGGGGAGACTGGAAGGTGAAATAATCAGAGCAAGCGAGCATTAGAAATAAAGATAAAGGAGTAGGAGGGGAGACTGGAAGGTGAAATAATCAGAGCAAGCGAGCGTTAGAAATAAAGATAAAGGAGTAGGAGGGCAAGACTGGAAAATTAAGCAATCAGAGCAAGTGAGCGTTAGAAATAAAGATAAAGGAGTAGGAGGGGGAGACTGGAAGGTGAAATAATAAGACCAAGCGAGCATTAGAGATAAAGATAAAGGAGTAGAAGGGGAGACTGGAAGGTGAAATAATCAGAGTAAGCGAGTGTTAGAAATAAAGATAAAGGAGTAGGAGGGGGAGAATGGAAGGTGAAATAATCAGAGCAAGCGAACGTTAGAAATGAAGATAAAACAGTAGGTGGGGAGACTGGAAGGTGAAATAATCAGAGCAAGCGAGCGTTAGAAATAAAGATAAAGGAGTAGGAGGAGGAGACTGAAAGGTGAAATAATCAGAGCAAGCAAGCGATAGAAATAAAGATAAAGGAGTAGGAGGGGGGAGATGGGAAAGTGAAACAATCAGAGCAAGCGAGCATTAGAAATAAAGATAAAGGAATAGGAAGGGGAGACTGGAAGGTGAAATAATCAGAGCAAGCGAGCATTAGAGGTAAAGATAAAGGAGTAGGAGGGGAGACTGGAAGGTGAAATAATCAGAGTAAGCGAGCATTAAAAATAAAGATAAAGGAGTAGAAGGCGGAGACTGGAAGGTGAAATAATCAGAGCAAGCGAATGTTAGAAATAAAGTTAAAGGAGTAGGAGGGGAAGACTGAAAGGTGAAATAATCAGAGCAAGCATTAGAAATAAAGATAAAGGAGTAGGAGGGGGAGACTGGAAGGTGAAATAATCAGAACAAGCGAGCATTAGAAATAAAGATAAATGAGTAGGAGGGGGAGACTGGAAGGTGAAATAATCAGAGCAAGCGAGTGTTAGAAATAAAGATAAAGCAGTAGGAGGAGGAGATTGGAAAGTGAAACAATCAGAGCAAGTGAGTGTTAGAAATAAAGATTAAGGAGTAGGAGGGGAGACTGGAAAGTGAAGTAATCAGAGCAAGTGAGCATTAGAGATAAAGATAAAGAAGTAGGAGGGGAGACTGGAAGGAGAAATAATTAGAGCAAGTAAGCGTTAGAAATAAAGATAAACAAATAGGAGGGGGAGACTTGAAGATGAAATAATCAGAGCAAGCGAGCATTAGAGATAAAGATAAAGGAGTAGGAGGGGAAGACTGGAAGGTGAATAAGTCACCGCAAGTGAGCGTTAGAAATAAAGATATAGGATTAGGACAGGGAGACTGGAAGGTGAAATAATCAGAGCAAGAGAGCATTAGAGATAAAGATAAAGGAGTAGGATGGGGGACTGGAAGGTGAAATAATCAGAGCAAGCGAACATTAGAAAGAAAGATAAAGGAGTAGGAGGGGAGACTGGAAGGTGAAATAATCAGAGCAAGAGAGCATTAGAGATAAAGATAAAGGAGTAGGATGGGGGACTGGAAGGTGAAATAATCAGAGTAAGCGAGTTTTAGAAATAAAGATAAAGGAGTAGGAGGGGGAGACTGGAAGGTGAAATAATCAGAGCAAGCGAACGTTAGAAATGAAGGTAAAAGAGTAGGAGGGGAGACTGGAAGGTGAAATAATCAGAGCAAGCGAGCGTTAGAAATAAAGATAAAGGAGTATGAGGGGGAGACTGAAAGGTGAAATAATCAGAGAAAGCAAGTGTTAGAAATAAAGATAAAGGAGCAGGAGGGGGAGACTGGAAGGTGAAATAATCAGAGCAAACGAGCATTAGAAATAAAGATAAAGGAGTAGGAGGGGAGACTGGAAGGTGAAATAATCAGAGCAAGCGAGCGTTAGAAATAAAGATAAAGGAGTAGGAGGGGAGACTGGAAGGTGAAATAATCAGAGCAAGCGAGCGTTAGAAATAAAGGTAAAGGAGTAGGAGGGCGAGACTGGAAAATGAAACAATCAGAGCTAGCAAGCGTTAGAAATAAAGATAAAGGAGTAGGAGGGGGAGAATGGAAGGTGAAACAATCAGAGCAGGCGAGCATTAGAGATAAAGATAAAGGAGTAGGAGGGGGAGACTGGAAGGTGAAATAATCAGAGTAAGCAAGTTTTAGAAATAAAGATAAAGGAGTAGGAGGGGAGACTGGAAGGTGAAATAATCAGAGCAAGCGAACGTTAGAAATGAAGATAAAAGAGTAGGAGGGGAGGCTGGAAGGTGAAATAATCAGAGCAAGCGAGCGTTAGAAATAAAGATAAAGGAGTAGGAGGGGGAGACTGAAAGGTGAAATAATCAGAGAAAGCAAGTGTTAGAAATAAAGATAAAGGAGCAGGAGGGGGAGACTGGAAGGTGAAATAATCAGAGTAAGCGTTAGAAATAAAGATAAAGGAGTAGGAGGGGAGACTGGAAGGTGAAATAATCAGAGCAAGCGAATGTTAGAAATTAAGACAAAACAGTAGGAGGGGAGACTGGAAGGTGAAATAATCAGAGCAAGCGAGCATTAGAAATAAAGATAAAGGAGTAGAAGGGGGAGACTGAAAGGTGAAATAATCAGAGCAAGCAAGCGTTAGAAATAAAGATAAAGGAGTAGGAGGGGGAGACTGGAAGGTGAAATAACCAGAGCAAGCGAGCATTAGAAATAAAGATAAAGGAGTAGGAGGGGGGAGACTGGAAAGTGAAACAATCAGAGCAAGCGGGCATTAGAAATAAAGAAAAAGGAGTAGGAGGGGGAGACTGGAAGGTGAAATAATCAGAGCAAGCGAGCGTTAGAAATAAAGATAAAGGAGTAGGAGGGCAAGACTGGAAAATGAAACAATCAGAGCAAGTGAGGGTTAGAAATAAAGATAAAGGAGTAGGAAGGGGAGACTGGAAGGTGAAATAATTAGAGCAAGCGAGCATTAGAGGTAAAGATAAAGGAGTAATAGGGGAGACTGGAAGGTGAAATAATCAGAGTAAGCGAGCATTAAAAATAAAGATAAAGGAGTAGGAGGGGGAGACTGGAAGGTGAAATAATCAGAACAAGCGAGCATTAGAAATAAAGATAAATGAGTAGGAGGGGGAGACTGGAAGGTGAAATAATCAGAGCAAGCGAGCATTAGAAATAAAGATAAAGGAGTAGGAGGGGGAGATTGGAAAGTGAAACAATCAGAGCAAGCGAGCTTTAGAAATAAAGATAAAGGAGTAGGAGAAGGAGACTGGCAGTTGAAATATTCAGAGGAAGTGAGTGTTAGAAATTAAGATTAAGGAGTAGGAGGGGAGACTGGAAGGATAAATAATCAGAGCAAGCAAGAGTTAGAAATAAAGATAAAGGAATAGGAGGGGGAGAATCAAAGGTGAAATAATCAGAGCAGGCGAGCATTAGAGATAAAGATAAAGGAGTAGAAGGGGAAGACTGGAAGGTGAATAAGTCACAGCAAGTGAACGTTAGAAAGAAAGATAAAGGAGTAGGACAGGGAGACTGGAAGGTGAAATAATCAGAGCAAGAGAGCATTAGAGATAAAGATAAAGGAGTAGGAGGGGGGACTGGAAGGTGAAATAATCAGAGCAAGCGAGCGTTAGAAAGAAAGATAAAGGAGTAGAAGGGGAGACTGGAAGATGAAATAATCAGAGCAAGCGAGCGTTAGAAATAAAGATAAAGGAGTAGGAGGAGGAGACTGAAAGGTGAAATAATCAGAGCAAGCAAGCGATAGAAATAAAAATAAAGGAGTAGGAGGGGGGAGATGGGAAAGTGAAACAATCAGAGCAAGCGAGCATTAGAAATAAAGATAAAGGAATAGGAAGGGGAGACTGGAAGGTGAAATAATCAGAGCAAGCGAGCATTAGAGGTAAAGATAAAGGAGTAGGAGGGGAGACTGGAAGGTGAAATAATCAGAGTAAGCGAGCATTAAAAATATAGATAAAGGAGTAGAAGGCGGAGACTGGAAGGTGAAATAATCAGAGCAAGCGAATGTTAGAAATAAAGTTAAAGGAGTAGGAGGGGAAGACTGAAAGGTGAAATAATCAGAGCAAGCAAGCATTAGAAATAAAGATAAAGGAGTAGGAGGGGGAGACTGGAAGGTGAAATAATCAGAACAAGCGAGCATTAGAAATAAAGATAAATGAGTAGGAGGGGGAGACTGGAAGGTGAAATAATCAGAGCAAGCGAGTGTTAGAAATAAAGATAAAGCAGTAGGAGGATGAGATTGGAAAGTGAAACAATCAGAGCAAGTGAGTGTTAGAAATAAAGATTAAGGAGTAGGAGGGGAGACTGGAAAGTGAAGTAATCAGAGCAAGTGAGCATTAGAGATAAAGATAAAGAAGTAGGAGGGGAGACTGGAAGGAGAAATAATTAGAGCAAGTAAGCGTTAGAAATAAAGATAAACAAATAGGAGGGGGAGACTCGAAGATGAAATAATCAGAGCAAGCGAGCATTAGAGATAAAGATAAAGGAGTAGGAGGGGAAGACTGGAAGGTGAATAAGTCACCGCAAGTGAGCGTTAGAAATAAAGATATAGGATTAGGACAGGGAGACTGGAAGGTGAAATAATCAGAGCAAGAGAGCATTAGAGATAAAGATAAAGGAGTAGGATGGGGGACTGGAAGGTGAAATAATCAGAGCAAGCGAACATTAGAAAGAAAGATAAAGGAGTAGGAGGGGAGACTGGAAGGTGAATAAATCAGAGCAAGTGAGCATTTTAAATAAAGATAAAGGAGTAGGACAGGGAGACTGGAAGGTGAAATAATCAGAGTAAGCGAGTTTTAGAAATAAAGATAAAGGAGTAGGAGGGGGAGACTGGAAGGTGAAATAATCAGAGCAAGCGAACGTTAGAAATGAAGGTAAAAGAGTAGGAGGGGAGACTGGAAGGTGAAATAATCAGAGCAAGCGAGCGTTAGAAATAAAGATAAAGGAGTATGAGGGGGAGACTGAAAGGTGAAATAATCAGAGAAAGCAAGTGTTAGAAATAAAGATAAAGGAGCAGGAGGGGGAGACTGGAAGGTGAAATAATCAGAGCAAACGAGCATTAGAAATAAAGATAAAGGAGTAGGAGGGGAGACTGGAAGGTGAAATAATCAGAGCAAGCGAGCGTTAGAAATAAAGATAAAGGAGTAGGAGGGGAGACTGGAAGGTGAAATAATCAGAGCAAGCGAGCGTTAGAAATAAAGGTAAAGGAGTAGGAGGGCGAGACTGGAAAATGAAACAATCAGAGCTAGCAAGCGTTAGAAATAAAGATAAAGGAGTAGGAGGGGGAGAATGGAAGGTGAAACAATCAGAGCAGGCAAGCATTAGAGATAAAGATAAAGGAGTAGGAGGGGGAGACTGGAAGGTGAAATAATCAGAGTAAGCAAGTTTTAGAAATAAAGATAAAGGAGTAGGAGGGGAGACTGGAAGGTGAAATAATCAGAGCAAGCGAACGTTAGAAATGAAGATAAAAGAGTAGGAGGGGAGGCTGGAAGGTGAAATAATCAGAGCAAGCGAGCGTTAGAAATAAAGATAAAGGAGTAGGAGGGGGAGACTGAAAGGTGAAATAATCAGAGAAAGCAAGTGTTAGAAATAAAGATAAAGGAGCAGGAGGGGGAGACTGGAAGGTGAAATAATCAGAGTAAGCGAGCGTTAGAAATAAAGATAAAGGAGTAGGAGGGGAGACTGGAAGGTGAAATAATCAGAGCAAGCGAATGTTAGAAATTAAGACAAAACAGTAGGAGGGGAGACTGGAAGGTGAAATAATCAGAGCAAGCGAGCATTAGAAATAAAGATAAAGGAGTAGAAGGGGGAGACTGAAAGGTGAAATAATCAGAGCAAGCAAGCGTTAGAAATAAAGATAAAGGAGTAGGAGGGGGAGACTGGAAGGTGAAATAACCAGAGCAAGCGAGCATTAGAAATAAAGATAAAGGAGTAGGAGGGGGGAGACTGGAAAGTGAAACAATCAGAGCAAGCGGGCATTAGAAATAAAGAAAAAGGAGTAGGAGGGGGAGACTGGAAGGTGAAATAATCAGAGCAAGCGAGCGTTAGAAATAAAGATAAAGGAGTAGGAGGGCAAGACTGGAAAATGAAACAATCAGAGCAAGTGAGGGTTAGAAATAAAGATAAAGGAGTAGGAAGGGGAGACTGGAAGGTGAAATAATTAGAGCAAGCGAGCATTAGAGGTAAAGATAAAGGAGTAGGAGGGGAGACTGGAAGGTGAAATAATCAGAGTAAGCGAGCATTAAAAATAAAGATAAAGGAGTAGGAGGGGGAGACTGGAAGGTGAAATAATCAGAACAAGCGAGCATTAGAAATAAAGATAAATGAGTAGGAGGGGGAGACTGGAAGGTGAAATAATCAGAGCAAGCGAGCATTAGAAATAAAGATAAAGGAGTAGGAGGGGGAGATTGGAAAGTGAAACAATCAGAGCAAGCGAGCTTTAGAAATAAAGATAAAGGAGTAGGAGAAGGAGACTGGCAGTTGAAATATTCAGAGGAAGTGAGTGTTAGAAATTAAGATTAAGGAGTAGGAGGGGAGACTGGAAGGAGAAATAATCAGAGCAAGCAAGAGTTAGAAATAAAGATAAAGGAATAGGAGGGGGAGAATCAAAGGTGAAATAATCAGAGCAGGCGAGCATTAGAGATAAAGATAAAGGAGTAGAAGGGGAAGACTGGAAGGTGAATAAGTCACAGCAAGTGAACGTTAGAAAGAAAGATAAAGGAGTAGGACAGGGAGACTGGAAGGTGAAATAATCAGAGCAAGAGAGCATTAGAGATAAAGATAAAGGAGTAGGAGGGGGGACTGGAAGGTGAAATAATCAGAGCAAGCGAGCGTTAGAAAGAAATATAAAGGAGTAGAAGGGGAGACTGGAAGATGAAATAATCAGAGCAAGCGAGCGTTAGAAATAAAGACAAAGGAGTAAGAGGGGAGACTGGAAAGTAAAATAATCAGAGCAAGTGAGCATTAGAGATAAAGATAAAGGAGAAGGAGGGGGAGACTGGAAGGTGAAATAATCAAAGCAAGCGAGCATTAGAAATAAAGATAAAGGAGTTGGAGGGGAGACTGGAAGGTGAATAAATCAGAGCAAGTGAGCATTAGAAATAAAGATAAAGTAGGACAGGGAGACTGGAATGTGAAATAATCAGAGCAAGCGAGCATTAGAAATAAAGATAAAGGAATAGGAGGGGGAGACAGGAAGGTGAAATAATCAGAGCAAGCGAGTGTTAGAAATAAAGATAAAAGAGTAGGAGGGGGAGACTGTAAGGTGAAATAATCAGAGCAAGCGAGCGTTAGAAATAAAGATAAAGGAGTAGGAGGGTAGGATGGGAGACTGGAAGGTGAAGTAATCAGAGCAAGTGAGCGTTAGAAATAAAGGTAAAGGAGTAGGAGGGCAAGACTGGAAAATGAAACAATCAGAGCTAGCAAGCATTAGAAATAAAGATAAAGGAGTAGGAGGGGGAGAATGGAAGGTGAAACAATCAGAGCAGGCGAGCATTAGAGATAAAGATAAAGGAGTAGGAGGGGGAGACTGGAAGGTGAAATAATCAGAGTAAGCAAGTTTTAGAAATAAAGATAAAGGAGTAGGAGGGGAGACTGGAAGGTGAAATAATCAGAGCAAGCGAGCGTTAGAAATAAAGATAAAGGAGTAGGAGAGGGAGACTGAAAGGTGAAATAATCAGAGAAAGCAAGTGTTAGAAATAAAGATAAAGTAGCAGGAGGGGGAGACTGCAAGGTGAAATAATCAGAGCAAGCGAGCATTAGAAATAAATATAAAGGAGTAGGAGGGGAGACTGGAAGGTGAAATAATCAGAGCAAGCGAGCGTTAGAAATAAAGATAAAGGAGTAGGAGGGCGAGACTGGAAAATGAAACAATCAGAGCAAGTGAGCGTTAGAAATAAAGATATCTGGGGAGACTGGAAAGTAAAATATCTTTCTATCTGGAAAATATCCCATATCATTCCCCTTCACAAAGGGGGCAAGTCTAATGACTTCTCTAACTTTCGTCCCATAGCACTATTATCACCTATAGCTAAAATCATGGAAAAATGGATCCATAAACAACTACTAAACCACCTTCTCCATAATAACCTACTTGCCAATAGTCAACATGGATTCAGACCATCCCACAGCACCACTACTGCATTACTCTCCTTTACCAACTCCATCAACTATAACCGTAACATCAATAAACTCTCATCTTCTCTCTTCATTGACCTATCAAAAGCCTTTGATATGGTTAATCATAAACTTCTTCTGTACATACTAGAATCTCATGCACTAGATCCCTCCTCCTTAACTTGGTTTACTTCTTATCTTGAAAATCGTCAGCAGGCAGTACTCTGGAAAAGTTCACTATCTACCCTCCTTCCTATTTCTATAGGAGTACCTCAAGGGTCTATCTTAGGCCCACTTCTATTTTGTATCTTTATTAATGACCTCCAATCAGCTATACCTAACACCACTTGCATACAATATGCAGACGATTCCACTATAATCTGCACTGCTTCCTCTCAAGCAGAACTTCAACCTCTTACCCAAGAAACCTTTAACACTGTTGAACAGTGGTTCTCTGACCGTTGTCTACTCCTTAACCCCAAGAAAACCAAATTACTACTATTTGCACCTACCCGCAAAGCTACTTCCCTAAACTTCTCTATTGCTTCCACTGATAACACTCATATTACTCCTGATTCTTCTACAAAACTACTAGGTATTACAATTGACAATAATCTTAACTTTGACTGTCACATCAATAACACAATAAAAGTAGTTAACAAAAAGATTGGATCCCTTTACAGAATCAAATCCTTTCTTACACCTGAAGCCCGGACCACCTTAGCCCAATCTCACCACCTCTCTACCCTTCTATATGCTTCCCCTATTTACACAAATCTCTCTAAAAGTAACCTTAAGAAACTTGCTTCATCTTACCATAATATTGCTTGATTTGCCACAGGATCCCAGTTTAGAACGCACCACTGCCTGAACTTAAAACAACTAAACTGGCTTGAACTTCCTAACAAGCTTATTTATCAACAGCTCTTAATAGCTCACAACATTCTATATCAACCATCCAAAACACCAATACTCTCTAACCTCCTTACTCCCTACAACAATCTGAAACAACTACGTTCTTCAGATAAACTACTAGTTAATAGTACCAAACCCAATAATGCTGCAGGAGATTGTCTTTTTTCCAACTCAGTTGGCAAAATGTGGAACAAACTTCCACTCAATATCTCATCTTTGTCCACTCCACTCTTTAAAAACAACTGAGAATCCATCTTAATAAACACTGGCTTTGCTCCTGTACCAATCCTGATTAACCTTTCTTCCTCCTTTCCTCTACCTCAATATTTCCCTCTCACTATACTACATCCTGACTGATCCCCACGGACATAACATCCTTGTGGATATAACTTATCTCATATATACTATAAAAAAAAAAAAAAAAAAATTATGACTATGTATTATTTACACTACGTTATGATATTATCAATTGCGTATTGCAATTATTTAATAACTTTTTCTTAGGAATACTATCTTGTTATGTATATTTCCTCTGACATGTAAATTACCTATACTAAAGTCTGATTATCTTTTATGCTTAAGATTTGTTTTGTTTTGCTATGTGTATTTTTTTTGTATTCTCTATACTTGTTATAACAATTGGAGCTTTTCTCCCCGGGCCTCCACTGAAAATGGACATATATCCAGCTGGACTAGCCCGGTCAACAAATGTAAAATAAAAATAAATAAATAAAGATAAAGGAGTAGGAGGGGGAGACTGGAAGGTGAAATAATAAGACCAAGCGAGCATTAGAGATAAAGATAAAGGAGTAGGAGGGGAGACTGGAAGGTGAAATAATCAGAGTAAGCGAGTGTTAGAAATAAAGATAAAGGAGTAGGATGGGGAGACTGGAAGGTGAAATAATCAGAGACAGCAAACGTTAGAAATGAAGATAAAACAGTAGGTGGGGAGACTGGAAGGTGAAATAATCAGAGCAAGCAAGCGTTAGAAATAAAGATAAAGGAGTAGGAGGAGGAGACTGAAAGGTGAAATAATCAGAGAAAGCAAGCGATAGAAATAAAGATAAAGGAGTAGCAGGGGGAGACTGGAAGGTGAAATAACCAGAGCAAGCGAGCATTAGAAATAAAGATAAAGGAGTAGGAGGGGGGAGACTGGAAAGTGAAACAATCAGAGCAAGCGAGCATTAGAAATAAAGAAAAAGGAGTAGGAGGGGGAGACTGGAAGGTGAAATAATCAGAGCAAGCGAGAGTTAGAAATAAAGATAAAGGAGTAGGAGGGCGAGACTGGAAAATGAAACAATCAGAGCAAGTGAGGGTTAGAAATAAAGATAAAGGAATAAGAAGGGGAGACTGGAAGGTGAAATAATCAGAGCAAGTGAGCATTAGAGGTAAAGATAAAGGAGTAGGAGGGGAGACTGGAAGGTGAAATAATCAGAGTAAGCGAGCATTAAAAATAAAGATAAAGGAGTAGAAGGCGGAGAATAGAAGGTGAAATAATCAGAGCAAGCGAATGTTAGAAATAAAGTTAAAGGAGTAGGAGGGGAAGACTGAAAGGTGAAATAATCAGAGCAAGCAAGCGTTAGAAATAAAGATAAAGGAGTAGGAGGGAGAGACTGGAAGGTAAAATAATCAGAACAAGCGAGCATTAGAAATAAAGATAAATGAGTAGGAGGGGGAGACTGGAAGGTGAAATAATCAGAGCAAGCGAGCGTTAGAAATAAAGATAAAGCAGTAGGAGGAGGAGATTGGAAAGTGAAACAATCAGAGCAAGCGAGCATTAGAAATAAAGATAAAGGAGTAGGAGAAGGAGACTGGCAGGTGAAATAAACAGAGGAAGTGAGTGTTAGAAACAAAGATTAAGGAGTAGGAGGGGAGACTGGAAGGTGAAGTAATCAGAGCAAGCAAGAGTTAGAAATAAAGATAAACAAATAGGAGGGGGAGACTCGAAGATGAAATAATCAGAGCAAGCGAGCATTAGAGATAAAGATAAAGGAGTAGGAGGGGAAGACTGGAAGGTGAATAAGTCACAGCAAGTGAGCGTTAGAAATAAAGATAAAGGAGTAGGACAGGGAGACTGGAAGGTGAAATAATCAGAGTAAGCGAGTTTTAGAAATAAAGATAAAGGAGTAGGAGGGGGAGACTGGAAGGTGAAATAATCAGAGCAAGCGAACGTTAGAAATGAAGGTAAAAGAGTAGGAGGGGAGACTGGAAGGTGAAATAATCAGAGCAAGCGAACGTTAGAAAGAAAGATAAAGGAGTAGGAGGGGAGACTGGAAGGTGAATAAGTCAGAGCAAGTGAGCATTAGAAATAAAGATAAACGAGTAGGACAGGGAGACTGGAAGGTGAAATAATCAGAGTAAGCGAGTTTTAGAAATAAAGATAAAGGAGTAGGAGGGGGAGACTGGAAGGTGAAATAATCAGAGCAAGCGAACGTTAGAAATGAAGGTAAAAGAGTAGGAGGGGAGACTGGAAGGTGAAATAATCAGAGCAAGCAAGCGTTAGAAATAAAGATAGAGTAGTAGAAGGGGGAGACTAAAAGGTGAAATAATCAGAGAAAGCAAGTGTTAGAAATAAAGATAAAGGAGTAGGAGGGGGAGACTGGAAGGTGAAATAATCAGAGTAAGCAAGTTTTAGAAATAAAGATAAAGGAGTAGGAGGGGGAGAATGGAAGGTGAAACAATCAGAGCAGGCGAGCATTAGAGATAAAGATAAAGGAGTAGGAGGGGGAGACTGGAAGGTGAAATAATCAGAGTAAGCAAGTTTTAGAAATAAAGATAAAGGAGTAGGAGGGGAGACTGGAAGGTGAAATAATCAGAGCAAGCGAACGTTACAAATGAAGATAAAAGTGTAGGAGGGGAGACTGGAAGGTGAAATAATCAGAGCAAGCAAGCGTTAGAAATAAAGATAAAGGAGTAGGAGGGGGAGACTGAAAGGTGAAATAATCAGAGAAAGCAAGTGTTAGAAATAAAGATAAAGGAGCAGGAGGGGGAGACTGGAAGGTGAAATAATCAGAGCAAGCGAGCATTAGAAATAAAGATAAAGGAGTAGGAGGGGAGACTGGAAGGTGAAATAATCAGAGTAAGTGAGCATTAGAAATAAAGATAAAGGAGTAGGAGGGGGGACTGGAAGGTGAAATAATCAGAGCAAGCGAACGTTAGAAATTAAGACAAAACAGTAGGAGGGGAGACTGGAAGGTGAAATAATCAGAGCAAGCGAGCATTAGAAATAAAGATAAAGGAGTAGAAGGGGGAGACTGAAAGGTGAAATAATCAGAGCAAGCAAGTGTTAGAAATAAAGATAAAGGAGTAGGAGGGGGAGACTGGAAGGTGAAATAACCAGAGCAAGCGGGCATTAGGAATAAAGATAAAGGAGTAGGAGGGGGGAGACTGGAAAGTGAAACAATCAGAGCAAGCGAGCATTAGAAATAAAGAAAAAGGAGTAGGAGGGGGAGACTGGAAGGTGAAATAATTAGAGCAAGCGAGCGTTAGAAATAAAGATAAAGGAGTAGGAGGGCAAGACTGGAAAATGAAACAATCAGAGCAAGTGAGGGTTAGAAATAAAGATAAAGGAGTAGGAAGGGGAGACTGGAAGGTGAAATAATTAGAGCAAGCGAGCATTAGATGTAAAGATAAAGGTGTAGGAGGGGAGACTGGAAGGTGAAATAATCAGAGTAAGCGAGCATTAAAAATAAAGATAAAGGAGTAAGAGGCAGAGACTGGAAGGTGAAATAATCAGAGCAAGCGAACGTTAGAAATAAAGTTAAAGGAGTAGGAGGGGAAGACTGAAAGGTGAAATAATCAGAGCAAGCAAGCATTAGAAATAAAGATAAAGGAGTAGGAGGGGGAGACTGGAAGGTGAAATAATCAGAGCAAGCGAGCGTTAGAAATAAAGATAAAGGAGTAGGAGGGGGAGATTGGAAAGTGAAACAATCAGAGCGATAGCGAGCATTAGAAATAAAGATAAAGGAGTAGGAGAAGGAGACTGGCAAGTGAAATAATCAGAGGAAGTGAGTGTTAGAAATAAAGATTAAGGAGTAGGAGGGGAGACTGGAAGGAGAAATAATCAGAGCAAGTAAGGGTTAGAAATAAAGATAAAGGAATAGGAGGGGGAGACTCGAAGGTGAAATAATCAGAGCAGGCGAGCATTAGAGCTAAAGATAAAGGAGTAGGAGGGGAAGACTGGAAGGTGAATAAGTCACAGCAAGAGAGCGTTAGAAAGAAAGATAAAGGAGTAGGACAGGGAGACTGGAAGGTGAAATAATCAGAACAAGAGAGCATTAGAGATAAAGATAAAGGAGTAGGAGGGGGGACTGGAAGGTGAAATAATCAGAGCAAGTGAGCGTTAGAAAGAAAGATAAAGGAGTAGAAGGGGAGACTGGAAGATGAAATAATCAGAGCAAGCGAGCGTTAGAAAGAAATATAAAGCAGTAGAAGGGGAGACTGGAAGATGAAATAATCAGAGCAAGCGAGCGTTAGAAATAAAGACAAAGGAGCAAGAGGGGAGACTGGAAAGTAAAATAATCAGAGCAAGTGAGCATTAGCGATAAAGATAAAGGAGAAGGAGGGAGAGACTGGAAGGTGAAATAATCAAAGCAAGCGAGCATTAGAAATAAAGATAAAGGAGTAGGAGGGGAGACTGGAAGGTGTATAAATCAGAGCAAGTGAGCATTAGAAATAAAGATAAAGGAGTAGGACAGGGAGACTGGAAGGTGAAATAATCAGAGCAAGCGAACATTAGAAATAAAGATAAAGGAATAGGAGGGGGAGACAGGAAGGTGAAATAATCAGAGCAAGCGAGTGTTAGAAATAAAGATAAAGGAGTAGGAGGGGGAGACTGTAAGGTGAAATAATAAGAACAAGTGAGTGTTAGAAATACATATAAATGAGTAGGAGGGAGAGACTGGAAGGTGAAATAATCAGAGCAAGTGAGCATTAGAAATAAAGATAAAGGAGTAGAACAGGGAGACTGGAAGGTGAAATAATCAGAGAAAGTGAGCGTTAGAAATCAAGATAAAGGAGTAGAAGGGGAGACTGGAATGTGATATAATCAGAGCAAGCGAGCATTAGAAATAAAGATAAATGAGTAGGAGGGGAGACTGGAAGGTGAAATAATCAGAGCAAGCGAGCATTAGAGATAAAGATAAAGGAGTAGGAGGGGGAGACTGGAAGGTGAAATAATCAGAGCAAGCGAGCGTTAGAAATAAAGATAAAGGAGTAGGAGGGGAGACTGGAAGGTGAAATAATCAGAGCAAGCGAGCGTTAGAAATAAAGGTAAAGAAGTAGGAGGGCGAGACTGGAAAATGAAACAATCAGAGCAAGCAAGCGTTAGAAATAAAGATAAAGGAGTAGGAGGGGGAGACTGGAAGGTGATACAATCAGAGCAGGCGAGCATTAGAAATAAAGATAAAGGAGTAGGACAGGGAGACTGGAAGGTGAAATAATCAGAGCAAGTGAGCGTTAGAAATCAAGATAAAGGAGTAGAAGGGGAGACTGGAAGGTGATATAATCAGAGCAAGCGAGCATTAGAAATAAAGATAAATGAGTAGGAGGGGAGACTGGAAGGTGAAACAATCAGAGCAAGCGAACATTAGAAATGAAGGTAAAAGAGTAGGAGGGGAGACTGGAAGGTGAAATAATCAGAGCAAGCGAGCATTAGAAATAAAAATAAAGGAGCAGGAGGGGGAGACTGGAAGGTGAAATAATCCGAGCAAGCGAGCATTAGAAATAAAGATAAAGGAGTAGGAGGGGAGACTGGAAGGTGAAATAATCGGAGCAAGCAAGCATTAGAAATAAAGGTAAAAGAGTAGGAGGGCGAGACTGGAAAATGAAACAATCAGAGCAAGCGAGCATTAGAGATAAAGATAAAGGAGTAGGAGGGGGAGACTGGAATGTGAAATAATCAGAGTAAGCAAGTTTTACAAATAAAGATAAAGGAATAGGAGGGGAGACTGGAAGGTGAAATAATCAGAGCAAGCAAACGTTAGAAATGAAGATAAAAGAGTAGGAGGGGAGATTGGAAGGTGAAATAATCAGAGCAAGCGAGCGTTAGAAATAAAGATAAAGGAGTAGGAGGGGGAGACTGAAAGGTGAAATAATCAGAGAAAGCAAGTGTTAGAAATAAAGATAAAGGAGCAGGAGGGGGAGACTGGAAGGTGAAATAATCAGAGCAAGCGAGCATTAGAAATAAAGATAAAGGAGTAGGAGGGGAGACTGGAAGGTGAAATAATCAGAGCAAGCGAGTGTTAGAAATAAAGATAAAGGAGTAGGAGGGCGAGACTGGAAAATTAAACAATCAGAGCAAGTGAGCGTTAGAAATAAAGATAAAGGAGTAGGAGGGGGAGACTGTAAGGTGAAATAATCAGAGCAATCGAACGTTAGAAATAAAGATAAAAGAGTAGGAGTGGAGACTGGAAGGGGAAATAATCAGAACAAGCGAGCGTTAGAAATAAAGATAAAGGAGTAGGAGGGGGAGACTGAAAGGTGAAATAATCAGAGCAAGCAAGCGTTAGAAATAAAGATAAAGGAGTAGGCGGGGGAGACTGGAAGGTGAAATAATCAGAGCAAGCGAGCGTTAGAAATAAAGATAAAGGACTAGGAGGGGGAGACTGGAAAGTGAAATTAACAGAGCAAGTGAGCATTAGAAATAAAGATAAAGGTGAAGGAGGGGAGACTGGAAGGAGAAATAATCAGAGCAAGCGAGCGTTAGAAATAAAGATAAAGGAATAGGAGAGGGAGACTGGAAGGTGAAATAATCAGAGCAAGCGAGCATTAGAGATAAAGGCGTAGGAGGGAAGACTGGAAAGTGAAATAATCAGAGCAAGAGAGCATTAGAGATAAAGATAAAGGAGTAGGAGAGGGAGACTGGAAGGTGAAATAATCAGAGCAAGCGAGCATTAGAAATAAAGATAAAGGAGTAGGAGGGGAGACTGGAAGGTGAAATAATTAGAGCAAGCGAGCGTTAGAAATAAAGATAAATGAGTAGGAGGGGAGACTGGAAGGTGAAATAATCAGAGCAAGCAAGCGTTAGAAATAAAGATAATGGAGTAGGAGGGGAGACTGGAAGGTGAAATAATCAGAGCAAGCGAGCGTTAGAAATAAAGGTAAAGGAGTAGGAGGGCGAGACTGGAAAATGAAACAATCAGAGCAAGCGAGCGTTAGAAATAAAGATAAAGGAGTAGGAGGGGGAGACTGGAAGGTGAAACAATCAGAGCAGGCGATCATTAGAGATAAAGATAAAGGAGTAGGAGGGGGAGACTGGAAGGTGAAATAATCAGAGTAAGCGAGTTTTAGAAATAAAGATGAAGGAGTAGGAGGGGGAGACTGGAAGGTGAAATAATCAGAGCAAGCGAACGTTAGAAATGAAGATAAAAGAATAGGAGGGAAGACTGGAAGGTGAAATAATCAGAGCAAGCGAGCATTACAAATAAAGATAAAGGAGTAGGAGGGGGAGACTGAAAGGTGAAATAATCAGAGAAAGCAAGTGTTAGAAATAAAGATAAAGGAACAGGAGGGGGAGACTGGAAGATGAAATAATCAGAGCAAGCGAGCATTAGAAATAAGGAGTAGGAGGGGAGACTGGAAGGTGAAATAATCAGAGCAAGCGAGTGATAGAAATAAAGATAAAGGAGTAGGAGGGCGAGACTGGAAAATGAAACAATCAGAGCAAGTGAGTGTTAGAAATAAACATATAGGAGTAGGAGGGGGAGACTGGAAGGTGAAATAATCAGAGCAAGCGAGCATTAGAGATAAAGATAAAGGAGTTGGGGGAGACTGGAAGGTGAAATAATCATAGCAAGCAAACGTTAGAAATAAAGATAAAAGAGTAGGAGGGGAGACTGGAAGGTGAAATAATCAGAGCAAGCGAGCGTTAGAAATAAAGATAAAGGAGTAGGAGGGGGAGACTGTAAGGTGAAATAATTAGAGCAATCGAACGTTAGAAATAAAGATAAAACAGTAGGAGTGGAGACTGGAAGGTAAAATAATCAAAGCAAGCGAGCGTTAGAAATAAAGATAAAGGAGTAAGAGGGGGAGACTGAAAGGTGAAATAATCAGAGCAAGCAAGCGTTAGAAATAAAGATGAAGGAGTAGGAGACTTGAAGGTGAAATAATCAGAGCAAGTGAGTGTTAGAAATAAAGATAAAGAAGTAGGAGGGGAGACTGGAAGGTGAAATAATCAGTGCATGCGAGCATTAGAGATAAAGATAAAGAAGTAGTAGGAGGAGACTGGAAGGTGAAATAATCAGAGCAAGAGAGCGTTAGAAATAAAGATAAAGGAGTAGGAGGGGGAGACTGGAATGTGAAATAATCAGAGAAAGCGAGCATTAGAAATAAAGATAAAGGAGTAGGAGTGGGAGACTGGAAGGTGAAATAATTAGAGCAAGAGAGTGTTAGAGATAAAGATAAAGGAGTAGAAGGGGAGACTGGAAGGTGAAACAATCAGAGCAAGCGAGCGTTAGAGATAAAGATAAAGGAGTAGGAGGGGAGATTGGAAGGTGAATATATCAGAGCAAGCGAGCATTAGAAATAAAAATAAAGGAGTAGGCGGAGGAGACTGGAAGGTGAATTAATCAGAGCAAGCGAACGTTAGAAATAAAGGTAAAGGAGTAGGAGGGGTAGACTGGAAGGTGAAATAATCAAAGCAAGCGAGCATTAGAAATAAAGATAAAGGAGTAGGAGGGGAGACTGGAAGGAGAAATAATCAGTGCAAGCGAGCATTAGAAATAAAGATAAAGGAATAGGAGAGGGAGACTGGAAGGTGAAATAATCAGAGCAAGCGAGCATTAGAGATAAAGATAGAGGAGTAGGAGGGGAAGACTGGAAGGTGAAATAATCAGAGCAAGAGAGCATTAGAGATAAAGATAAAGGAGTAGGAGGGGGAGACTGGAATGTGAAATAATCAGAGCAAGCGAGCATTAGAAATAAAGATAAAGGAGTAGGAGGGGGAGACTGGAAGGTGAAATAATCAGAGCAAGCGAGCATTAGAGATAAAGATAAAGGAGTAGGAGGGGAAGACTGGAAGGTGAAATAATCAGAGCAAGAGAGCATTAGAGATAAAGATTAAGGAGTAGGAGGGGGAGACTGGAATGTGAAATAATCAGAGCAAGCGAGCATTAGAAATAAAGATAAAGGAGTAGGAGGGGGAGACTGGAAGGTGAAATAATCAGAGCAAGAGAGCGTTAGAGATAAAGATAAAGGAGTAGAAGGGGAGACTGGAAGGTGAAATAATCAGATCAAGCGAGCGTTAGAAATAAAGATAAAGGAGTAAGAGGGGAGTCTGGAAAGTAAAATAATCAGAGCAAGTGAGCATTAGAGATAAAGATAAAGGAGTAGGAGGGGGAGACTGGAAGGTGAAACAATCAGAGCAAGCGAGCGTTAGAGATAAAGATAAAGGAGTAGGAGGGGAGATTGGAAGGTGAATATATCAGAGCAAGTGAGCATTAGAAATAAAGATAAAGGAGTAGGCGGAGGAGACTGGAAGGTGAAATAATCAGAGCAAGCGAACGTTAGAAATAAAGGTAAAGGAGTAGGAGGGGTGGACTGGAAGGTGAAATAATCAAAGCAAGCGAGCATTAGAAATAAAGATAAAGGAGTAGGAGGGGAGACTGGAAGATGAATAAATCAGAGCAAGCGAGCATTAGAAATAAAGATAAAGGAGTAGGACAGGGAGACTGGAAGGTGAAAGAATCAGTGCAGGGGAGCATTAGAAATAAAGATAAAGGAGTAGGAGGGGAGACTGTAAGGTGAAATAATCAGAGCAAGCAAGCATTAGAAATAAAGATAAATGAGTAGGAGGGGAGAATGGAAGATGAAATAATCAGAGCAAGCGAGCATTAGAAATAAAGATAAAGGAGTAGGAGGGGGAGACTGGAAGGTGAAATAATCAGAGCAAGCGAGCATTAGAAATAAAGATAAAGGAGTAGGACAGGGAGACTGGAAGGTGAAATAATCAGAGCAAGCGAGCATTAGAAATAAAGATAAAGGAGTAGGACAGGGAGACTGGAAGGTGAAATAATCAAAGCAAGCGAGCATTAGAAATAAAGATAAAGGAGTAGGAGGGGAGACTGGAAGATGAATAAATCAGAGCAAGCGAGCATTAGAAATAAAGATAAAGGAGTAGGACAGGGAGACTGGAAGGTGAAAGAATCAGTGCAGGGGAGCATTAGAAATAAAGATAAAGGAGTAGGAGGGGAGACTGTAAGGTGAAATAATCAGAGCAAGCAAGCATTAGAAATAAAGATAAATGAGTAGGAGGGGAGAATGGAAGATGAAATAATCAGAGCAAGCGAGCATTAGAAATAAAGATAAAGGAGTAGGAGGGGGAGACTGGAAGGTGAAATAATCAGAGCAAGCGAGCATTAGAAATAAAGATAATGGACTAGGAAGGGGAGACTGGAAGGTGAAATAATCAGAGCAAGTGAGAAGAGTGGGGCAGCTGGAGGCGATGTGAGTAATTAAGTGACAGTGCAACTGAACTATTAGACCACTTCCACCCTGCCAATGCAAACACATAAGCCATGTCTCTCTTCACAATGAGGTCCAGGCCAGTCATACTAGGAGTGAATTTATGAACATCCATTCAGTTGTCCACCTTCTTTTTAAACGCATATAGTGTGTCACACTGCTAAATTTGGACAGGGAGTTCTTTCCACAGAAGTATTTATTATTTTATTTATTTATTGACATTTGGTAACTGGGAAAAGTCCACTGGGTCAAAAGCCTATTTTCTGTGAAGGCCCGGAGGGAAAACCTCCAAGAAAGGTTACAAAACATCATATCATATGAGCAGTTATATGCACAGTATAGGCAACATCACTTGCAGTTACAGTTTTACATCAGTCATCAATTACCATTTCAAGTAAACATGCATATCAACAAGTATTTACAGAAATTTAAGGTAGTTACAGTATGGAAACTAAAACAGTTTTGTACAGCATGTATAGTTTCATAGTATAGTACTAGGCTATCTGCCCTAGGGCATTTGTAAGCCTAGCCATAGTGATGTGGCTTTTGCCACCCCATGAAGTGGTACAAAAATGTACAGAATAAAATTAGAATACTGTGCCTCTGTCTAGTAGTGACACAGTGGAGGTCCCCTTATATAATAGAATTAGTTTATGTGCCCCTGTCTAGCAGTGACACAGATGTGACCCCTGGGGTAAACTTACAATCTCCCATCCACTCATCAAGATTTCTCTTGAAGAGAGTCAGTGAGGGGCTCTGCCTAATATGAACTGGGATCCTGTTCCAAAGCATGGGAAGCCTCTGGGTTATGAATCTATACTTCCAGCATGTCCTATTCATACTTGTGCCGAGGTTTAAGTCTTTAGCTCTCGTGGTCCTGATGGATTTGGATCTTTTGAGGTGGAGCATGTCCATCAGATCCTGATTGAACATGGCCTTGTACGTCAGACAGAGATCACCTCTGAGCATGCTGTATGCTACTGAATAGAGCTGAAGTTTCTTTACTCTGGCAGAATAAGACATATGTTGGAGACCCTTGATCCTCTTGGTGAGGTACTTTTGTGGTCTCTCCAGCTGTTGCAAATGCCGGGTGAGGTACATACCAAATGGGGCATTGTACTCAATCATGGGTCTGATGAGGGAGGAGTATAAGGGTACAATGACATCCTTGGATCTGGATGTGAATCCCTTCATGATGAGGTGTGCAAGGTAGAATGTTTTTCTAACCACTTTGGCAACGTGGGTGTCAAATGAGAGGTTGCTGTCGACTTGGGTCCCTAGGTCTCTGATTACTTTTTCCATACTCAGTGGGTTGCTGTCTATGTGATAATTTGTGGGTACTTTGTTTTTCCCAAAGGGGATGACTATACATTTATTGGCATTTAGTTAAAGGCCGTGACTCCGGCACCAGTTGTCCGTTTCTGTGAGGCCTTTTTGTAGGATGTACGTGTCCGCTGGTGTATCGACTATGGCGCCTAGTTTGCAGTCATCTGCGAACTTTGTCAGCCACAACCCTCCCATGTTTGCTTTAACATCTGAGAAATAAATGCCGAACAAGAGGGGTCCCAGGACAGATCCCTGTGGGACACCACTTGTGACTGGCTTTGAGTCTGACATTGCTCCAGCGATTTTAACTTTATGGGTTCTGTCCTTTAGCCAGTTTGCAACCCATCTAGTGACATAAGGATTTACGTTTAAGCTGTTGAGTTTATCTATGATGCCTGAGTGGGTTATTGTGTCGAAGGCCTTAGCGAAGTCCAGGTAGGCTGTATGGACTGCTTTGCCCTCATCAATGGCTCTAGTGACTGTTTCGAAAAAGTCAACCATGTTCAAAAGGCAGGATCTGCCCTTTACAAAGCCGAACTGGGTGGGGTCAAGTGTCTGTAGGTCCCCTATGTCTCTGTTTATGAGTTCCATAATGATTCTTTCCATAGCTTTGCAGACCAGGCTGGTTAAGCTTATGGGGCGGTAGCTTCCAGGGTCTGTAGAGGTACCCCCTTTGTGGAGTGGGACCACTGTTGCTGTACGCCACTGTTCAGGTACATATCCTGAAGTAAGGCTAAGGTTAAATAGCATTTTTATGTGTGGGTTTAGCTCCTCTTGGAGTTCACGTAACATGCAACCTGGGATACCGTCAGGTCCCATTGATGCTGTGTTTTTAGCTTTGTTTAGGGTGGTTCTCACTTGGACATCTGAGATGACAGGGAGATTACATTCAGCTGGGATAAGTATTTCTTCTTTTGGGGTGAGGGAGGGGAGAAATTTGCACTGAACCGGTCAGCCAGAATGTTGGCAATATCTGTGGGTTCAGTGTATTTTTTGTTGTTTTGAACTAACTCTGAGCATATCTGAGGGTTTCCGCCCAGGTTTCTAACATAGCTGAAGAAGGCTTTGTGGTTATCTTTAGTGTCCTTAGCGATTTTTCTCTCAAAGTTGGCCTTGGATATTTTTATGAGAGAATGTAATTTTCTGCTAATGTTGATCAGAGATGTCTTCCCTTCATGGGATTTTGCTCTGACGTGCAGTAGCTTCCTTCTTTTGTTATACAATTTGTTAATGGCTGAGGTCCACCAGACAGGACGCTTGCCTTTGGTGGAGAGTGACTTGGATTTATTTGGGATTGCATGATCCATGCATTCTTGGAGATGTCCATAGAAAGCATTTGTGAAGGATTCGGCATTGTGGGATGTGGTATCCACTGGCGCAGTGGGCTTAAAGGATACCATCTCGTTCTTAAGAAGAGTGAAGTCTGCTTTTGAGAAGTTTTTTACTGTGGTCTTTTGTGCTGGGGGTGGAGGTGGGATATGTATATCTAGGGTGATTAGTTTGTGGTCAGATCTCACTAGTGAGGGGTATACTTCCGGTGTGGAGCATTTTGTCCCCATGTTTGTGATGATCAGGTCTAGTACATCTCTCTCCCTCTCTCTGTCTCTTTTTTTTTTTGTTTTTGATCCATAAATCTGCTGCAAGAGCAGCGTAAAGTAACATGTAGAATAACAGGCTCTAGAGGTACAAAAAAAGAAAAAAATAGGGAGCAAAGACAAAGGTGTACAAGTTAAAGGACATTATTTGATGGAGACTAGTGACAGAAATAGTGACTCTAAGGAAGTTTAGGTGAGTTGTTGCAGGGACATGTTTGATTATTGAGTTAATGGGAATTTGGTGCAGCTTTGAATGCTTTTAGGGAGTCTGTATGAGAAATGGAAGATGGTAGTGAATTCCAAGCTTTGGCGATGATGAAGTAATAAAGGCTTTGTCCAGTGCGTTTGTTGGGCATGGATACGCTTAGGAGCTGTTTGCTTGAGGACCTAATATTATGCGCAGAGCTGTAGATATGTAGGATGGTCTGAAGAAAGGGGCAAAAGTTGGGATTATATAAGTAGTTTGTGGGTAAGTGTTAGTTGGGCATATTGTAGATACTGGGAAAAGTCAAGCCAGTTTATACTTTTTAAGGTAAGACAATGATGGGTTTGAGTTGGCATGCTGCAGGCAAATTGTTCTATTTTATAGTAGCAGGACTTTAATTTATTTTAAGTTAACACTTCCATAAATAAGGGTGGGGAGGAGAAAATAGTTTGCCAGTTTTGACTTGGTGGGTGTGTTCACAAAGTAATTATGCCTGTATAGTTTACCTAGTTTGAAATGGGTTTTCTTGATTACATTATGAATGTGATTATTAAATGAGAGTTTGTCATCAATTGTGACACCCTGAAGTTTGGATGATTTTACTTGTTCTATTTCGGTATTATTTTGTGTGATAATTTTGAAGTCTTGATTTAAGGGTTTGGATGAAAATATTAGGAGTTTAGATTTTTTGGGGTTAAGTAGACAGGCTTTATTTAGCCAGGATTCAATAGAAGTGAAGGCTTTTTGTGATAGATGTTGAAGGTCGGTCAGGTTGTTGGCAGAGGAGATTATCATAGAATCATCTGCGTATTGGATTAGTGTACTAAGATAGGAAGCTTTGTGGAGGTTATTGATGAAAATGTTAAATAATAGTGGCCCAAGAATGGATCCCTGGGGAACTCCTGTTTTGTTTAGGAGATATTCAGATTGCTTGTTCTGCCAATAGATAAATTGTTTCCTGTCAGAAAGATAGTTGGAGAACCAAGCCAGTGAATGTGGGAAGCAATTTAAGGACTGTAGTTTTAGTAATTTAGGGTGTGAAACTATCGAAAGCCTTGGATAGATTCAATAATATAACAGAGGTTATTAGACCAGCATCTAAGGCTTTGTTAACAGTTTTGGTAAATGAAAGTAAGGCAGTGGTAGTGCTGTATGCAGGGAAGAAGCTATGTTGAGTGGAGGCAGGTAAGTTATTGTTGATGAGATATTTTAGCAGTCGAGTGTGCATGCACGTTTCTAGGATTTTAGATGGAGGGGAGAGTATACAGATGGGCTGGTAATTAGATAGGTCAGTAGCATTACCACCTTTATGTAGCGCAGTTATAATGGATTTTTTCCAAAGTTGTGGAATGCATGATTCAAGGATGGAGCGACTGATGAGAATGCTAACAAGGTATGCTATAGCATCTGCAGCAATTTTAACTATTCTGCTGGAAGTCTGTTGGCAGACAGGGAGCATGGCTTTAGTTTAGTTAACAGTTGTATGCAGAGGGGGAGCATGGCTTTAGTTTAGTTCACAGTTTATGCAGAGGAGGAGCATAGCTTTAGTTTAGTTAACAGTTGTATGCAGAGGGGGAGCATGGCTTTAGTTTAGTTCACAGTTTATGCAGAGGAGGAGCATAGCTTTAGTTTAGTTAACAGTTGTATGCAGAGGGGGAGCATGGCTTTAGTTTAGTTAACAGTTTATGCAGAGGGGGAGCATGGCTTTAGTTTAGTTAGCAGTTTATGGAGAGATGGAGCATGGCTTTAGTTTAGTTAGCAGTTTATGCAAACAGGAGCATGGCTTTAGTTTAGTTAGCAGTTTATGCAGAGGGGGGGCATGGCTTTAGTTTAGTTAGCAGTTTATGGAGAGATGGAGCATGGCTTTAGTTTAGTTAGCAGTTTATGCAAACAGGAGCATGGCTTTAGTTTAGTTAGCAGTTTATGCAGAGGGGGAGCATGGCTTTAGTTTAGTTAGCAGTTTATGCAGGGGGGGCATGGCTTTAGTTTAGTTAGCAGTTTATGGAGAGATGGAGCATGGCTTTAGTTTAGTTAACAGTTTATGCAGAGGGGGAGCATGGCTTTAGTTTAGTTAACAGTTTATGCAGAGGGGGAGAACGGCTTTAGTTTAGTTAACATTTCATGCACTAGAGAGGTGGGCACCAGTTGTATAGTAACAGTGCAAGTGAGTGAGCTGTTATCTGAGGTGTCATTTAAGGGGGGGCTTGTGTTTGACTTAGGAGAGGGGCTATTTAGGTTCATAGGTTCATAGGTTGGTACTAGGCTATCGGCCCTAAGGCCTATGCAAGCCTAGCCATAACAATTCCCTGGATATTTCTTCCCACAATATTTACTTCTCTGGACCCCTGTCTAGCAGGGCGACTGACATGATATAGGTTCATAGGTTGCTATCTAATTTATTTGAGGTAGAGTTTGTTTGAGTAGAGAAGTCATTGACAAGTTTTTGAATGGTTTCAATGAAATGGGTGTTAAAGGCCTGGGCAATTTCTAGTGGGTCTTTATCAGGGGATGGTGTAGGATTTTGAAGGTTTCCATGGTTAAGTAGTGAGATAATAGATTTCCAAAACTTTTGTGGAGTGATTTATTTATTTATTTTTTTAGTCCTGTTGAGTGGAGAAGTAGGTTCATTTGTCAGTAATGACCAGCTTTTTAGCAGTGTTAAGGAGTTGTTTGTATTTTATTTCACTTTGTGGGGTTCTACTTTTATACTATTCATTCCATGTTCTGCCCTTAGCAATGAGAGTCTGTTTAATATTTTTTGTAAGCCAAAGGGCATGGATATCCTTAATTTGTTTTGTTCGCCTAGGGGCAAAATTGTTGAGAGTATTAAGAAAGACGTTATCGAAGTACTCTACTGCTTTGTTTAGCAGAAGTATTTTAGTTTGGTACCAGTTCTAGGCCTTTTAAATGTCTATAAATAGCTTTTGACTAAAAATGGGTAAGATATCTAAAGTTTTGTACAGATGGGCTTTTGCTATTTGTGTTTGGGTTCTGTGAGTGAAGGCAGGTACATGGTCACTAGAGATGCTTGGGAGGGTTCCTGTGTGAGTGTATTTATGGGGGTGTGAGATGAGAATCCAATCAAGGGTGGATTCATTTTGTCTATTTACTGTGTGTGTGTGGGATCTGTGATGAGTTGGGTGAACCTATACAGGTTTATACTATTAGAGGGGTAGTTAGAGATGAAAGTTTACCAGTTTATGTTAGCATCACCCAAAATAATGGTTTGTTTGAGATATTTTGAGTTGTCCAGGAGAGAAAATCTTCTAAAATGGGTATATTTTGACCTTTGGGGGAATGTATAGTGCTACAATACAAAATTGTTTTCTTTTGTTGATATAGAGGGTTGTTGGTAATAGTTCTACGTTACCGAAGGTTGGAACAGGTTTGGAAAATTCTATAATAGTTAAGAAGTCACGGTAGATTAGTGCAATGCCACCACCTTTTTTGTGGAGATGGTCATTTCTAAGTATGTTGTACCCTGGGAGGTTATTTCAGTATCAGATATATGTGGTTTCAACCATGTTTCAATAAGTGCAACAATATCTTGGGTGTATAGTGATTTTATTACAAATACTAGAAAAGTTAACTGCTGTTATGAATAGGTTTTAGGAATTGAAGCTTTTGGTGTGGGTCAGGGAGTTGGTTGGACCAGGGTTGGGATGAATGTCCCCACACAGGGTGAAAACCTGAGTATGTGTTGTCTGTTTAGAGTAGTGAAAGGTTGGAAAGTGGGGTTTATTAAGCACAATATAAGCAAATGTTGGTTTGGTGTTGATGGTAGAGTAGCTAGGTTTGGTTTGGAGCTAGGTGTGTAAGTTAAATGGAGAAGTTAAAGAAGCTTATATTATTAGTATGGGGTTGTGAGGATAAAGTGTCAGAAACAAGGCAGGGAGAGTTAAAGGAGGAGGGAGAAATGAAGTAGGTGAGTAACTGAAGAATGACTGTGGAGGAGAATAAGAGGATGCTGAGGTTTATAATGTAAGGCATAATGTCTAATTTGGTGTTGAGGAAAACTAAGTGGGATGTAGGTGATAATTTAACTGATAGGAGAAGATATAGGACTCTGAGGTAATTGTAGGTATAGTATGTTACCTGTGTGGGTGGAGTTATGTGCAGGTGTAGGTGGTACTGGCAGCTGGTCTCTAATTGGTTGGAGGTGAAGAGAGGTGTGGTATCCAGTTGTATAAATGTAATTGATGTGGGGGTGGGTGGGAATGGGAGCAGCGCAGTGGAGTGAAGTGGAGCCCGAGTGTAGCGAGGGCGGAACGGAGCTTGCCGAACCTTGGATGCTAAGCCCAAGCAGCAAAAAAAGAAGTAATAGATACTCTGTGACAAATGAATCCCTCCTATTAGTCCCCTCCTATTAGTCCCCTCCTATTAGTCCCCTTCTATTAGTCCCCTCCTATTAGTCCCCTTCTATTAGTTCCCTCCTATTAGTCCCCTTCTATCAGTCCCCTCCTATTAGTCCCCTCCTATTAGTCCCCTTCTATTAGTCCCCTCCTATTAGTCCCCTCCTATTAGTCTTATTAATTTTTTATTATTTTTTGGAATAGATTTAGGCCTCATGCCCTAGTGTTAGCTAGACTGTGTGATTTACTGAGGTATATAAGAGTTCTCAGAATATTGGATACCCTTATAGCCCTATAAGCAAGACTTGGGTCACCCCTAAAGAGTCTATGTGAAAGTGAGTTAAGGGATATAGCCTCCAGTCTTTCTTGATGGTTCAGGTCTTTTAAGTCAGTAATGTAGCTAGGGTGGGGTAAAGGGGCCAGCTGCGCTGGGTGCAAATTGCTATGGGGCACTTCCAGTTGCTAATTCTTTAGTAATAGCATTAGTGCACCCCAGCTTTTACACATAGATATTCCATTTGTGGTCAGAGTTTAGCACAATTGTGTCTGTGTACACTGTAACTGTACCAACTGCTTGTTAAACATATACCAAGCAGTTTGCTATAGTTCAAAAGAAAAAAATATTTTTTTTAGGCAAACGCATGTAGCACTCTGAATGTGGTCTGCTAGATGAATCAGACCTGAACAACTTTTAAGGCAGATCATCATCTGAACACTGTATCACCCTGTGCATGGTATGGACTGCAGCTAGAGTTCAAAAGTAAAAAAAGAGCATTTTTTTAAGATTATCATCTGAGTGCTGTAGAGCTCCATTCTTGGTATGAACTGTAGCAAGCATGTTAATTCAGTTGAAAAGAAAAAAAGTTTTTTTTTTTCTTTTTCTTCTTTTCTTATATTTTTGTTAGCACATTATCATCTGAGTGCTGCAGCGTTCTGCATGTGGTATTAACTGTAGCACCTGCATATTATAAATGTAGCAAGCAATTTGCTACAGCTTAAACTGCATTTTTGTAATAACTTAAGCTCTTTAGCACACTGTGTTCTTTTTCTTCTTTTGCTGGAAGGAGGGGTGGGTGTGGGGTGCAGAAACAGTACCTGATTGGCTCCTGAGCTGAGGAAGCGGAGGAGAGGGGTGCAGAGCTAGTTATCTGGTTGGTCAGACATCAGATAGCAGAGTCTTTTTTTAGACATCATATGAGGTTAAGGAGCACCAGATCGGCAAATGCCTCCAGGCACTGGGTGAGCCAGCTGTTTCTCTACTTTAAGCATCTGATCATTTTAGTTACCAGCCTCTGAAATCTGTCCACTTTCTTGAAATGTTTAGTAAGTTACATCCCAAAGGGGCATTGTACTCAGTGATGGATCTAATCAGTGTATAGTACAAAGAGGCAAGGACATTATTTGCAAGGGAAAAAGAACACATGGGTCTGTAATGGACACAGGCAACTTGTAAATGGTTCGTCTCCCAGGCTCCTGCTTTGTAAATGTTTCATCTCCCAAGTCCCTGCTTACACTTATCAAGGGTACCAGAACTTGTCAGAGATTTTGGATGCATGGCTAGGCTTAAAAAAGCCCTTGTGGTCATTAGCCAAGTAATCACCTATGAACAAAGAAACAAGTAACCAGATCTCTCATGACATTTTCACTTTGAAGTGGTGTGTTATCTATGTTTTAAACTGGAACCAGGGGTGTTTACCAAATGCTACAATGTTGCACTTTTTTGACATTGAACTTGAAAATTTCTAGTACACCAGCTATTGACAAGTCTGAACTCCTGCCGGCATGCATGTATGTAAGAGGGGTACTTTTTTATGATTGATTGGCTCACCTTAAGGAGGTTCAGGAGTGTGTCCACTGATGCCTGTTTAGTGCTATTAATTAGGCAAACAGGTATGCTGTCAGGCCCCATGGATGAGGTATTCTTCATTTTTGGAGAGGACCTTCAGCACATGCCCTCTCATGATGATTGGTGGCTTGACACCATCAGTGATAAATAGGTTTAGAATAGATGTTCAGAGGTGAAGCTGGCACTAAATTTATTTGCTAGTATGTTAGGAATATCCACCAAACTGGATGAGTTACTACCATTGTGAATATGCTTAGAGCAATTTTGGGTATTATGTCTTATTTTCCTGACATAGATAGAGAAGGATTTGTTGTTGTCTTTGACTTCTGTAGCTAGACTTTCATTTTTGTATGTTCGTTTTAGTTTAATATCTGTTAGATGTTCTCCTTAAATTGAGGGTCATTTGTTCTGCTATATAGTTTTATGCATTGCTTTGTTTTATTGACTAGTTTATTAATGCTTGAAGACCACCATGCTGAATTACTTTTAAGCCACTCCATTTGTTCAAATTTAGTTGGGACTGCCAATTTGATACATTTGTCCAGATTCAAACAGAACTTTTCTATATAATTCTTTGCATTATCAGCATTATGAGTAATACTGTTATACTTAAATTTACAGACTTCATCATAAAATTGTAGGAGGTTTGGTATACTTAAAGTCCTTGAACTGTGTGATATTTGTTTTTGTCAGCTTGGAGTTTTTGGCAGAAAAGATGGATAGTTTGTGGTCTAACAAACAATGAGGGAGATATTTTGGTGATGGTACATACAGATGCAAAGTTTATTATGACCAGGTCGAGTGTAGTCCATTCTCTAGCAGGTTCAATAATAACTAGGAGGTCTTGTTCTTAGAATCTTTGGGCATGTCTTTCTTCATTTTTGGAGATAGTCCCCCAGTTAATTTGTAGGAAACTTAGCATATAATGCCTATTTAGCAAGCTATACTTAGGAAAGAAGCTTTTCATTTACTCAAAGATGTCTCCCAGCATTATTGCTGAAAGAACTATAATTGCTGAAAGAACTATAATATTAAGTCTAGTGGCACAGAGGGATAAAGCCCTGACAGTGACCCAGTTGATTCAGGTTTGATTAGTGACTCAGGCAACTGATGGTGTACAGGGGTGATGGGAGTTTCCATCACAGGTGTGGGTGAGTGGCTCCTTGGGTGTTTCCAGCAATAATTTCTGGTGGAGGCTGGGGATGATGATAGTGGAGGAATGGTCAAAAGAAGTTTAGTATGGGACATGGCTGTGATGCTATGAAGGTAGGTCAAAATGTCACACATCTCTACTGAATGCCCTCCCCTGACCATCATCACAGAAGGCATGAGTAGGGTAAAAATGGCAGATGATAAAAATAAACCAACTCCGTGCTTGAAGTGGGGCTCCTTATGATCTTCACTGGCCCCAGCTTAAATCAGTAAGTGGATTGGGGTAATTGGATTGTCAATAGACACATTGAGGGACATGGGGGACTGGCACAGCTGTCGTAGTGACAGAAGATGAGAAAAAAATCTAAACAATAGAGGGGGGGCTTTTACTGTGTCCCTATTTATATACAAATCAATATTGCAACTAATAAGGACCATTTTATCATTTGACACATTCAGAAAGACTGACGTCTGCTGTGTGTCCTAAAAAATCTGGTATATTATTAAATTCTCTGTTTGCAGATTTTCCTTGTCTACTTCATTTACTGTAGTCCAAACCTGTTGCTCTACTGGATGTTTCCAAAATGTATGTTTTGTTTTGGAGTGGATTTCCCACAAAAACTATTGGCAGTTCATTTAAGGGAACCTTTTACACTTCATATCTAACATACCCATTACAATGAGTACAGGAAGAGAACCATTTTCTTCTTGTAACAAGTTAAGGGCTTTATGAAAAAGAAGAATCGCATATACTATGTGTGTCCTTTCCATCCTGAAAGACCTTTATCCAAGCCAAGCATGATGTCATCACTTCTAGTCTGTTGTTCCTCCCAGTCAATGTGCAGCTTTCAACAGTTTCTCTTTCTTCCCATTTACCTAACAGGTTTTTGGTACCATGTCATAAAAGAAGGGGAGTGCTGTCTGTCTGCTTTTGCCAGTGTTGATGTAGCAGTGGCCCATTCTGCTCAGCCTGAATAGAGCCTGCAGGTTCTGGAATGACATAAATATACCCCTGTATATACTTCTGCAAATTTCATAAGGTTGTAACTCCTTTTGCTGTCAAGTTATTGCAAAACCCTTTGTGTCAGTTTTTCATATGGATGTAGATCCCATCTGTACCATTTTGATGCCTATGAGTTGTGTGTAGTACATATCAGTACTTAAGAACTGCCTGTTCCAGACTAGGCCATAAATGTGGCATAACAGTACAGTTCTGCCATAAAGGAGTCAATACAAAGGCTGATGTATATTTTGTTATATCAGGGCATCTCAAACTTTTCAGTCACAGTTTATTTAGTATTTATACTTATTTATTTAGTTATGTATGTGTGTAGTTATGTACAACTGGAGGGATAGATTCATGTCCCAGATTCTTCATTAGCACTCTTCAAGAAAAATCTTGGATGGGAAATAGGAAATACACCCTGGGGATCACTTCTGTGCCTCTCCTCGATAGTGACACAGGAAAATAAATTTCTTGGGTGGTGTAAGCCAGGGAACCTTGTTGGCTAGGCTTACATAGGCCCTTGGGCTGATAGCCTAGTACCTACCTATGAACCTATGAACAGTGCATACAGAATAGAATGTGGATCACTGCATCTCCCAATACACCAGATAAATTGAAAAAGTAACCTTTGCTCCCCCATAGGCAGCGATGTATAGCATACATAGAGTACGTGAGAGGACATCAACTACTAGTTGCATTAAGACTGTTTTTATTTTTTCCGCTGCTGTTCCCCCCAGTGGAGAACATATTTTCTCATAGCAGATTAAAATGGAATGTGTTGAATGTTAATCAAAGTACTTAGTTATTTTTGTAGCTTACATAATGACCTGTTTTAGTCAGTGGAAAGCTTCAGCCTATAAACTGCATGGTCAAGTCTATCCCTAGCCCCAAAATCCTCATGCTTGAGTAGTTATCCAGAAAAAGTTATGTATTGACGTGCCGTTCCTTTCTGTATAGGTGCATATCTCACTTTTATTTACCTGTCTGTAAAATCTGACCCTTTATTCTAATATCTGCAAGGAAAACAGTAGCCAGCAGACAGCATCCATGTCTGGTGCCCCTATGAAATGACACGTGGCATGATAGTGTGTCATTAGTTAGTACCTTTAATAACTGACAGCTGGTACAGAGGTTACAGTCCCTATGAAATGACATATGGCATGATAGTGTGTCATTAGTTAGTACCTTCAATAACTGACAGCTGGTGCAGAGGGTACAGTCCCTATGAAATGACATGTGGCATGATAGTGTGTCATTAGTTAGTACCTTCAATAACTGACAGCTGCTGCAGAGGTTACAGTTGCTATGAAATGACATGTGGCATGATAGTGTGTCATTAGTTAGTACCTTCAATAACTGACAGCTGCTGCAGAGGTTACAGTCCCTATGAAATGACATGTGGCATGATAGTGTGTCATTAGTCAGTACCTTCAATAACTGACAGCTGCTGCAGAGGTTACAGTCCCTATGAAATGACATGTGGCATGATAGTGTGTCATTAGTCAGTACCTTCAATAACTGACAGCTGCTGCAGAGGTTACAGTCCCTGTGAAATGACATGTGGCATGATGGTGTGTCATTAGTTAGTACCTTCAATAACTGACAGCTGCTGCAGAGGTTACAGTCCCTGTGAAATGACATGTGGCATGATAGTGTGTCATTAGTTAGTACCTTCAATAACTGACAGCTGGTGCAGAGGTTGCAGTCCCTATGAAATGACATGTGGCTAGATAGTGTGTCACTAGTTAGTACCTTCAACAACTGACAGCTGGTGCAGAGGTTACAGTCCCTATGAAATGACATGTGGCATGATAGTGTGTCATTAGTTAGTACCTTCAATAACTGACAGCTGGTGCAGAGGTTACAGTCCCTATGAAATGACATGTGGCATGATAGTGTGTCATTAGTTAGTACCTTCAATAACTGACAGCTGCTGCAGAGGTTACAGTCCCTGTGAAATGACATGTGGCATGATAGCGTGTCATTAGTTAGTACCTTCAATAACTGACAGCTGCTGCAGAGGTTACAGTCCCTGTGAAATGACATGTGGCATGATAGCGTGTCATTAGTTAGTACCTTCAATAACTGACAGCTGCTGCAGAGGTTACAGTCCCTATGAAATGACATGTGGCATGATAGTGTGTCATTAGATAGTACCTTCAATAACTGACAGCTGGTGCAGAGGTTACAGTCCCTGTGAAATGACATGTGGCATGATAGTGTGTCATTAGTTAGTACCTTCAATAACTGACAGCTGGTGCAGAGGTTACAGTCCCTGTGAAATGACATGTGGCATGATAGTGTGTCATTAGTTAGTACCTTCAATAACTGACAGCTGGTGCAGAGGTTACAGTCCCTATGAAATGACATGTGGCATGATAGTGTGTCACTAGTTAGTACCTTCAATAACTGACAGCTGGTGCAGAGGTTACAGTCCCTGTGAAATGACATGTGGCATGATAGTGTGTCACTAGTTAGTACCTTCAATAACTGACAGCTGCTGCAGAGGTTACAGTCCCTGTGAAATGACATGTGACATGATAGTGTGTCATTAGTTAGTACCTTCAATAACTGACAGCTGGTGCAGAGGTTACAGTCCCTGTGAAATGACATGTGGCATGATAGTGTGCCACTAGTTAGTACCTTCAATAACTGACAGCTGCTGCAGAGGTTACAGTCCCTATGAAATGACATGTGGCATGATAGTGTGTCACTAGTTAGTACCTTCAATAACTGACAGCTGCTGCAGGGGTTACAGTCCCTATGAAATGACATGTGGCATGATAGTGTGTCATTGGTTAGTACCTTCAATAACTGACAGCTGCTGCAGAGGTTACAGTCCCTATGAAATGACATGTGGCATGATAGTGTGTCATTAGTTAGTACCTTCAATAACTGACAGCTGCTGCAGAGGTTACAGTCCCTATGAAATGACATGTGGCATGATAGTGTGTCATTAGTTAGTACCTTCAATAACTGACAGCTGCTGCAGAGGTTACAGTCCCTATGAAATGACATGTGGCATGATAGTGTGTCATTAGTTAGTACCTTCAATAACTGACAGCTGGTGCAGGGGTTACAGTCCCTATGAAATGACACGTGGCATGATAGTGTGTCATTAGTTAGTACCTTCAATAACTGACAGCTGCTGCAGAGGTTACAGTCCCTATGAAATGACATGTGGCATGATAGTGTGTCATTAGTTAGTACCTTCAATAACTGACAGCTGCTGCAGAGGTTACAGTCCCTGTGAAATGACATGTGGCATGATAGTGTGTCATTAGTTAGTACCTTCAATAACTGACAGCTGCTGCAGAGGTTACAGTCCCTGTGAAATGACATGTGGCATGATAGTGTGTCATTAGTTAGTACCTTCAATAACTGACAGCTGCTGCAGAGGTTACAGTCCCTATGAAATCACATGTGGCATGATAGTGTGTCATTAGTTAGTACCTTCAATAACTGACAGCTGCTGCAGAGGTTACAGTCCCTGTGAAATGACATGTGGCATGATAGTGTGTCATTAGTTAGTACCTTCAATAACTGACAGCTGGTGCAGAGGTTACAGTCCCTAAGAAATGACATGTGGCATGATAGTGTGTCATTAGTTAGGACCTTCAATAACTGACAGCTGCTGCAGAGGTTACAGTCCCAATGAAATGACATGTGGCATGATAGTGTGTCACTAGTTAGTACCTTCAATAACTGACAGCTGCTGCAGAGGTTACAGTCCCTGTGAAATGACATGTGGCATGATAGTGTGTCATTAGTTAGTACCTTCAATAACTGACAGCTGCTGCAGAGGTTACAGTCCCTGTGAAATGACATGTGGCATGATAGTGTGTCATTAGTTAGTACCTTCAATAACTGACAGCTGGTGCAGAGGTTACAGTCCCTATGAAATGACATGTGGCATGATAGTGTGTCACTAGTTAGTACCTTCAATAACTGACAGCTGCTGCAGAGGTTACAGTCCCTATGAAATGACATGTGGCATGATAGTGTGTCATTAGTTAGTACCTTCAATAACTGACAGCTGCTGCAGGGGTTACAGTCCCTATGAAATGACATGTGGCATGATAGTGTGTCATTAGGTAGTACCTTCAATAACTGACAGCTGCTGCAGAGGTTACACTCCCTATGAAATGACATGTGGCATGATAGTGTGTCATTAGTTAGTACCTTCAATAACTGACAGCTGCTGCAGAGGTTACAGTCCCTATGAAATGACATGTGGCATGATAGTGTGTCATTAGTTAGTACCTTCAATAACTGACAGCTGCTGCAGAGGTTACAGTCCCTATGAAATGACATGTGGCATGATAGTGTGTCATTAGTTAGTACCTTCAATAACTGACAGCTGCTGCAGAGGTTACAGTCCCTGTGAAATGACATCTGGCATGATGATGTGTCATTAGTTAGTACCTTCAATAACTGACAGCTGCTGCAGAGGTTACAGTCCCTATGAAATGACATGTGACATGATAGTGTGTCATTAGTTAGTACCTTCAATAACTGACAGCTGCTGCAGAGGTTACAGTCCCAATGAAATGACATGTGGCATGATAGTGTGTCACTAGTTAGTACCTTCAATAACTGACAGCTGGTGCAGAGGTTACAGTCCCTGTGAAATGACATGTGGCATGATAGTGTGTCATTAGTTAGTACCTTCAATAACTGACAGCTGGTGCAGAGGGTAAAGTCCCTATGAAATGACACGTGGCATGATAGTGTGTCATTAGTTAGTACCTTCAATAACTGACAGCTGGTGCAGAGGTTACAGTCCCTATGAAATGACATGTGGCATAATAGTGTGTCATTAGTTAGTACCTTCAATAACTGACAGCTGGTGCAGAGGTTACAGTCCCTATGAAATGACATGTGGCATGATAGTGTGTCATTAGTTAGTACCTTCAATAACTGACAGCTGCTGCAGGGGTTACAGTCCCTATGAAATGACACGTGGCATGATAGGGTGTCATTAGCTAGTACCTTCAATAACTGACAGCTGCTGCAGAGGTTACACTCTCTATGAAATGACACGTGGCATGATAGTGTGTCATTAGTTAGTACCTTCAATAACTGACAGCTGCTGCAGAGGTTACAGTCCCTATGAAATGACATGTGGCATGATAGTGTGTCATTAGTTAGTACCTTCAATAACTGACAGCTGCTGCAGAGGTTACAGTCCCTATGAAATGACATGTGGCATGATAGTGTGTCATTAGTTAGTACCTTCAATAACTGACAGCTGCTGCAGAGGTTACAGTCCTTGGGAAATGACATGTGGCATGATAGTGTGCATTAGTTAGTACCTTCAATAACTGACAGCTGGTGCAGAGGTTACAGTCCCTATGAAATGACATGTGGCATGATAGTGTGTCACTAGTTAGTACCTTCAATAACTGACAGCTAGTGCAGAGGTTACAGTCCCTATGAAATGACATGTGGCATGATAGTGTGTCATTAGTTAGTAAATTCAATAACTGACAGCTGGTGCAGAGGTTACAGTCCCTATGAAATGACATGTGGCATGATAGTGTGTCATTAGTTAGTACCTTCAATAACTGACAGCTGGTGCAGAGGTTACAGTCCCTATGAAATGACATGTGGCATGATAGTGTGTCACTAGTTAGTACCTTCAATAACTGACAGCTGCTGCAGGGGTTACAGTCCCTATGAAATGACATGTGGCATGATAGTGTGTCATTAGTTAGTACCTTCAATAACTGACAGCTGCTGCAGAGGTTACAGTCCCTATGAAATGACATGTGGCATGATATTGTGTCATTCGTTAGTACCTTCAATAACTCACAGCTGCTGCAGGGGTTACAGTCCCTATGAAATGACATGTGGCATGATAGTGTGTCATTAGTTAGTACCTTCAATAACTGTCAGCTGCTGCAGGGGTTACAGTCCCTGTGAAATGACATGTGGCATGATAGTGTGTCATTAGTTAGTACCTTCAATAACTGACAGCTGGTGCAGAGGTTACAGTCCCTATGAAATGACATGTGGCATGATAGTGTGTCATTAGTTAGTACCTTCAATAACTGACAGCTGCTTCAGAGGTTACAGTCCCTATGAAATGACATGTGGCATGATAGTGTGTCATTAGTTAGTACCTTCAATAACTGACAGCTGGTGCAGAGTTTACAGTCCCTGTGAAATGACTTGTGACATGATAGTGTGTCATTAGTTAGTACCTTCAATAACTGACAGCTGGTGCAGAGGTTACACTCCCTATGAAATGACATGTGGTATGATAGTGTGTCATTAGTTAGCACCTTCAATAACTGACAGCTGGTGCAGAGGTTACAGTCCCTGTGAAATGACATGTGGCATGATGGTGTGTCATTAGTTAGTACCTTCAATAACAGACAGCTGCTGCAGGGGTTACAGTCCCTATGAAATGACACGTGGCATGATAGTGTGTCATTAGTTAGTACCTTCAATAACTGACAGCTGCTGCAGAGGTTACAGTCCCTATGAAAGGACACGCGGCATGATACTGTGTCATTAGTTAGTACCTTCAATAACTGACAGCTGGTGCAGAGGTTACAGTCCCTATGAAATGACATGTGGCATGATAGTGTGTCATTAGTTAGTACCTTCAATAACTGACAGCTGGTGCAGAGGTTACAGTCCCTATGAAATGACATGTGGCATGATAGTGTGTCATTAGTTAGTACCTTCAATAACTGACAGCTGCTGCAGGGGTTACAGTCCCTGTGAAATGACATGTGGCATGATAGTGTGTCATTAGTTAGTACCTTCAATAACTGACAGCTGCTGCAGAGGTTACAGTCCCAATGAAATGACATGTGGCATGATAGTGTGTCCTTAGTTAGTACCTTCAATAACTGACCGCTGGTGCAGAGGTTACAGTCCCTATGAAATGACATGTGGCATGATAGTGTGTCATTAGTTAGTACCTTCAATAACTGACAGCTGGTGCAGAGGTTACAGTCCCTGTGAAATGACTTGTGACATGATAGTGTGTCATTAGTTAGTACCTTCAATAACTGACAGCTGGTGCAGAGGTTACAGTCCCTATGAAATGACATGTGGTATGAAAGTGTGTCATTAGTTAGTACCTTCAATAACTGACAGCTGGTGCAGAGGTTACAGTCCCTGTGAAATGACATGTGGCATGATGGTGTGTCATTAGTTAGTACCTTCAATAACAGACAGCTACTGCAGGGGTTACAGTCCCTATGAAATGACATGTGGCATGATAGTGTGTCATTAGTTAGTACCTTCAATAACTGACAGCTGCTGCAGAGGTTACAGTCCCTATGAAATGACATGTGGCATGATAGTGTGTCATTAGTTAGTACCTTCAATAACTGACAGCTGCTGCAGAGGTTACAGTCCCTGTGAAATGACATGTGGCATGATAGTGTGTCATTAGTTAGTACCTTCAATAACTGACAGCTGCTGCAGAGGTTACAGTCCCTGTGAAATGACATGTGGCATGATAGTGTGTCATTAGTTAGTACCTTCAATAACTGACAGCTGCTGCAGAGGTTACAGTCCATATGAAATGACATGTGGCATGATAGTGTGTCATTAGTTAGTACCTTCAATAACTGACAGCTGCTGCAGAGGTTACAGTCCCTGTGAAATGACATGTGGCATGATAGTGTGTCATTAGTTAGTACCTTCAATAACTGACAGCTGGTGCAGAGGTTACAGTCCCTAAGAAATGACATGTGGCATGATAGTGTGTCATTAGTTAGTACCTTCAATAACTGACAGCTGCTGCAGAGGTTACAGTCCCAATGAAATGACATGTGGCATGATAGTGTGTCACTAGCTAGTACCTTCAATAACTGACAGCTGCTGCAGAGGTTACAGTCCCTGTGAAATGACATGTGGCATGATAGTGTGTCATTAGTTAGTACCTTCAATAACTGACAGCTGCTGCAGAGGTTACAGTCCCTGTGAAATGACATGTGGCATGATAGTGTGTCATTAGTTAGTACCTTCAATAACTGACAGCTGGTGCAGAGGTTACAGTCCCTATGAAATGACATGTGGCATGATAGTGTGTCACTAGTTAGTACCTTCAATAACTGACAGCTGCTGCAGAGGTTACAGTCCCTATGGAATGACATGTGGCATGATAGTGTGTCATTAGTTAGTACCTTCAATAACTGACAGCTGCTGCAGGGGTTACAGTCCCTATGAAATGACATGTGGCATGATAGTGTGTCATTAGGTAGTACCTTCAATAACTGACAGCTGCTGCAGAGGTTACAGTCCCTATGAAATGACATGTGGCATGATAGTGTGTCATTAGTTAGTACCTTCAATAACTGACAGCTGCTGCAGAGGTTACAGTCCCTATGAAATGACATGTGGCATGATAGTGTGTCATTAGTTAGTACCTTCAATAACTGACAGCTGCTGCAGAGGTTACAGTCCCTATGAAATGACATGTGGCATGATAGTGTGTCATTAGTTAGTACCTTCAATAACTGACAGCTGCTGCAGAGGTTACAGTCCCTGTGAAATGACATCTGGCATGATGGTGTGTCATTAGTTAGTACCATCAATAACTGACAGCTGCTGCAGAGGTTACAGTCCCTATGAAATGACATGTGGCATGATAGTGTGTCATTAGTTAGTACCTTCAATAACTGACAGCTGCTGCAGAGGTTACAGTCCCTATAAAATGACATGTGGCATGATAGTGTGTCATTAGTTAGTACCTTCAATAACTGACAGCTGGTGCAGAGGTTACAGTCCCTGTGAAATGACATGTGGCATGATAGTGTGTCATTAGTTAGTACCTTCAATAACTGACAGCTGTTGCAGAGGGTAAAGTCCCTTATGAAATGACATGTGGCATGATAGTGTGTCATTAGTTAGTACCTTCAATAACTGACAGCTGGTGCAGAGGTTACAGTCCCTATGAAATGACATGTGGCATAATAGTGTGTCATTAGTTAGTACCTTCAATAACTGACAGCTGGTGCAGAGGTTACAGTCCCTATGAAATGACATGTGGCATGATAGTGTGTCATTAGTTAGTACCTTCAATAACTGACAGCTGCTGCAGGGGTTACAGTCCCTATGAAATGACACGTGGCATGATAGTGTGTCATTAGCTAGTACCTTCAATAACTGACAGCTGCTGCAGAGGTTACACTCCCTATGAAATGACACGTGGCATGATAGTGTGTCATTAGTTAGTACCTTCAATAACTGACAGCTGCTGCAGAGGTTACAGTCCCTATGAAATGACATGTGGCATGATAGTGTGTCATTAGTTAGTACCTTCAATAACTGACAGCTGCTGCAGAGGTTACAGTCCCTATGAAATGACATGTGGCATGATAGTGTGTCATTAGTTAGTACCTTCAATAACTGACAGCTGCTGCAGAGGTTACAGTCCCTATGAAATGACATGTGGCATGATAGTGTGTCATTAGTTAGTACCTTCAATAACTGACAGCTGCTGCAGAGGTTACTGTCCTTGTGAAATGACATGTGGCATGATAGTGTGCATTAGTTAGTACCTTCAATAACTGACAGCTGGTGCAGAGGTTACAGTCCCTATGAAATGACATGTGGCATGATAGTGTGTCACTAGTTAGTACCTTCAATAACTGACAGCTAGTGCAGAGGTTACAGTCCCTATGAAATGACATGTGGCATGATAGTGTGTCATTAGTTAGTAAATTCAATAACTGACAGCTGGTGCAGAGGTTACAGTCCCTATGAAATGACATGTGGCATGATAGTGTGTCATTAGTTAGTACCTTCAATAACTGACAGCTGGTGCAGAGGTTACAGTCCCTATGAAATGACATGTGGCATGATAGTGTGTCACTAGTTAGTACCTTCAATAACTGACAGCTGCTGCAGGGGTTACAGTCCCTATGAAATGACATGTGGCATGATAGTGTGTCATTAGTTAGTACCTTCAATAACTGACAGCTGCTGCAGAGGTTACAGTCCCTATGAAATGACATGTGGCATGATATTGTGTCATTAGTTAGTACCTTCAATAACTGACAGCTGCTGCAGGGGTTACAGTCCCTATGAAATCACATGTGGCATGATAGTGTGTCATTAGTTAGTACCTTCAATAACTGTCAGCTGCTGCAGGGGTTACAGTCCCTGTGAAATGACATGTGGCATGATAGTGTGTCATTAGTTAGTACCTTCAATAACTGACAGCTGGTGCAGAGGTTACAGTCCCTATGGAATGACATGTGGCATGATAGTGTGTCATTAGTTAGTACCTTCAATAACTGACAGCTGCTTCAGAGGTTACAGTCCCTATGAAATGACATGTGGCATGATAGTGTGTCATTAGTTAGTACCTTCAATAACTGACAGCTGGTGCAGAGTTTACAGTCCCTGTGAAATGACTTGTGACATGATAGTGTGTCATTAGTTAGTACCTTCAATAACTGACAGCTGGTGCAGAGGTTACAGTCCCTATGAAATGACATGTGGTATGATAGTGTGTCATTAGTTAGCACCTTCAATAACTGACAGCTGGTGCAGAGGTTACAGTCCCTGTGAAATGACATGTGGCATGATGGTGTGTCATTAGTTAGTACCTTCAATAACAGACAGCTGCTTTAGGGGTTACAGTCCCTATGAAATGACACGTGGCATGATAGTGTGTCATTAGTTAGTACCTTCAATAACAGACAGCTGCTGCAGGGGTTACAGTCCCTATGAAATGACACGTGGCATGATAGTGTGTCATTAGTTAGTACCTTCAATAACTGACAGCTGCTGCAGAGGTTACAGTCCCTATGAAATGACACGTGGCATGATAGTGTGTCATTAGTTAGTACCTTCAATAACTGACAGCTGGTGCAGAGGTTACAGTCCCTATGAAATGACATGTGGCATGATAGTGTGTCATTAGTTAGTACCTTCAATAACTGACAGCTGGTGCAGAGGTTACAGTCCCTATGAAATGACATGTGGCATGATAGTGTGTCATTAGTTAGTACCTTCAATAACTGACAGCTGCTGCAGGGGTTACAGTCCCTGTGAAATGACATGTGGCATGATAGTGTGTCATTAGTTAGTACCTTCAATAACTGACAGCTGCTGCAGAGGTTACAGTCCCAATGAAATGACATGTGGCATGATAGTGTGTCCTTAGTTAGTACCTTCAATAACTGACAGCTGGTGCAGAGGTTACAGTCCCTATGAAATGACATGTGGCATGATAGTGTTTCATTAGTTAGTACCTTCAATAACTGACAGCTGGTGCAGAGGTTACAGTCCCTGTGAAATGACTTGTGACATGATAGTGTGTCATTAGTTAGTACCTTCAATAACTGACAGCTGGTGCAGAGGTTACAGTCCCTATGAAATGACATGTGGTATGATAGTGTGTCATTAGTTAGTACCTTCAATAACTGACAGCTGGTGCAGAGGTTACAGTCCCTGTGAAATGACATGTGGCATGATGGTGTGTCATTAGTTAGTACCTTCAATAACAGACAGCTACTGCAGGGGTTACAGTCCCTATGAAATGACATGTGGCATGATAGTGTGTCATTAGTTAGTACCTTCAATAACTGACAGCTGCTGCAGAGGTTACAGTCCCTATGAAATGACATGTGGCATGATAGTGTGTCATTAGTTAGTACCTTCAATAACTGACAGCTGGTGCAGAGGTTACAGTCCCTATGAAATGACATGTGGCATGATAGTGTGTCATTAGTTAGTACCTTCAATAACTGACAGCTGGTGCAGAGGTTACAGTCCCTATGAAATGACATGTGGCATGATAGTGTGTCATTAGTTAGTACCTTCAATAACTGTCAGCTGGTGCAGAGGTTACAGTCCCTATGAAATGACTTGTGGCATGATAGTGTGTCATTAGTTAGTACCTTCAATAACTGACAGCTGCTGCAGAGGTTACAGTCCCTATGAAATGACGTGGCATGATAGTGTGTCATTAGTTAGTACCTTCAATAACTGACAGCTGCTGCAGAGGTTACAGTCCCTATGAAATGACATGTGGCATGATAGTGTGTCACTAGTTAGTACCTTCAATAACTGACAGCTGCTGCAGAGGTTACAGTCCCTATGAAATGACTTGTGACATGATAGTGTGTCATTAGTTAGTACCTTCAATAACTGACAGCTGCTGCAGGGGTTACAGTCCCTATGAAATGACATGTGGCATGATAGTGTGTCATTAGTTAGTACCTTCAATAACTGACAGCTGGTGCAGAGGTTACAGTCCCTGTGAAATGACATGTGGCATGATAGTGTGTCATTAGTTAGTACCTTCAATAACTGACAGCTGGTGCAGAGGTTACAGTCCCTATGAAATGACATGTGGCATGATAGTGTGTCATTAGTTAGTACCTTCAATAACTGACAGCTGCTGCAGAGGTTACAGTCCCTGTGAAATGACATGTGGCATGATAGTGTGTCACTAGTTAGTACCTTCAATAACTGACAGCTGCTGCAGGGGTTACAGTCCCTATGAAATGACATGTGGCATGATAGTGTGTCATTAGTTAGTACCTTCAATAACTGACAGCTGGTGCAGAGGTTACAGTCCCTATGAAATGACATGTGGCATGATGGTGTGTCATTAGTTAGTACCTTCAATAACTGACAGCTGCTGCAGAAGTTACAGTCCCTATGAAATGACATGTGGCATGATAGTGTGTCATTAGTTAGTACCTTCAATAACTGACAGCTGGTGCAGAGGTTACAGTCCCTATGAAATGACACGTGGCATGATAGAGTGTCATTAGTTAGTACCTTCAATAACTGACAGCTGGTGCAGAGGTTACAGTCCCTATGAAATGACATATGGCATGATAGTGTGTCATTAGTAAGTACCTTCAATAACTGACTGCTGCTGCAGAGGTTACAGTCCCTATGAAATGACATGTGGCATGATAGTGTGTCATTAGTTAGTACCTTCAATAACTGACAGCTGGTGCAGAGGTTACAGTCCCTATGAAATGACATGTGGCATGATGGTGTGTCATTAGTTAGTACCTTCAATAACTGACAGCTGGTGCAGAGGTTACAGTCCCTATGAAATGACATGTGGCATGATAGTGTGTCATTAGTTAGTACCTTCAATAACTGACAGCTGGTGCAGAGGTTACAGTCCCTATGAAATGACATGTGGCATGATGGTGTGTCATTAGTTAGTACCTTCATTAACTGACAGCTGGTGCAGAGGTTACAGTCCCTATGAAATGACATGTGGCATGATAGTGTGTCATTAGTTAGTACCTTCAATAACTGACGGCTGCTGCAGAGGTTACAGTCCCTATGAAATGACATGTGGCATGATAGTGTGTCATTAGTTAGTACCTTCAATAACTGACAGCTGCTGCAGAGTTTACAGTCCCTATGAAATGACATGTGGCATGATAGTGTGTCATTAGTTAGTACCTTCAATAACTGACAGCTGGTGCAGAGGTTACAGTACAAGCTTTAGTTCCTATGGTACAGGGTTTGATTCCCCAGCTGGTGCAGAGGTTACAGTACAAGCTTTAGTTCCTATGGTACAGGGTTTGATTCCCCAGCTGGTGCAGAGGTTACAGTACAAGCTTTAGTTCCTATGGTACAGGGTTTGATTCCCCAGCTGCTGCAGAGGTTACAGTACAAGCTTTAGTTCCTATGGTACAGGGTTTGATTCCCCAGCTGGTGCAGGGGTTACAGTACAAGCTTTAGTTCCTATGGTACAGGGTTTGATTCCCCAGCTGGTGCAGAGGTTACAGTACAAGCTTTAGTTCCTATGGTACAGGATTTGATTCCCCAGCTGGTGCAGAGGTTACAGTACAAGCTTTAGTTCCTATGGTACAGGGTTTGATTCCCCAGCTGGTGCAGAGGTTACAGTACAAGCTTTAGTTCCTATGGTACAGGGTTTGATTCCCCAGCTGGTGCAGGGGTTACAGTACAGGCTTTAGTTCCTATGGTACAGGGTTTGATTCCCCAGCTGGTGCAGGGGTTACAGTACAAGCTTTAGTTCCTATGGTACAGTGTTTGATTCCCCAGCTGGTGCAGAGGTTACAGTACAAGCTTTAGTTCCTATGGTACAGGGTTTGATTCCCCAGCTGGTGCAGAGGTTACAGTACAAGCTTTAGTTCCTATGGTACAGGGTTTGATTCCCCAGCTGGTGCAGGGGTTACAGTACAAGCTTTAGTTCCTATGGTACAGGGTTTGATTCCCCAGCTGGTGCAGGGGTTACAGTACAAGCTTTAGTTCCTATGGTACAGGGTTTGATTCCCCAGCTGGTGCAGAGGTTACAGTACAAGCTTTAGTTCCTGTGGTACAGGGTTTGATTCCCTCAGACATCATTTGCTCCCTGAGTAAGTCACTTAACCAGACACAGCTCTCGGTTTCCTCTGAAAATAGGCTGTGTACCCAGTGGGTCTACGTGATTAAGAAATAGAATTTTTATTAGGGAGAAGGGTTTTGCATAACGGGTAAGGTTATTGCCTCATAGACACAAGGTACAGGCTTTGAGTCTGATCTTGGGTTATTGGCTATGCTTTAAATGGCCTTTCAGGGCAGTTAGCCTAGTATTCAGCTATGAACCTAATAATGGCTTATGGTATAGTGTTTCTCTACAGGAAATTACAAAAAAGATCACATTTCTGACACAAATTTCCAGATGTATGCCTGGTAAATAGTCACCCAGAGCTGCTCATCATTTGACGATGATGCCAGAGAGTTTGAGATATTTTGCTTGCATCTGAAGCCATTCTTAGCAAGGAAAAGCATAATTCAGTATTATTTTGCACTTGTGTTTCTTGTTTTCATTCTATTTGCAAAGATTTCTGTGCTATTTATTGTTTTTCCTGCCCCTACCTAGAGTTTTAAGTTGCATTTTTCTGCTACTGTAAAGGATGGATTTGTTGTACCCTAAATACACTCTACCTACTGTTTTCAGTGCACGTAGGCATCCATTTTTGTGGTTTCCTAGCACTTGGGCTCCAAACCAGTCATTTTACATTAAGACGGTCAAAGTCTGCACTCTTGTGGCAGAATAGGGCTGATCTCACCTATCTGAGCTGGGAATTACAGGTGAAATGCTCACTGTGTGCTTATTTGATTGGTCTGTGCACTGTGTGCTTACTTGACTGGTCTGTGCACATACCTAGTTTACAACTTGCTTTTTTCTGCTTGTATATAAGCCTCACATTTGCCCAACACTACTCTTTGTGCAGTTAGTGGTGATGCCCTGTATGTACACAATCATTAGAAGTTATATTTTCGGTATAAAAACTAGCCATGAAAATTTCCACACTTCCGCGCTACTCAAGGAGTGAATAGTTTGTGTGCTGAGCAGCATTGCTGCATTTAGTTAGCTCCAGATTACATTATTAGAGCACTCAGAATTATCGCTGCTCAAAGAGCAATTCATATGTGCGCTGGGTGTTATTGCCAGATAGGTTAGCTGTAGTTTACACTAAGTTAGCACCCATCTCTCATCCGGTTGCAAACACCCCCGCCACACTCCAATTCTTTTCCCCTTGTAAAGTACATATTAAGGATCTGCAACGACAGATAGTCACTTTCCTGCTGTCTCTGCATCAAGCTTGGTAGTCATGGGTATCCTGAAACAATGTAGCAATTACCTCATGCACATTGACAACCATTTAATTCTGAAACAGAAGAATATAGTATGTGAGACATGTAGTTACACAATGCAACTGGAGGCTAGACTCACATACAGACACAAAAACACCAACCAGGTGGTCAGCAACACACACAAAACACTCACTGCACTTACAAAGGACCAGACACACAGACCCACATACGTGGAGATGCTCACATGTAACCTACTCAAACCTCAAAGGCCTCTCAGATACAGTCCTCAGAAACTCTGTCTGCACACAAGTAAGACAACTCCCACCACAACACATAAAGCCACATCTCATTGTATCTCAACTGCCAACCCTATAAGGTATAACATGACACAGCCTAATATTTGGGTCATAGGAGACTCCATTGTGAGACACATTGATATTCTTCTCACCAGGCTGGATAAGGATCATACATGCACTCAGGTCACTAAACCTCAAGTACCAGGATGACTTGGCAGAGTCCATGTGAGTGTAAATTACCTGAGATGTACCTCCCTGGACTATATGAAGAGAGACATGATTGGGCTCTCAGAATGTGTGTCACAGGCAGGTATGAGCCTAGCACTGAGCGTATTCTACTGATCCAAGGATGATGTCACAATGCCAACAGAAAATGATTGACTTTAGTAAATATCTTAGCTACTGGGGTCATTCCAAAGGTGTCCAGTACTTATCACCCTGGGAGGACATGATTGACAGGTCATTCTATTTTGCCAGAGATTATCTTCACCTGTCATCTCTAGGCATTTGGATATTGGCCAAAATAGTATCTACCTCTATAGTGCCTTTTTTAGGCTTTGCCAAACAGAGAAGCTTTCCAACATAGCAAAATTTACTTAGGATAAACTAAAGGTACTGCTGCTCAGTGCTAGGATTCTCAACAAGAAACCACACTCCCTGGAAGCACTCCTCAGCCTGGAAAATGCTGATATCTGTGCAGCTACTGAAACATTGTTCAAAGCCACAACAAACACCCCAGCAGTGCATGGCTATAATGCATTTCACAAGTTCTGATCACCCACTGCACTGGAAGGGGCAAAAGGAGGAGGTGTATCCATCTACATATAGAATTAGCACTCCTCAAGAATGGTCAAGCAATATGGCATGCTTGAGCTACTGCATGGCCAACTAACCATGGGAAAAATCCATTACCATATCTTTGCTACAGGTCGCCCACTATGAACCAGGACTCCCATACATCATACCTTAATTACTAGAATCACTCACCATCCAGCCCAGTACCATACTCAAGGGGTGATTTTAACTGCCCCTTCATTAATTGGGAGGTATATGTGACCACTAACACACAATCCCAAAGATTTCTAGACTTTGTCAATGCAAATGACCTGCAACAGCTAATCTGCACTCCTACTAGGGGAACAGATATCCTACATCTGGTATTTACAGATATGGGAGAGTGCTACACCCTCCCTCCAAAGTGTGATACCCTTGGATATAATCTTTAAAAATTAGAAGTCTTCTTTTAAAGATTGGAAGCAAAACTTATAAATGTCATACTTTAAAATGAAGGACCAGAAACAATTTTAGGAATATAACTGCATTTTTCATAAAATAATTTTATACATGTGAATCAAAAGGAAAGATTCTTTTTTTTTTTTTTTCATGTTATTTGCTACTTTATGAAGAAAGCTGGAAAGTGTGGAGAAGGAGTGAAGATGGGGAGCAATTTCAGTTTAGCCAAATGGACTAGTTTAACCCAATGTGCTATATAGTTATAAAATGGTAAATGCATTATAGTTATCGCATTACTACTGAACTATTTTTTTCTTTGTCTGAAATGTAAATTGTTATACTGATGTTAAATAAAGTTATCTTTGATTAAAAAATAAATAAATAAATAAATAAATGCTAAGTTTTACGAATGACTTAATACAGGACAATGCTTCCTTTAATGTGTATAACTATGTCTGCTACACATAGTATATAACATGGGAATATTAACTGTGTCAGACTATTGTGTACCACACGGCTCTGTTTATGATAATTAATATTACAAATAATATTATAATATAATAATATTACAAAACATTCTCACTATTATTTATCTTATTTTTTGTATTTGAATCACATTTTACCTTCCACTGTTATATTTCTTTAGTTAACTCTCTCCATATTGACAAAAAACCAGAACAAAAAAACAAGAAACGACCAAAGACCAGCACCAAGGACCAGCAGTGCCCTATCAACCACAAACAACAGAATCTGACCTAGGTTTTGTCTTTAATTCAGACTTCTTCAGAAAAAACATAAAATGAACCGCACCCTTCCATTTTATAATATACATACTTATTTACATAATAAATTTAATTAAACAGTCAATCACTCACACTCCATCTTAAAGCAGCAACACACAAATAATACATACAAAAAACTATTGGAATTATTACGAAGAAAAAAGAAAAAAGCAAATGTGAAAACTTATTCCAGAAAAACACATTAAAAAACTAATCACATGACACTTGAAATATGTGAATATATAAAATTATTAAAATATAACAATTTAAAAACAAACTTATATATATTCATGTTGTAAAAATAAAAAATATATATAATATGATACTAAAAACCAAAAATGTGCTTCAGCCTTAAAATCGGAGCTATACTAATCCATTACAACCATCCCACTACCCTTATCAGGTTTCATGATTTGAATAGATCTATCATTAATTAAATCACTTAACAGGACAGATTCGTCCTTAGTTAAATTATTAACTTCTTCGAACATTCTACCTCTACTTCTCACATTCCTTTGACTCATATATTCCCTAATTTCCAACTCACATATTTTTTCAAAAAGTCCTACGACACTATTGGAGGGGGGGACATAGTTACTAAAGTTATTGCCAAAAGAAAGTGGCTAAACTTTTTTGAATTTATATTCATTAATGTCACAACTTATTTTACGAGATTTTCTCTCATAAATGACCGCACATTAAGAGTCAATACTGGCCAACATATTAGTGTAATTTATGTGGTAATGTTCAAAATTTAAGTCAGCCATAATAAACTCGTTTTCGCCCTCCAATTCAGACAATAAACGAGCAATTGATTGGTCATTATATTTAATAATCAAGTTCATCAACTCAAGCCCAGTTCTATCATATAATTAGTGGATCTCTTCGATCATTTCTTCCTTCCCTTCAACACCATTAGGATACTTCCAAGCTCTCAACCCTCGTGGAACCAGACCCAACTCAATATTTTTATGAAAATAAGAATTTTCAATCTGTAATTTTTTCATAGCAAACAGCTTCTTCTCAAAATCTTTTAAACGTTCAGTTAATGATTTAGCTGCAGATCTTGTAGAATTAACTACCGGTGATTCATGCTGAAAATTATATTTGTTAGACCTCCATTGCAAGGGGTCCAAGTTCTCACAAGCGGTAACAACACCATTAGTCCTCCTTACTGGACCTAGGGTCCCCACTCCAGTATTCACCTCTGTAGGACCCATATTACTTCCAGCACTAGAAGAACTCCTAGAAGCAACTTGGGTGGAAAGCAATTCAGTGGAACCCACACTAGGACCCAAAATCATACCACATTGCTGCTTGTCCACCAACTGCTTAATTTGAGCAGTATGGTCAATTAATTGCTGGTTGATACATTCCAAAAGTCCCATGATGTCTGGACCAGATTCAACAGTCTCCATATTAACAAAAAAAACAGAATAAAAAACAAGAAACGACCAAAGACCAGCAGCAAGGACCAGCAATGCACTATCAACCACAAATGATAGAATTTGACCTAGGTTTCATCTTAGTTTATTTGGCTAAGTGTTGCCAATGTCCTGCATTTTATGTTGGAAAAACGAGTAGGGCTTTTAGGGATAGAATTAATGAACACATTTTGGACATCAGGCACATGAGAAAGACAAATGCCCTTTATAGACATATTGAATTTCATAATGGGCATGAATTTAAATTTTGTGGCATTCAAAAAATTGATAAGGATGTGCAGGGTTCAGTGCTTGATGTCAATCTTGACGTGTGTGAAACTAAATGGCAGTTAAGGTTGAATGCCACTGTTTATCCTGGTCTTAATGACCATATTAGTGTAGCCCCGATTTTAAGGCTGAAGCACATTTTTGGTTTTTAGTATCATATTATACATATTTTTTATTTTTACAACATGAATATATATAAGTTTGTTTTTAAATTGTTATATTTTAATAATTTTATATATTCACATATTTCAAGTGTCATGTGGTTAGTTTTTTAATGTGTTTTTCTGGAATAAGTTTTCACATTTGCTTTTTTCTTTTTTCTTCGTAATAATTCCAATAGTTTTTTGTATGTATTATTTGTGTGTTGCTGCTTTAAGATAGAGTGTGAGTGATTGACTGTTTAATTAAATTTATTATGTAAATAAGTATGTATATCATAAAATGGAAGGGTGTGGTTCATTTTATGTTTTTTCTGAAGTAGTCTGAATTAAAGACGAAACCTAGGTCAAATTCTGTCATTTGTGGTTGATAGTGCATTGCTGGTCCTTGCTGCTGGTCTTTGGTCGTTTCTTTAGTTAACTATTTAACGTCACTCACTCCGCAAACATTCCACACCTTCTGGCAATGGCTTTTACCTGAAAGTCTGTCACCAGTTTGAACATTTCTTATGTCATAAACTATTTTGTTTCTTATTAATCAATCATGCACCTCACCATATTCATGGTCTTTGGCTCAAATCTTATCTCACTGTTATAATTTTTTACAGTGTCTGTAGGATATTGTGTTCTTATGAGTAAGAAATGGAGAATACATGGCAAGTTCTTTCTAGGTTCACAATAATTCATTATCTTTCTTGTAACTGCTGCTATTTTATCTATTTCCTCTTCTTGAAAAACAAGACATTTAAAAAATGTTCTTCCTCAGCAGCATGCATAAGTCTGGTGCTTTCAGGCTTTATGATTATTCTGCTTTCACTGAGTAAGAAACTGAATATCTGTATTCAAAGCTCCAGGTTTTCTGCTTATTGCCTTACTGTGAGGACATTTCTGAAGATTGCAGTTGAACCATTTTTCTAATTACCAATTATTTTTCTGTACTTCAAACCATATGGGCTTTCAAAAATAAATATATATTTTTCACTTCTGACAAAGTGTAATATCTAAATGTTTGTTGGGATACTTTTTCTAGAAATATGTTTACCGTTTGACTTGCAATGCCCTGTTGCTAGACATTAACATATTTAGATATATAACTTCAAATATATACACTGCTGGTCCTTGTATGTTGTTGCTATCTGTGTTTTTGTAGTGTATATTCATAAAGAGTACATACAAAATCAATTGCAGGCACAGTTTCTAGATAGTGTTGTGTATTTAATGCTTCTTGTTTTATATCCATGGCACAAACACACTACTTGTTTACACAAACATTAATGGTTGCAGAAAGTGTTGTAAAATAATATTGTTGCCACAGCACAGTTTGGAATACATATGAAACATTATACTATGGTTTTCAGGAAGACGTTGCTTTCATTTGTAATGGATTTCTGTTTTGTTGCTTTTTTCCAGCTTCAGACTGTCCAGCACCAGTAAAGCGAAAGCGTCGCTCTGTTGTGTTAATGCATGCCAAAGGTGATAAAGGTAAATGTCTGTTCTCTTGAATAATGTCACCATTTACATATTCACATAGTCTCAAATTAGACTGTAACACATCAGGCTGTGTATTTTGTGACAAGTTTTAATAAATCTTAGACAGGACAAAAGAAAAATGGCTTTACTGCATAAAAAATCGAAATGAACATGAACTGACTGTTCTGTAAGTGCCTCATTTCTTCCTCTCCATTAGTCCAGCCTTGAATCCCTACTAAATGTTGACATATGCTTTAATGTAGGATATAATCTGGCATTTTACTAGATTGTCACAATCCAACTTTATAAAGAGCAGTGAAACAACCATGCAGTAGACGGACCATAAAACAATTTATTAAAAATAAAAATGGTAAGCGATTTCACTATTCAGCTTCTTCAGACCAACAATAAACATTCAAATACAAACAGCTTATATATGCATACGATTGCCCAATCAGGTTGAGAGATGTATTTAAAAATAGGAAATGCTGTATTTAAAGGCATACCCCAGTAATGTTAAAACAAGTATACGTACATACCTATTTAATATGTTTGATAAAATATAAGGAATTAAGCATACTTACAAAACTTTAAATGCTAAATAAATAGTTGTTTTTCTAAAGCATACATATAAACTTGAATAAAGCATTACATTCTAACCCATGCAAATGTATATTCACTTCCTGGATAACAAAATATGATAGAACTGTATGTAAATTATAGTAATGCTAGATTTCAATCTGTCATAATAATAGACTGCATATAGCCTCCCTGAAAAATATACTTAAATACAAAAATGGTGTATTTGGAGGCATGCAGCAATCATTCTAAAACTCTATTTTAACTATAAGCTCATATAACATATTCTATAAAGCACAAAGAGGAAGCTTTGTTTAAAGATGTTAAAAGCACTAAATGAGCTAGACATTTATCCATGGTACATATATTAAACAGGATGCCTCTCTAAGGATACATACACATATAAGGCAAGTATCAATACGTACTCATATGAAAACATGTGTCCTGCTTCCAAAACAACTGAACTACAGTGGAACTATATATAAAGAGAAACACAGATGCATAGTTCTGACATGATACTATAGGCTATGCAAAACCTCCCATCATAATTCCATAAGATAGCACTTATGGCTGGCTACTTAGAAGTCTTCTAGACTTTAGTGTGGGTTTCAAAGATGCCCTCTCATTGAGACTCTTGCTCCCATCAGCTCAAAGTGTCAGTATCCACTTAACCTGCCTGCTTTCTGTTAAATTCCTAATATCTCCTTCACGTAGACCAGGTATAGTAGTGTCTATTAACATAAACATGAACCTATGTTCATCCCCTTAGATATCACGTCTTTGGACAGGGCATTATGACTTGATTTTATTCTTATACTGTATACGTGTTCTCTGATTCTATCCCTGAGAGCTCTGTCTGTTTTACCTATGTTAAACGAATGGCATAGAACACAAGTCGCCAAATATACCACGTGCTGTGTTTGACAATTTGCAGAGATGTTAAACTCAAAAATCTGATTAGTATCAGGATGTATAAAATATCCACTGGTGTCTAAATGTCTACAAAAATTACATTTACCACATGGATATGTACATAGGTTCTCATACATGGGATGATCCAAGCTACTTCTAGGATGGCATAACAGCCTCTTCAGATTTACTTTATTTTTAGATCTGAACTTAGGGTCATTCCCTAAAATCTATCTAAGCACTGGATCTACTGTCAAAATACCCCAATTTTCCTTTAGAATCTCCATTATATGACTACTGTCACTGGTATAAAACATGGGTAGAATCTCCATTATATGACTACTGTCACTGGTATAAAGCATGGGTAGAATCTCCATTATATGACTACTGTCACTGGTATAAAACATGGGTAGAATCTCCATTATATGACTACTGTCACTGGTATAAAACATGGGTAGAATCTCTGTTTTATGACTACTGTCACTGGTATAAAACATGGGTAGAATCTCCGTTATATGACTACTGTCACTGGTATAAAACATGGGTAGAATCTATATTATATGACTACTGTCACTGGCATAAAACATGGGTAGAATCTCCATTATATGACTACTGTCACTGGTATAAAACATGGGTAGAATCTCCGTTATATGACTACTGTCACTGGTATAAAACATGGGTAGAATCGCTATTATATGACTACTGTCACTGGTATAAAACATGGGTAGAATCTCTGTTATATGACTACTGTCACTGGTATAAAACATGGGTAGAATCTCCGTTATATGACTACTGTCACTGGTATAAAACATGGGTAGAATCTCCGTTATATGACTACTGTCACTGGTATAAAACATGGGTAGAATCTCCGTTATATGACTACTGTCACTGGTATAAAACATGGTTAGAATCTCCGTTATATGACTATTGTTACTGGTATAAAACATGGGTAGAATCTTATTATTATTATTATTATTATTATTATTATGTCGATTTTCAAACCCCTTTGTAATCTTATGTAGGTGATACCCTCTATCAATAAATTTCTTCTTTAAATCCAATAGTTCCAACTGAAAGCTTTCATCCGATGCATTCAGCCTGGATGCTCTCATCCCTTGCCCTTTTATCACATTCCTGAACACGTATTATGGAAGCATACTGTGCCTGTGTAGTAAGGTGTTCCTGTGACAACTTTTCCTATAAACCCTTGTGTTGACTAGTCCATTGCTCAGCCTTTCAACATATACATCCAGATATTCTATCCTAGTTCTTGATGAGGTTATAGTAAACTTTAAATATTCAGTAGCTCCATTCAGCTGTTCAGCAAATGTATTCAACCCCTCTATATCCCCTGGCCATATGAGGAAGTAACATTGTACAAACCTCACATATGGTTCCTTCTGGGAAAGGGTCTTCTCTTCCCAGAGGGACTTACTTACCAAGTGGCTACAGTTGAATCTGGAGGTAAGCGCCAAATATTTGACTTTGCTTATAGACTTCTTCAAACCAGAAGAGGATAGGTTGAGGGAGTCTATTAAAGAACAGTAGAAATGTTTGTATAAAAAATATCCAGAGCATGCCATTAACTGATTGATGGAGGGGTTATTGTATAGTATTATGGTGTATGAAAGGAAACTCTTGCAACAAAAGAGAGTGAACCTAGACAAAGATACACTGGATTTCAAAAACGGGTCCCGAAATGAACAGGGTGAAAGACTATATCAACGTGTTGCCCACCTCAACAGTGTTAACAAAGTGAGAACAGGAAGTGTTGAACCTTCTCATTATATATAGAGAAGTTTTTATGTCCCGTGTTGGAGAAGAATATGTTTGTTTTAAGGGACCGTTAACAATTCTTGGTTGATCTCTATACCTACACAAATACATTATCAAGTGGTGTAGAGTTCCATTTGGTCACACTAGATGCGCAGCCATTATTTACCATCATACCTAACACCATAAGAGTTGAGTCCATGCATGAATATCATACAAGACACAATGAATACAGCACTGTACAGATAGAAACAGTTCTTGAGAAAAATTTATTTATATTTGACACCATTATATATTTACAAAAGGATGGCATAGCTATGGGCACATCATGAGCCAATAGCTACGCCAACATGTTTTTGCCCTCTGGCAAGAGAAGACCCTTTCTCAGATGGAACCATAAGGGAGAGTTATATGACTTTACCGTCATTTTGTGGACGACCTCTTCCTCATATGGCCAAGGGATATAGAGGGGTTGAATACATTTGTTGAACAGCTGAATGGAGCTACTGAATATTTAAAGTTTACTATAACCTCATCAAGAACTAGGATAGAATATCTGGATGTATATGTTGAAAGGCTGAACAATGGACTAGTCAACACAGGGGTTGATAGGAAAAGTTGTCACAGGAATAGCTTACTACACAGGCACAGTATGCTTCCATAATACGTGTTCAGGAATGTGATAAAAGGGCAAGGGATGAGAGCATACAGGCTGAATGCATCGGATGTAGGTTTTCAGTCAGAGCTATTGGATTTAGAGAAGAAATTTATTGATAAAGGGTATCACCTACATCAGATTAGAAAAAGATTTGAAAATCAACATAATCTTAGGGAAGGGAGAAGGCACCCGTATTATTCAGGTATGGGTGACAATGGCAACTCAGCTACTGCCAACAGTGAACAAAGAGAAATGAAAATACCCATGTTTTATACCAGTGACAGTAGTCATATAACGGAGATTCTACCCAAGTTTTACACCAGTGACAGTAATCATATAAAGGAGATTCTACCCATGTTTTATACCAGTGACAGTAGTCATATAATGGAGATTCTACCTATGTTTTATACCAGTGACAATAGTCATATAACGGAGATTCTACCCATGTTTTATACAAGTGACAGTAATCATATAAAGGAGATTCTACCCATGTTTTATACCAGTGACAGTAGTCATATAATGGAGATTCTACCCATGTTTTATACCAGTGACAGTAGTCAAATAACGGAGATTCTACCCATGTTTTATACCAGTGACAGTAGTCGTATAACGGAGATTCTACCCATGTTTTATACAAGTGACAGTAATCATATAAAGGAGATTCTACCCATGTTTTATACCAGTGACAGTAGTCATATAATGGAGATTCTACCCATGTTTTATACCAGTGACAGTAGTCATATAACGGAGATTCTACCCATGTTTTATACCAGTGACAGTAGTCATATAACAGAGATTCTACCCATGTTTTATACCAGGGACAGTAGTCATATAACGGAGATTCTACCCAAGTTTTACACCAGTGACAGTAATCATATAAAGGAGATTCTACCCATGTTTTATACCAGTGACAGTAGTCATATAATGGAGATTCTACCTATGTTTTATACCAGTGACAATAGTCATATAACGGAGATTCTACCCATGTTTTATACAAGTGACAGTAATCATATAAAGGAGATTCTACCCATGTTTTATACCAGTGACAGTAGTCATATAATGGAGATTCTACCCATGTTTTATACCAGTGACAGTAGTCAAATAACGGAGATTCTACCCATGTTTTATACCAGTGACAGTAGTCGTATAACGGAGATTCTACCCATGTTTTATACCAGTGACAGTAGTCATATAATGAAGATTCTACCCATGTTTTATACCAGTGACAGTAGTCATATAATGGAGATTCTACCCATGTTTTATACCAGTGACAGTAGTCATATAACGGAGATTCTACCCATGTTTTATACCAGTGACAGTAGTCATATAACAGAGATTCTACCCATGTTTTATACCAGTGACAGTAGTCATATAACAGAGATTCTACCCATGTTTTATACCAGTGACAGTAGTCATATAACAGAGATTCTACCCATGTTTTATACCAGTGATAGTAGTCATATAATAGAGATTCTACCCATGTTTTATACCAGTGACAGTAGTCATATAACGGAGATTCAACCCATGTTTTATACCAGTGACAGTAGTCATATAACAGAGATTCTACCCATGTTTTATGCCAGTGACAGTAGTCATATAATATAGATTCTACCCATGTTTTATACCAGTGACAGTAGTCATATAATAGAGATTTTACCCATGTTTTATACCAGTGACAGTAGTCATATAACGGAGATTCTACCTATGTTTTATACCAGTGACAGTAGTCATATAATGGAGATTCTACCCATGTTTTATGCCAGTGACAGTAGTCATATAATGGAGATTCTACCCATGTTTTATACCAGTGGCAGTAGTCATATAACAGAGATTCTACCCATGTTTTACACCAGTGACAATAGTCATATAACGGAGATTCTACCCATGTTTTATACCAGTGACAGTAGTCATATAACGGAGATTCTACCCATGTTTTACACCAGTGACAGTAGTCATATAACGGAGATTCTACCCATGTTTTATACCAGTGACAGTAGTCATATAATGGAGATTCTACCCATGTTTTATACCAGTGACAGTAGTCAAATAACGGAGATTCAACCCATGTTTTATACCAGTGACAGTAGTCGTATAACGGAGATTCTACCCATGTTTTATACCAGTGACAGTAGTCAAATAACGGAGATTCTACCCATGTTTTATACCAGTGACAGTAGTCGTATAACGGAGATTCTACCCATGTTTTATACCAGTGACAGTAGTCATATAATGAAGATTCAACCCATGTTTTATACCAGTGACAGTAGTCATATAATGGAGATTCTACCCATGTTTTATAGCAGTGACAGTAGTCATATAACGGAGATTCTACCCATGTTTTATATCAGTGACAGTAGTCATATAACAGAGATTCTACCCATGTTTTATACCAGTGACAGTAGTCATATAACAGAGATTCTACCCATGTTTTATACCAGTGACAGTAGTCATATAATACAGATTCTACCCATGTTTTATACCAGTGACAGTAGTCATATAATGGAGATTCTACCCATGTTTTATACCAGTGACAGTAGTCATATAATGGAGATTCTACCCATGTTTTATGCCAGTGACAGTAGTCATATAATATAGATTCTACCCATGTTTTATACCAGTGACAGTAGTCATATAATAGAGATTCTACCCATGTTTTATACCAGTGACAGTAGTCATATAACGGAGATTCTACCTATGTTTTATACCAGTGACAGTAGTCATATAATGGAGATTCTACCCATGTTTTATGCCAGTGACAGTAGTCATATAATGGAGATTCTACCCATGTTTTATACCAGTGACAGTAGTCATATAACAGAGATTCTACCCATGTTTTACACCAGTGACAATAGTCATATAACGGAGATGCTACCCATGTTTTATACCAGTGACAGTAGTCATATAACGGAGATTCTACCCATGTTTTACACAAGTGACAGTAGTCATATAACGGAGATTCTACCCATGTTTTATATCAGTGACAGTAGTCATATAATGGAGATTCTACCCATGTTTTATACCAGTGACAGTAGTCATATAACAGAGATTCTACCCATGTTTTATACCAGTGACAGTAGTCATATAATAGAGATTTTTCCCATGTTTTATACCAGTGACAGTAGTCATATAACGGAGATTCAACCCATGTTTTATACCAGTGACAGTAGTCATATAACAGAGATTCTACCCATGTTTTATGCCAGTGACAGTAGTCATATAATATAGATTCTACCCATGTTTTATACCAGTGACAGTAGTCATATAATAGAGATTCTACCCATGTTTTATACCAGTGACAGTAGTCATATAACGGAGATTCTACCTATGTTTTATACCAGTGACAGTAGTCATATAATGGAGATTCTACCCATGTTTTATGCCAGTGACAGTAGTCATATAATGGAGATTCTACCCATGTTTTATACCAGTGACAGTAGTCATATAACAGAGATTCTACCCATGTTTTACACCAGTGACAATAGTCATATAACGGAGATTCTACCCATTTTTTATACCAGTGACAGTAGTCATATAATGAAGATTCTACCCATGTTTTATACCAGTGACAGTAGTCATATAATGGAGATTCTACCCATGTTTTATACCAGTGACAGAAGTCATATAACGGAGATTCTACCCATGTTTTATACCAGTGACAGTAGTCATATAACAGAGATTCTACCCATGTTTTTTACCAGTGACAGTAGTCATATAACGGAGATTCTACCCATGTTTTATACCAGTGACAGTAGTCATATAACAGAGATTCTACCCATGTTTTATACCAGTGACAGTAGTCATATAATAGAGATTCTACCCATGTTTCATACCAGTGACAGTAGTCATATAACGGAGATTCTACCCATGTTTTATACCAGTGACAGTAGTCATATAATCGAGATTCTACCCATGTTTTATGCCAGTGACAGTAGTCATATAATATAGATTCCACCCATGTTTTATACCAGTGACAGTATTCATATAATAGAGATTCTACCCATGTTTTATACCAGTGACAGTAGTCATATAACGGAGATTCTACCTATGTTTTATACCAGTGACAGTAGTCATATAATGCAGATTCTACCAATGTTTGATGCCAGTGACAGTAGTCATATAATGGAGATTTTACCCATGTTTTATACCAGTGACAGTAGTCATATAACAGAGATTCTACCCATGTTTTACACCAGTGACAATAGTCATATAACGGAGATTCTACCCATGTTTTATACCAGTGACAGTAGTCATATAACAGAGATTCTACCCATGTTTTACACCAGTGACAATAGTCATATAATGGAGATTCTACCCATGTTTTATACCAGTGACAGTAGTCATATAATGGAGATTCTACCCATGTTTTACACCAGTGACAGTAGTCATATAATGGAGATTCTACCCATGTTTTATACCAGTGACAGTAGTCATATAATGGAGATTCTACCCATGTTTTATACCAGTGACAGTAGTCAAATAACGGAGATTCTACCCATGTTTTATACCAGTGACAGTAGTCGTATAACGGAGATTCTACCCATGTTTTATACCAGTGACAGTAGTCATATAATGAAGATTCTACCCATGTTTTATACCAGTGACAGTAGTCATATAATGGAGATTCTACCCATGTTTTATAGCAGTGACAGTAGTCATATAACGGAGATTCTACCCATGTTTTATACCAGTGACAGTAGTCATACAACAGAGATTCTACCCATGTTTTATACCAGTGACAGTAGTCATATAACGGAGATTCTACCCATGTTTTATACCAGTGACAGTAGTCATATAATGGAGATTCTACCCATGTTTTATGCCAGTGACAGTAGTCATATAATATAGATTCTACCCATGTTTTATACCAGTGACAGTAGTCATATAATAGAGATTCTACCCATGTTTTATACCAGTGACAGTAGTCATATAACGGAGATTCTACCCATGTTTTACACCAGTGGCAGTAGTCATATAACGGAGATTCTACCCATGTTTTATACCAGTGACAGTAGTCATATAATGGAGATTCTACCCATGTTTTATACCAGTGACAGTAGTCATATAATGGAGATTCTACCCATGTTTTATACCAGTGACAGTAGTCGTATAATGGAGATTCTACCCATGTTTTATACCAGTGACAGTAGTCATATAACGGAGATTCTACCCATGTTTTATACCAGTGACAGTAGTCATATAATGGAGATTCTAACCATGTTTTATACCAGTGACAGTAGTCATATAATGGAGATTCCACCCATGTTTTATACCAGTGACAGTAGTAATATAATGGAGATTCTACCCATGTTTTATACCAGTGACAGTAGTCGTATATTGGAGATTCTACGCATGTTTTATACCAGTGACAGTCATATAACGGAGATTCTACCCATGTTTTATGCCAGTAACAGTAGTCATATAATGGAGATTCTACCCATGTTTTATACCAGTGACAGAAGTCATATAACGGACATTCTACTCATTTTATACCAGTGACAGTAGTCATATAACGGAGATTCTACCCATGTTTTACGCCACTGACAGTAGTCATATAACGGAGATTCTACCCATGTTTTATACCAGTGACAGTTGTCATATAACAGAGATTCTACTCATGTTTTATACCAGTGACAGTAGACATATAACGGAGATTCTACCCATGTTTTACACCAGTGAAAGCGGTCATATTACGGAGATTCTACCCAAGTTTTATACCAGTGACAGTAGTCATATAATGGAGATTCTACCCATGTTTTATACAAGTGACAGTAGTCAAATAACAGAGATTCTACTCATGTTTTATACCAGTGACAAGAGTCATATAACGGAGATTCTACCCATGTTTTACACCAGTGACAGTAGTCATATAACGGAGATTCTACCCATGTTTTATACCAGTGACAGTACTCGTATAATCGAGATTCTACCCATGTTTTATACCAATGACAGTAGTCATATAAAGGAGATTCTACCCATGTTTTACACCAGTGACAGTAGTCATATAATGGAGATTCTACCCATGTTTTACATCAGTGACAGTAGTCATATAACGGACATTCTACCCATGTTTTATACCAGTGACAGTAGTCATATAACGGAGATTCTACCCATGTTTTATACCAGTGACTGTAGTCATATAACAGAGATTCTACCCATGTTTTACACCTGTGACAGTAGTCATATAACAGAGATTCTACTCATGTTTTATACCAGTGACAGTAGTCATATAACGGAGATTCTACCCATGTTTTATACCAGTGACAGTAGTCATATTACGGAGATTCTACCCATGTTTTATACCAGTGACAGTAGTCATATAATGCAGATTCTACCCATGTTTTATACAAGTAACAGTTGTCATATAACAGAGATTCTACCCATGTTTTATACCAGTGACAGTAGTCATATAACGGAGATTCTACCCATGTTTTACACCAGTGACAGTAGTCATATAACGCAGATTCTACCCATGTTTTATACCAGTGACAGTAGTCATATAACAGAGATTCTACCCATGTTTTACACCAGTGACAGTAGTCATATAATGGAGATTCTACCCATGTTTTATACCAGTGACAGTAGTCATATAATGGAGATTCTACCCATGTTTTATACCAGCGATAGTAGTCATATAATGGAGATTCTACCCACGTTTTATACCAGTAACACTAGTCATATAACGGAGATTCTACCCATGTTTTATACCAGTGACAGTAGTCATATAATGGAGATTCTACCCATGTTTTATACCAGTGACAGTAGTCATATAATGGACATTCTACCCATGTTTTATACCAGTGACAGTAGTCGTATAATGGAGAATCTACCCATGTTTTATACCAGTGACAGTAGTCATATAACGGAGATTCTACCCATGTTTTACACCAGTGACAGTAGTCATATAACGGAGATTCTACCCATGTTTTACACCAGTGACAGTAGTCATATAATGGAGATTCTACCCATGTTTTATACCAGTGACAGTAGTCATATAACTGAGATTCTACCCCTGTTTTATACCAGTGACAGTAATCATATAACGGAGATTCTACCCATGTTTTACACCAGTGACAGTAGTCATATAATGGATATTCTACCCATGTTTTATACCAGTGACAGTAGTCATATAATGGAGATTCTAACCATGTTTTATACCAGTGACAGTAGTCATATAACGGAGATTCTACCCATGTTTTATACCAGTGACAGTAGTCATATAATGGAGATTCTACCCATGTTTTATGCCAGTGACAGTAGTCATATAATATAGATTCCACCCATGCTTTATGCCAGTGACAGTAGTCATATAATAGAGATTCTACCCATGTTTTATACCAGTGACAGTAGTCATATAACGGAGATTCTACCTATGTTTTATACCAGTGACAGTAGTCATATAATGGAGATTCTACCCATGTTTTATGCCAGTGACAGTAGTCATATAATGGAGATTCTACCCATGTTTTATGCCAGTGACAGTAGTCATATAACAGAGATTCTACCCATGTTTTACACCAGTGACAATAGTCATATAACGGAGATTCTACCCATGTTTTATACCAGTGACAGTAGTCATATAACGGAGATTCTACCCATGTTTTACACCAGTGACAGTAGTCATATAATGGAGATTCTACCCATGTTTTATACCAGTGACAGTAGTCATATAATGGAGATTCTACCCATGTTTTATACCAGTGACAGTAGTCAAATAATGGAGATTCTACCCATGTTTTATACCAGTGACAGTAGTCGTATAACGGAGATTCTACCCATGTTTTATACCAGTGACAGTAGTCATATAATGGAGATTCTACCCATGTTTTATAGCAGTGACAGTAGTCATATAACGGAGATTCTACCCATGTTTTATACCAGTGACAGTAGTCATACAACGGAGATTCTACCCATGTTTTATACCAGTGACAGTAGTCATATAATACAGATTCTACCCATGTTTTATACCAGTGACAGTAGTCATATAACGGAGATTCTACCCATGTTTTATACCAGTGACAGTAGTCATATAATGGAGATTCTACCCATGTTTTATGCCAGTGACAGTAGTCATATAATATAGATTCTACCCATGTTTTATACCAGTGACAGTAGTCATATAATAGAGATTCTACCCATGTTTTATACCAGTGACAGTAGTCATATAACGGAGATTCTACCCATGTTTTCCACCAGTGACAGTAGTCATATAACGGAGATTCTACCCATGTTTTATACCAGTGACAGTAGTCATATAATGGAGATTCTACCCATGTTTTATACCAGTGACAGTAGTCATATAATGGAGATTCTACCCATGTTTTATACCAGTGACAGTAGTCGTATAATGGAGATTCTACCCATGTTTTATACCAGTGACAGTAGTCATATAACGGAGATTCTACCCATGTTTTATACCAGTGACAGTAGTCATATAATGGAGATTCTAACCATGTTTTATACCAGTGACAGTAGTCATATAATGGAGATTCCACCCATGTTTTATACCAGTGACAGTAGTCATATAATGGAGATTCTACCCATGTTTTATACCAGTGACAGTAGTCATATAATGGAGATTCTACGCATGTTTTATACCAGTGACATTAGTCATATAATGGAGATTCTACGCATGTTTTATACCAGTGACAGTCATATAACGGAGATTCTACCCATGTTTTATGCCAGTAACAGTAGTCATATAATGGAGATTCTACCCATGTTTTATACCAGAGACAGAAGTCATATAACGGACATTCTACTCATTTTATACCAGTGACAGTAGTCATATAACGGAGATTCTACCCATGTTTTACGCCACTGACAGTAGTCATATAACGGAGATTCTACCCATGTTTTATACCAGTGACAGTTGTCATATAACAGAGATTCTACTCATGTTTTATACCAGTGACAGTAGACATATAACGGAGATTCTACCCATGTTTTACACCAGTGAAAGCGGTCATATTACAGAGATTCTACCCAAGTTTTATACCAGTGACAGTAGTCATATAATGGAGATTCTACCCATGTTTTATACAAGTGACAGTAGTCAAATAACAGAGATTCTACCCATGTTTTATACCAGTGACAGTACTCGTATAATGGAGATTCTACCCATGTTTTATACCAATGACAGTAGTCATATAAAGGAGATTCTACCCATGTTTTACACCAGTGACAGTAGTCATATAACGGAGATTCTACCCATGTTTTACATCAGTGACAGTAGTCATATAACGGACATTCTACCCATGTTTTATACCAGTGACAGTAGTCATATAACGGAGATTCTACCCATGTTTTATACCAGTGACTGTAGTCATATAACAGAGATTCTACCCATGTTTTACACCTGTGACAGTAGTCATATAATGGAGATTCTACCCATGTTTTACACCAGTGACAGTAGTCATATAACGGAGATTCTACCCATGTTTTATACCAGTGACAGTAGGCATATAACGGAGATTCTACCCATGTTTTATACCCGTGACAGTAGTCATATAACGGAGATTCTACCCATGTTTTATACCAGTGACAGTAGTCATATAACAGAGATTCTACCCATGTTTTATACCAGTTACAGTAGTCATATAATGGAGATTCTACCCACGTTTTATACCAGTGACAGTAGTCATATAACGGAGATTCTACCCATGTTTTACACCACTGGCAGTAGTCATATAATGGAGATTCAGCCCATGTTTTATACCAGTGACAGTAGTCATATAACGGAGATTCTACCCATGTTTTATACCAGTGGCAGTAGTCATATAACAGAGATTCTACCCATGTTTTACACCAGTGACAGTAGTCATATAATGGAGATTCTACCTATGTTTTATACCAGTGACAGTAGTCATATAATGGAGATTCTACCCATGTTTTATACCAGTGACAGTAATCATATAATGGAGATTCTACCCATGTTTTATACCAGTGACAGTAGTCATATAATGGAGATTTTACCCATGTTTTATAGCAGTGACAGTAGTCATATAATGGAGATTCTACCCATGTTTTAATCCAGTGACAGTAGTCATATAATGGAGATTCTACCCATGTTTTATACCAGTGACAGTAGTCATATAACAGAGATTCTACCCATGTTTTATACCAGCGACAGTAGTCATATAACAGAGATTCTACCCATGTTTTATACCAGTGACAGTAGTCATATAACGGAGATTCTACCCATGTTTTATACCAGTGACAGTAGTCATATAATGGAGATTCAACCCATGTTTTACACCAGTGACAGTAGTCATATAACGGAGATTATACCCATGTTTTATTCCAGTGACAGTAGTCATATAATGGAGATTCTACCCATGTTTTACACCAATGACAGTAGTCATATAATGGAGATTCTACCCATGTTTTATACAAGTGACAGTTGTCATATAACAGAGATTCTACCAATGTTTTATACCAGTGACAGTAGTCATATAACGGAGATTCTACCCATGTTTTACACCAGTGACAGTAGTCATATAACGCAGATTCTACCCATGTTTTATACCAGTGACAGTAGTCATATAACAGAGATTCTACCCATGTTTTACACCAGATACAGTAGTCATATAATGGAGATTCTACCCATGTTTTACACCAGTGACAGTAGTCATATAATGGAGATTCTACCCATGTTTTATACCAGTGACAGTAGTCATATAATGGAGATTCTACCCATGTTTTATACCAGCGACAGTAGTCATATAATGGAGATTCTACCCACGTTTTATACCAGTAACACTAGTCATATAACGGAGATTCTACCCATGTTTTATACCAGTGACAGTAGTCATATAATGGAGATTCTACCCATGTTTTATACCAGTGACAGTAGTCATATAATGGACATTCTACCCATGTTTTATACCAGTGACAGTAGTCATATAATGGAGATTCTACCCATGTTTTATACCAGTGACAGTAGTCGTATAATGGAGACTCTACCCATGTTTTATACCAGTGACAGTAGTCATATAACGGAGATTCTACCCATGTTTTACACCAGTGACAGTAGTCATATAACGGAGATTCTACCCATGTTTTACACCAGTGACAGTAGTCATATAATGGAGATTCTACCCATGTTTTATACCAGTGACAGTAGTCATATAACGGAGATTCTACCCCTGTTTTATACCAGTGACAGTAGTCATATAACGGAGATTCTACCCATGTTTTACACCAGTGACAGTAGTCATATAATGGATATTCTACCCATGTTTTATACCAGTGACAGTAGTCATATAATGGAGATTTTAACCATGTTTTATACCAGTGACAGTAGTCATATAACGGTGATTCTACCCATGTTTTATACCAGTGACAGTAGTCATATAACGGAGATTCTACCCATGTTTTATAATAGTGACAGTACTCATATAATAGAGATTCTACACATGTTTTATACCAGTGACAGTAGTCATGTAACGGAGATTCTACCCATGTTTTATACCAGTGACAGTAGTCATATAACGGAGATTCTACCCATGTTTTACAGTGACAGTAGTCATATAACGGAGATTCTACCCATGTTTTATACCAGTGACAGTAGTCATGTAACGGAGATTCTACCCATGTTTTATACCAGTGACAGTAGTCATATAACGGAGATTCTACCAATGTTTTACACCAGTGACAGTAGTCATATAATGGAGATTCTACCAATGTTTTATACCAGTGACAGTAGTCATATAATGGAGATTCTACCTATGTTTTATACCAGTGACAGTAACCATATAATGGACATTCTACCCATGTTTTATACCAGTGACAGTAGCCATATAATGGAGATTCTACCCATGTTTTATACCAGTGACAGTAATCATATAATGGACATTCTACCCATGTTTTATACCAGTGACATTAGTCATATAACGGAGATTCTACCCATGTTTTATACCAGTGACAGTAGTCATATAACGTAGATTTTACCCATGATTTATACCAGTGACAGTAATCATATAATGGAGATTCTACCCATGTTTTATACCAGTGACAGTAGTCATATAATGGAGATTCTACCCATGTTTTATAGCAGTGACAGTAGTCATATAACGGAGATTCTACCCGTGTTTTATACCAGTGACAGTAGTCATATAATGGAGATTCTGCCCATGTTTTATACCAGTAACAGTAGTCATATAATGGAGATTCTACCCATGTTTTATACCAGTGACAGTAGTCATATAACAGAGATTCTACCCATGTTTTACACCAGTGACAGTAGTCATATAATGGAGATTCTACCTATGTTTTATACCAGTGACAGTAATCATATAATGGAGATTCTACCCATGTTTTATACCAGTGACAGTAGTCATATAATGGAGATTCTACCCATGTTTTATACCAGTGACAGTAATCATATAATGGAGATTCTACCCATGTTTTATACCAGTGACAGTAGTCATATAATGGAGATTTTACCCATGTTTTATAGCAGTGACAGTAGTCATATAATGGAGATTCTACCCATGTTTTAATCCAGTGACAGTAGTCATATAATGGAGATTCTACCCATGTTTTATACCAGTGACAGTAGTCATATAACAGAGATTCTACCCATGTTTTATACCAGCGACAGTAGTCATATAACAGAGATTCTACCCATGTTTTATACCAGTGACAGTAGTCATATAACGGAGATTCTACCCATGTTTTATACCAGTGACAGTAGTCATATAATGGAGATTCAACCCATGTTTTACACCAGTGACAGTAGTCATATAACGGAGATTCTACCCATGTTTTATACCAGTGACAGTAGTCATATAACGGAGATTCTACCCATGTTTTATACCAGTGACAGTAGTCATATAATGGAGATTCTACCCATGTTTTATACCATTGCCAGTAGTCATATAATGGAGATTCTACCCATTTTTTATACCAGTGACAGTAGTCATATAACAGAGATTCTACCCATGTTTGATACCAGTGACAGTAGTCATATACCGGAGATTCTACCCATGTTTTATACCAGTGACAGTAGTCATATAATGGAGATTCTACCCATGTTTTATACCAGTGACAGTAGTCATATAATGGAGATTCTACCCATGTTTTACACCAGTGACAGTAGTCATATAACGGAGATTATACCCATGTTTTATACCAGTGACAGTAGTCATATAATGGAGATTCTACCCATGTTTTACACCAGTGACAGTAGTCAAATAATGGAGATTCTACCCATGTTTTACACCAGTGACAGTAGTCATATAATGGAGATTCTACCCATGTTTTATACCAGTGACAGTAGTCATATAATGGAGATTCTACCCATGTTTTATACCAGCGACAGTAGTCATATAATGGAGATTCTACCCACGTTTTATACCAGTAACACTAGTCATATAACGGAGATTCTACCCATGTTTTATACCAGTGACAGTAGTCATATAATGGAGATTCTACCCATGTTTTATACCAGTGACAGTAGTCATATAATGGACATTCTACCCATGTTTTATACCAGTGACAGTAGTCATATAATGGAGATTCTACCCATGTTTTATACCAGTGACAGTAGTCGTATAATGGAGAATCTAACCATGTTTTATACCAGTGACAGTAGTCATATAGCGGAGATTCTACCCATGTTTTACACCAGTGACAGTAGTCATATAACGGAGATTCTACCCATGTTTTACACCAGTGACAGTAGTCATATAATGGAGATTCTACCCATGTTTTATACCAGTGACAGTAGTCATATAACGGAGATTCTACCCCTGTTTTATACCAGTGACAGTAGTCATATAACGGAGATTCTACCCATGTTTTACACCAGTGACAGTAGTCATATAATGGATATTCTACCCATGTTTTATACCAGTGACAGTAGTCATATAATGGAGATTCTAACCATGTTTTATACCAGTGACAGTAGTCATATAACGGTGATTCTACCCATGTTTTATACCAGTGACAGTAGTCATATAACGGAGATTCTACCCATGTTTTATACCAGTGACAGTACTCATATAACAGAGATTCTACACATGTTTTATACCAGTGACAGTAGTCATGTAACGGAGATTCTACCCATGTTTTATACCAGTGACAGTAGTCATATAACGGAGATTCTACCCATGTTTTACAGTGACAGTAGTCATATAACGGAGATTCTACCCATGTTTTATACCAGTGACAGTAGTCATATAACGGAGATTCTACCCATGTTTTATACCAGTGACAGTAGTCATATAACGGAGATTCTACCAATGTTTTACACCAGTGACAGTAGTCATATAATGGAGATTCTACCAAAGTTTTATACCAGTGACAGTAGTCATATAATGGAGATTCTACCTATGTTTTATACCAGTGACAGTAACCATATAATGGACATTCTACCCATGTTTTATACCAGTGACAGTAGCCATATAATGGAGATTCTACCCATGTTTTATACCAGTGACAGTAATCATATAATGGACATTCTACCCATGTTTTATACCAGTGACATTAGTCATATAACGGAGATTCTACCCATGTTTTATACCAGTGACAGTAGTCATATAACGTAGATTTTACCCATGATTTATACCAGTGACAGTAATCATATAATGGAGATTCTACCCATGTTTTATACCAGTGACAGTAGTCATATAATGGAGATTCTACCCATGTTTTATAGCAGTGACAGTAGTCATATAACGGAGATTCTACCCATGTTTTATACCAGTGACAGTAGTCATATAATGGAGATTCTGCCCATGTTTTATACCAGTAACAGTAGTCATATAATGGAGATTCTACCCATGTTTTATACCAGTGACAGTAGTCATATAATGGAGATTCTACCCATGTTTTATACCAGTGACAGTAGTCATATAACGGAGTTTCTACCCATGTTTTATACCAGTGACAGTAGTCATATAATGGAGATTCTACCCATGTTTTACACCAGTGACAGTAGTCATATAACGGAGATTCTACCCATGTTTAACATCAATGACAGTAGTCATATTACGGAGATTCTACCCATGTTTTATACCAGTGACAGTAGTCATATAATGGAGATTCTACCCATGTTTTATACAAGTGACAGTTGTCATATAACAGAGATTCTGCCCATGTTTTATACCAGTGACAGTAGTCATATAATGGAGAATCTACCCATGTTTTATACCAGTGACAGTAGTCATATAACGGAGATTCTACCTATGTTTTATACCAGTGACAGTAGTCATATAATGGAGATTCTACCCATGTTTTATACCAGTGGCAGTAGTCATATAACAGAGATTCTACCCATGTTTTACACCAGTGACAGTAGTCATATAATGGAGAATCTACCCATGTTTTATACCAGTGACAGTAGTCATATAACGGAGATTCTACCCATGTTTTACACCATTGACAGTAGTCATATAACGGAGATTCTACCCATGTTTTACACCAGTGACAGTAGTCATATAATGGAGATTCTACCCATGTTTTATACCAGTGACAGTAGTCATATAACGGAGATTCTACCCCTGTTTTATACAAGTGACAGTAGTCATATAACGGAGATTCTACCCATGTTTTACACCAGTGACAGTAGTCATATAATGGATATTCTACCCATGTTTTATACCAGCGACAGTAGTCATATAATGGAGATTCTACCCATGTTTTATACCAGTGACAGTAGTCATATAACGGAGATTCTACCCATGTTTTATACCAGTGACAGTAGTCATATAACGGAGATTCTACCCATGTTTTATACCAGTGACAGTAGTCATATAACAGAGATTCTACACATGTTTTATACCAGTGACAGTAGTCATATAACGGAGATTCTACCCATGTTTTATACCAGTGACAGTAGTCATATAACGGAGATTCTACCCATGTTTTACACCAGTGACAGTAGTCACATAACGGAGATTCTACCCATGTTTTATACCAGTGACAGTAGTCATATAACGGAGATTCTACCCATGTTTTATACAAGTGACAGTAGTCATATAACGGAGATTCTACCCATGTTTTACACCAGTGACAGTAGTCATATAGTGGAGATTCTACCAATGTTTTATACCAGTGACAGTAGTCATATAATGGAGATTCTACCTATGTTTTATACCAGTGACAGTAACCATATAATGGACATTCTACCCATGTTTTATACCAGTGACAGTAGTCATATAATGGAGATTCTACCCATGTTTTATACCAGTGACAGTAATCATATAATGGACATTCTACCCATGTTTTATACCAGTGACATTAGTCATATAACGGAGATTCTACCCATGTTTTATACCAGTGACAGTACTCATATAACGTAGAGTTTACCCATGATTTATACCAGTGACAGTAATCATATAATGGAGATTCTACCCATGTTTTATAGCAGTGACAGTAGTCATATAATGGAGATTCTACCCATGTTTTATACCAGTGACAGTAGTCATATAATGGTGATTCTACCCATGTTTTATACCAATGACAGTAGTCATATAACTGAGATTCTACCCATGTTTTATACCAGTGACAGTAGTCATATAACGGAGATTCTTCCCATGTTTTATACCAGTGACAGTAGTCATATAACGGAGATTCTACCCATGTTTTATACCAGCGACAGTAGTCATATAACAGAGATTCTACCCATGTTTTATACCAGTGACAGTTGTCATATAACGGAGATTCTACCCATGTTTTATACCAGTGACAGTAGTCATATAATGGAGATTCTACCCATATTTTACACCAGTGACAGTAGTCATATAACAGAGATTCTACCCATGTTTTATACCAGTGACAGTAGTCATATAACAGAGATTCTACCCATGTTTTATACCAGGGACAGTAGTCATATAATGGAGATTCTACCCATGTTTTATACCAGTGACAGTAGTCATATAATGGAGATTCTACCCATGTTTTATACCAGTGACAGTAGTCATATAATGGAGATTCTACCCATGTTTTATACCAGTGACAGTAGTCATATAACGGAGTTTCTACCCATGTTTTATACCAGTGACAGTAGTCATATAACGGAGATTCTACCCATGTTTTATACCAGTAACCGTAGTCGTATAACGGAGGTTCTAACCATGTTTTATACCAGTGACAGTAGTCATATAATGGAGATTCTATCCATGTTTTATACCAGTGACAGTAGTCATATAATGGAAATTCTACCCATGTTTTATACCAGTGACAGTAGTCATATAATGGAGATTCTACCCATGTTTTATACCAGTGAAATTAGTCATATAACAGAGATTCTAAAGAAAAATTGGGGTATTTTGACAGTAGATCCAGTGCTTAGATAGATTTTAGGGAATGACCCTAAGTTCAGATCTAAAAATAAAGTAAATCTGAAGAGGCTGTTATGCCATCCTAGAAGTAGCTTGGATCATCCCATGTATGAGAACCTATGTACATATCCATGTGGTAAATGTAATTTTTGTAGACATTTAGACACCAGTGGATATTTTATACATCCTGATACTGATCAGATTTTTGAGTTTAACATCTCTGCAAATTGTCAAACACAGCACGTGGTATATTTGGCGACTTGTGTTCTATGCCATTCGTTTAACATAGGTAAAACAGACAGAGCTCTCAGGGATAGAATCAGAGAACACGTATACAGTATAAGAATAAAATCAAGTCATAATGCCCTGTCCAAAGACGTGATATCTAAAGGGGATGAACATAGGTTCATGTTTATGTTAATAGACACTACTATACCTGGTCTACGTGAAGGAGATATTAGGAATTTAACAGAAAGCAGGCAGGTTAAGTGGATACTGACACTTTGAGCTGATAGGGGCAAGAGTCTCAATGAGAGGGCATCTTTGAAACCCACACTAAAGTCTAGAAGACTTCTAAGTAGCCAGCCATAAGTGCTATCTTATGGAATTATGATGGGAGGTTTTGCATAGCCTATAGTATCATGTCAGAACTATGCATCTGTGTTTCTCTTTATATATAGTTCCACTGTAGTTCAGTTGTTTTGGAAGCAGGACATATGTTTTCATATGAGTACGTATTGATACTTGCCTTATATGTGTATGTATCCTTAGAGAGGCATCCTGTTTAATATATGCACCGTGGATAAATGTCTAGCTCATTTAGTGCTTTTAACATCTTTAAACGAAGCTTCCTCTTTGTGCTTTATAGAATATGTTATATGAGCTTATAGTTAAAATAGAGTTTTAGAATGATTGCTGCATGCCTCCAAATACACCATTTTTGTATTTAAGTATATTTTTCAGGGAGGCTATATGCAGTCTATTATTATGACAGATTGAAATCTAGCATTACTATAATTTACATACAGTTCTATCATATTGTGTTATCCAGGAAGTGAATATACATTTGCATGGGTTAGAATTTAATGCTTTATTCAAGTTTATATGTATGCTTTATAAAAACAACTATTTATTTAGCATTTACAATTTTGTAAGTATGCTTAATTCCTTATATTTTATCAAACATATTAAATAGGTATGTACGTATACTTGTTTTAACATTACTGGGGTATGCCTTTAAATACAGCATTTCCTATTTTTAAATACATCTCTCAACGTGATTGGGCAATTGTATGCATATATAAGCTGTTTGATTGTATTTGAATGTTTTTTGTTGGTTTGAAGAAGCTGAATAGCGAAATCACTTACCATTTTTATTTTTAATAAATGGTTTTATGGTCCGTCTACTGCGTGGTTGGTTCACTGCTCTTTACATAGTTGTATTTTGTGGATTTATTTCTCTTAGCAGTGGAGCTTTTACCCTTAGGAGTGTCACCTGTTTTCTCATATTTTACTAGATTAGTTAATTAAGCAATTAAAATGCCTATCAGGGTGGGCATTACAGGGAGCTAACAGACTGCCTGTAGGTGTTGTGATCCTCACAACCCCTAAAGGTTAATTGTTTCCTTGTAACACTCATCCTTGAGGGCATTACTAACACTAGAAAATGGGCTGCCTGCTAAGTTGTTTTTATTTGTTGTATTATTAGTATAAGCATGCATGGATCTGTGGATGTACTGTAAATGCTCGACTACAACTTTAGTAGACTATTCTTTTGGTTTGTGAAATTGAATGAATACAATTTTGAGTGAATACCAAGGTGACTGTAGAGCTCTTAGAAAGTATTATACATGGAGGTTTTATGACGAGGGAGTAAGGTAGAGCTGTGGAGTTCTTGACTGATTTATGCATGTTTTACTTCTATTTTAATATGAATTGTATTTATGCAGGGCTTTAGTTTATGTACATCAGATGTACCTCTTATGTTAAACAATATTTGGCAGGGTCCTACTGCTACATTTGTTTGCGTGTGTGTGTGTGTGTGTGTGTGTGTGTGTGTGTGTGTGTGTGTGTGTGTGTGTGTGTGTGTGTGTGTGTGAGACAGACAGAGACAGGCAAAGAGAGAGAGAGAAAGAGAAAGACAAAGCTTGCTGTAGTAAGGAAATGAATTATCTAGTTTTGTATCCATTTAGCAAGCAAGTACCACGACAACCATCAACTGAAGAAATGCTGTGAAGATGGAATGCATGAAAACCCGATGGGTCATTCCTGTGAGCAGAGGGCGGAGTATATCATTGACGGACAGCCATGTGTGGATGCATTTCTTGACTGCTGCAACCATATCAGCAAACTCAGAAAGGAAAAGGAAACTGATGTTTTAGTGGCTGCAAGAAGTAAGTAACGGGTGAAATCAGGTTTCAGCGAATCAGTGTACCTGTCTTACGAGTTTTGGCAAAACAATTTGAGAATGTGTTCATGTTGACACTACTGGGTTATATGCTTAGAGTGCTGACACTGTGGCACTTACACACTACCAGCATGCATGTATGTTTATACTACCAGTCCATAGTCATGGTTATACTACTGACACCAGTGCATGTTTACACAACCAGTTTGTATACATGTTTGCATCAGTGGGTCTTAGTCATGCTTAAACTGAAGATACTTAGGAAGCATTTTTACAGCAGCAGCATAAATGTATGTTTACAGTACCAGTCCATATTCCTGGTTATACTACTGACACCTATGCATGTTTACACCATCAGCCTGCATACATGTTTACATTAGTGGGCCCTATACATGCTTATACTGCAGACGCCTAGGCATGTTTACACTACCAGTCCATATTCCTGGTTATACTACTGACACCTATGCATGTTTACACCATCAGCCTGCATACATGTTTACATTAGTGGGCCCTATACATGCTTATACTGCAGATGCCTAGGCATGTTTACACTACCGTCCATATTCCTGGTTATACTACTGACACCTATGCATGTTAACACTCTCAGCCTGTATACATGTTTGCATAAATGGGCCCTATACATGCTTATACTGTAGAGGCCTAGGCATGTTTACACTACCAGTCCATATTCTTGGTTATACTACTGATACCTATGCATGTTTACACTATCAGCCTGCATACATGTTTGCATTACTGGGCCCTATACATGCTTATACTGCAGACGCCTAGGCATGTTTACACTACCAGTCCATATTCCTGGTTATACTACTGACACCTATGCATGTTTACACTATCAGCCTGTATACATGTTTGCATTAATGGGCCCTGTACATGCTTATACTATTGACCTATGCATGTTTACACTATCAACCTGTATACATACACCTTGTATATGTTATAAGTCAAGTTATATACTTGCTTGCCCATTTGCAGTCGGCTATACTTTGAGCAGATATTTTCTTAGGTTACGTCAAACAGTACTATATTTTCCTAAAAATAAAGCAACTGCACAACTGTAAAATAGATGTGAAGGTATATTATATATTTCTTTTTGTGAAAGCTACACATCGTCCTACTTAAAGCAGTTTAATTCTACAGCTAATATCCAAGTCTTTTATACACTAGTGTGCAGGCATTTGTTGGTTCTGACAACGTTGCACATGTATGGAGGCAGAGAGAGTAACAGCATGTCATGACAGAGCTCTGGATTCTGACAGCAATGTCTTTACACTGTGTTCTGTGGAAAAGTTATTTTCAGTCCATGTGTCACGACAAAAGTGTCTGTCTCCTGTGATAAGATAGAGCTGTTTCTAGATAATGTATTATGACAGAAATGTGTGTGTGTGTGTGTGTGTGTGTGTGTGTGTGTGTGTGTGTGTGTGTACGTGTGTATGTGCTTTTAGACATTGTATTATAACAGAAGTACTTCTGTGCCCTGTGCTATGACAGAGCTGTTTTAAACTGTGTATGTGTGCTTGTGTGCCATGTGCTTTAAGTGAGGTATTTTTATGCAGAGTATTATGACAGAAGTCTGGGTGTTCCTTGTGCTGTGACAGAGCTGTTTCAGGCAGTGAATTATGTCAGAAGTATGTTTTTGCCTGTGTTATGACAAAGCTCTTTTTAGGCAACGTGTTATGACAGGAGTATGTCCTTGTCCTGTATTATGATGGAGCTGTTTTTAAGCAGTGTACAGATGCAGAGATATGCTCATGCAGTGCACTCTATCTTCAAATGGCATATTGTTATAGCAGTGCCAGTGCGCTCTATCTTCAAATGGCGTATTGTTATAGCAGTGCTTTTTTGTAATGTGCCATGACATAGTTGCCTTTATGGGTCTTTATTAGAAGACTGAAGACGCATTCTTTCGAATGCGTCTTGGTCGAACTTAAAAGGCTGAAAACAGAAAATATCGAAGTGGTTGTTAAGCGAATTCTTTCCGTGAGAAAGAATTCACTTGGACGCTTCGGTACTTTGCTGTTTTCGGCACTGTAGTGTGGTCTCAGAGTTTGTATATTTAAGTAGGGGGGTGTGGGGGGCACAGCCCCCCACTTAATGTAATGTCTGCAATTCATTTCTATTTTTTTTTTTTTTTTTGTTGGAACAGTAATTTTTTTTCCCTTGAAAAAATTGCTGTTCTGACACTTCGACATTGTAAGCTTTCTCTTACATAGGGTCGATCAATTACCATTCGCTTTTTTAAGCGTTCAGTGATTTAATATAGACACGCCTTTATTTGGAGTTTTATGGTACCAGAATATTCATATAGTATGAAATGACAAAGCTACCTTTATATGATTCATTGTGATGGTTATATATTTGGGAAACCTGCCATGACAAAGCTACCTTCAGATAAAACTTTCTCACACATGTGCATTTGTGTAGAGGGCCATAGCAGAGCTGCATTAAGGTGGTACACTGTGACAGCTGTGTATTTATGTCGTAATAGGGCTACTTTTAGAAAGTGCACTGTGTCAGCAGTGTGTTAGTGCAGTGTGTCATGACAGAACTAACTTCAAGCACTGGACTGTGGTAGCCATGTGCTTATGCTCTGTGCCATGACAGAACTGTCCTGTGACAGTATTTTCGGACAAGGAGTGCAAAGGGTGATATTAAGCTGGCTGGCTCATTTAAGTTCATTTGGAGCAGAATATCATAGGCAAATTTTAAATTATCTGTTTTAATCTGGGCATGTTCGGTGATGTCTAGCACTTTGGCTCAGTTTTAATCTGAGCATGCTCAGTGATGTCTAGCACTTTGGCTCAGTTTTAATCTGGGCATGCTCAGTGATGTCTAGCACTTTGGCTCAGTTTTAATCTGGGCATGCTCAGTGATGTCTAGAGCTTTGGCTCAGTTTTAATCTGGCCATGCTCAGTGATGTCTAGCACTTTGGCTCAGTTTTAATCTGTGCATGTTCAGTGATGTCTAGCACTTTGGCTCAGTTTTAATTTGGGCATGCTCAGTGATGTCTAGCACTTTGGCTCAGTTTTAATCTGGCCATGCTCAGTGATGTCTAGCACTTTGGCTCAGCTTTAATCTGGCCATGCCCAGTGATGTCTAGCACTTTGGCTCAGTTTTAATCTGCCCATGCTCAGTGATGCCTAGCACTTTGGCTCA